>NC_084576.2:19135000-19217500 GCF_033978685.3 Nerophis lumbriciformis
GACACAGTCTGATCATGGCGGAGCCAGAAGTCGAGTTTGCTAACATGGAGATATTTTCACTACTTTTCTTTTGTCGAGCACAAAGAAAATAACATTTTAGTTAAATGTAAATTGTGCTTTGGATCAAAGATGCCATCTACTGCCCAAAACAGCAATTCAAATCTGCTGAAACAAGCTACATAGCAACATGCTTCGACGAAGCTAGTAAAGAGAGACAGAGACTCTGATGCCACTTCACCTCCACCACCACCACCATTCACCGCTGAAGGTACACACTCTGTCAATCAATGTTCCCTCTAATTGTTCATGTGTGAGCAAATGCAAAAAGTCCCTGAGCATTGAGTGGAGTCCATGTGAGCAACTTTAGACGTGCACACTGTGGCTACACCAGCAGCACACCTGTCCCAAACCTCACTAAATAACAACTTACATCTCCATCCATCCATCCATTTTCTACCGCTTGTCCCTTTCGGGGTCGCTGGAGCCTATCTCAGCTGCATTCGGGCGGAAGGCAGGGTACACCCTGGACAAGTCCCCACCTCATCACAGGGCCAACACAGATAGACAGACAACATTCTCTTATTATTAGAATCAAATGACAGCAGTCATTTCCATTTCTAATATAAGTGTTTAGGCCCACTTATAATGACAATAACAAAAAAATATTGTTTTTCATGAACTGTGTACTTGTATTGTTTGTCTGGGTGGAGGTCCTGCTTTGGAAATAATTTGTACCCCTTTCAGACATTGCATTTAGTTCCCATTAAAACATTCACATGTTGCACAATGAGATGTAAGCAGGGGATCATGTGTACATTCCTGCAACTTCCTGTTTGTACAAAATACATTTTTATTAGTATTTATTTAATATACTAACAGCATTTAATGATTAATATTTATAAATTAAGATTCCTAATAAATGACACTAGAATAAGCACACATTTGATTGGTAAATCATAGTGTAACGACCTGGAATGACACTTTATGTGTGGTGTTGGAGTTGTCCGACTTTTTGTGTGGCTGTAAACGCATCACTGGCTAAGTGCCATATGTGCAAGTGTTGGCGCACGTGAGAGAGCGAGCGGCTGCTGTTGATATAACAAAGTTGCTTTTGGTCTGGTTTGTACTGCAGAAAATGACCAGTTTTGCTAGATATAATTTTTTTACTAATGTTTTGGTGATGTGTTTATGGCCGACAGTAAAGAGTTTTGCTCAGTAAAGTGATGGATGGAATTCATGTCCTCAAAGCGTCTCGACAGACGTTACAATATTTGAACAATGATGACGAAAACGGTTTTCTCTGTCGTGTCCGTGTCGTGTCGAAAATTGTTATGCGCTTATTTTTTTATTTGATTTTGTGCATGGCATAGCCGTGCGCAGAGGACGCTTGAGCAGTGCGCAATTGCACATGCGCGCTCCTGAGAGGGAACGTTGCTGTCAATTCTCTTATATACTCTTTCATTCTAGACTTCTAGAGTGTTTGATTATCACATCACTCTAAATGTATAGACTATAAAGTTCACAAACATAAAGAGGGATCCTAGTGGGCCAGGCCAATCTTTCCTTATCTCTAAACTAAAACTGGGGAAATGTGTAGTGTTCTGGGTTTCAGACATGATTTTGTATAAGAATTACTTGAGGAAGAAAATGCCTGGTTAGACTTTGTGTATGTAGTGTGTGCCTTTCTTGGTTTACATCTATGCTGTTATTATGCTGTTTGTTACTTATGTATGTTATGTTGCAGCTATTTAAAATAGTTTTGTCAATTTGTTCTGGCCAGAAACAAATTGGCCTTTGTAACATATCTTTGTCTTTGTGTGTTGTATGTAGACCACATGGCTTAGCAGAGTTGAGTGATGCAAATGCATGTCAAGTTGATCAACACATTGTATTATTCTCCAGTGCAATAACAGTACTGAAATGAAGGCTAAAAGGGCATTAATTGGAGCTTTAAAAAAAAAAGAAAAAAGAAGTAACTAAATAGTTACTTTTCACAGTAACGCATTACTTTTTGGTGTAAGTAACTGAGTTAGTAACTGAGTTACTTTTGAAATGAAGTAACTGTAACTAGTTACTGCTTTTCAGTAACCAACCCAACACTGTGTATATATATATATATATATATATATATATATATATATATATATATATATATATATATATAAATAAATCTGGGAACTGATTTTTAATGGTTTTAACAATTCTGAAATTGTGATAATGTTCCCCTTTAATATTAGTTGGGTTTGACTTCAATAAGTTGCTTCAGGCTTCAAATGTCACAAACTCTTAAAAAATAGTTTTCAGTGTCAGTGCAGTTTGGGGAGTAGAAATGTGGCTCTTTTCCTGAGAGTCCAATCTTTTGGCTCCTAAACACCTTTGTGCTGTTTGTAACCTCATTAAATGTTACCCTACATAAAATATGAATGTTAATTATTTATTCTACATTCAGGGTCTTTATGAGAGGCCACACGTCTGTTTTCCTTTTCCCCCGAGAGGATCTCCCCTAATTTAAAAAATATATATTTTTCTCTACTTTCACATATCTTCCTACAGTACAGTATAGCCTCACCTGTGATTGGCTGTACAGCTCATTTGCGCATACCACATGACTAATGGAGTCGCACACCATTAATAAACATATTGTGGTTTCGTTTACCCACCATAATCTCATTTCACCCTTCTTCCCCCTCCAACATTCTGCAGCGGAGCCAAGTCTTGGGATCAATATCAACGCTTTGCATAATTCATCAGGTGTCTCAATAATACATCAACCCCTTTAGGAGCAGCACCCAATGTTATTAAAAAAAAGTATACATTTTGAATCGAGAATTGTTTTAAATCGAGACTTGATTTTGAATCGAGTCGTTACCCTCTAAAATGGAATTGTGTGATGCCCAAAGATTCACAGCCTTAATTAAAAATACAGTTCATTTGCTTCTGAGAGACAGAATAACTATTTAGTAATAATAATAACAGGTGTAGCTGGCACTTGGTGCGTTGACCTGACACATGAAACGTGACGAATTGGGAGGGGGGGTGCACTGTAGCTACTTTACCCGCCAGACTGCAGTGGACTGTTGACTATATTAAAATTTGTTTTGTGGCAGTTCTTACTTTGACCAAAGCGTCAATTGCTATGCAGAGTGGCACTTTCCATCATTTTCAGCAGACTGCATTTCACGCCTTCCTCTCCCTTCCCTACTGTATATGATGCATGATCCTTATGATAGTTCCAATACTACACTGTGCATGAAAAAAATGCTGAGTTGTCATTTGGAGAAGACCGGAAGCTGTTTTAGCGGCACTCTTCACTTTCTGTCGGTGGACTAGCCATGTGTTCTGTGGAGAATGCATATATGTTTAAGAGTTATTTCTTTATCCATAGTCATGTTTATAGCATCTAGTGTTTTTCCATTTGTACTCTTTCTGTGGTTGTATCTTATGTCCACAAGTAAACTGTGTGCTTTACCTTGAAGGGTTGGAATGTGGGAGTTGGAGTACTCCCTTTTTATCTTATCTGTATTAGAACAATGAGGCTGTATTCCCTTCTGGACTGGGTGGGGGCTGTTTTTGTATTCAAGAAGTTGTCTCTTCCCGTTTGAATGTTAGACCAATTCGAGATGCCGGTATAGCCGCATTGGTGTGGACTGGTCTCGTAAAGCTTTAGTAATACTTGATAATATTCCTATTCTGTCTTGATGGTCCTTCTTACTCTGCATATATGTCATCTGAAAGAACTTGGGATTGACCAGTGACTTTGATTCCCTGAGTCCCACTGGTCAGACGCAACAATTCCGATACATCTGACCATAGAAGTTAGTTGTCAGCATGTCAAAAGTAGGGGTGTTTCGATACAACTTGTCTTTACTTCCAAAATTGGACCGATATTGATCTCATACGATAACAGCAGGAATCATGCATACTTTTATTTTGTAGTGTGAATTGTTCAAAAAGGTTTGATCATTAATCGTGTGAAATGGGCTTATGCTGAAGTTGAAGCGGAGTGGTGACTGTTTTTTGGTGACCCGTAGTGGCACAATAATGTATTTAAGGAGTAATTTTATGATTTCCCGTATGGTCTACATAACATGTAATGGTGGTTCTTTGCTCAAAAAGTTGCATAAACTATGTTTTACAGACCGTTTCCAAGCTGCTTTTTGACCGCCCCTTATTTACATGCCTCCACTTTGACAGCATCCCCCGTCATCTTTGTTGTAGTTTTTAGCTCATCCACACCGAGTCTATTGACAGATAAAAGTTCGAACTAAACTCATTTGCATTAGGAATGGCAATGCGAGCTAGTCTGCCCCACAATAAATAAGGATCTTATTGACGACGGTGGCGGACTCGTGCAAAGCTCTTCGAGTAAAATTTGACCATATATGGAAATACCCGCTGATGCCACCAATTGGGGGGAAAATGTCATAAATTGTCGAAAAATTCCAAATAGCTTGTTTGGAGGAAGTGTAAAAGTAGGCAAGATTGGTTTATAGGCTCCAGCGACCCCGAAAGGGCTAGGAAATGGATGGATGGATGGATGAATGGATGGATGCCGCCACGGTTTGATTGCACATTTTCAGGACTCATGGAGATCCCAAATATACAAACACAGGTACCAATAGGTGGCAAAAGCTTGTTTTGCAAAATAGGTCCACTTTAAGTTAAACTCACGACGCAGTAAGCTAAATGATGCAGACACGTTTGTTACTGGAGACTCTGTATGCGTAAGTAATATGCAACTATAATTATTTGATACTCGTTTATACATATACATTTATATATATTTATATACTATTTATATATATACTCACTATTATGTTTGATCTACTATGGACTGGACTTTCACAATATTATGTCAGACCCACTCGACGTCCATTGCATCCGGTCTCCCCTAGAGGGGGTGTCACCCACATATGTGGTCCTCTCCAAGGTTTCTCGTAGTCATTCACATCGACGTCCCATTGGGGTTGTGAGTTTTTCCTTGCCCTTATGTGGGCTCTGTACCGCGGATGTCATTGTGGCTTGTGCAGCCCTTTGAGACACTTGTGATTTAGGGCTATATAAATCATACTTGCCAACCCTCCCGAATTTTCCGGGAGACTCCCGAAATTCAGCGCCTCTCCCGAAAACCTCCCGGGACAAATATTCTCCCAAAAATCTCCCGATTTTCAGCCGGAGCTGGAGGCCACGCCCCCTCCAGCTCCATGCGGACCTGAGCGAGGACAGCCTTTTTTCACGACGGGAGGACAACAGGGTGACAAGAAATAAATCATCCAGACTAGAGATAAATTGTATTATTATGTTTATCTTACCTACAAATAAATATATTTATTAATTAAAAAACAAAAAAAACTAAATACATTTTTACTATATTTTGCTAAAAACATCAAAATTAATTGTATTTTTATTTGTATTTTTTCTGACTCCTTATTACATCCAGCCATAGAATTACACATTAAAATAAACATTTTTGAAATAATTAATTTTGAATTATCCTAATAATTCATTTAAAATGACCATATTTAATTATTAAAATAATTGCTTGTTTATCAACAACTTTAGCATTTTATTCATTACATTTTGAAGCTCTCAGAAGCCAAGTTATGTTATATTCCTTAATATTTATTTATGCAAGTTTGAAGTATCAATTGTCTAAACACAGTTTTGTTTGCATATTTTCAGGATATATATATATATATATATATATATATATATATATATATATATATATATATATATATATATATATATATATATGTATGTATATATATATATATATATATATATATATATATATATATATATATATATGTATATATATGTATGTATATATATATATATATATATATGTATGTGTATATATATATATATATATATATATATATATATATATATATATATATATATATATATATATATATATATATATGAAATACTTGACTTGGTGAATTCTAGTTGTCAATATACTCCTCCGCTCTTAACCACGCCCCCAACCACGCCCTGCCCCACCTCCGACCACGCCCCCTCACCCCACCTCCCGAAATCGGAGGTCTCAAGGTTGGCAAGTATGATATAAATAAACATTGATTGATTGATTGATTGGTTTATACTGATAAATGTGAATTGACCATGAATTGATTAACGTGGACCCCGACTTTAACAAGTTGAAAAACGTATTGGGGTGTTACCATTTAGTGGTCAATCGTACGGAATATGTACTGTACTGTGCAATCTACTAATAAAAGTTTCAATCAATCAATCGATCAATGTGCTGGTTTAGACTGCAATATTGCTTAATGAAGGACACTTATGTACGGTATGTCCAGCTTCTGTGTTGTTGTGTAGCTGCTAGTAGCCTTGCATGTTTACCTTTTGAAAATGACCTGACTAAAACAGAAGAAAAGAGCATCCTTGTGTGCGTATTGGACGACATTTCGATTGACTGTGCAGCTTTGTGCAAGTAAAAGCGCTGCAGGACTGCTTGTATCGCACATTTGACGTCTTTTTGCTGATACCAATATATACTACTCTACACAAATAAAGGTAACACATAATTATTGCCTTTGCAGTAAACATCCACTCGGTCAGCAGTTGTTGATGGTTTGTGTGTTTTACTAGAAAGCACAAGACGAGGCAACGCGCAATTAAAATGCGTCGACTCAGCGCGAAAGGCAGGTCGTGCACACGCAGGTTCACCCTGGGGGCGTCCAAATGGAAGAAGGACAGCCTCTCTGGAGGCTTGGCTGACGTTGGCGCTGCTCGTGTGCACGCAAGTCGTCACCTCCGTGTGTTGTTGCGCGGCAGGAAACACACGCCGGGGCGAGCCCAACGCGTCCGGTCGGAAGGTTACAGTGAATCGCTGCAACCTTGGCGAGATTCAATGCCTTGCTAAATCCCCAGGGAGTGGCGACGCCTTATGGACAGAATCTACGAGAGCACACACACATACGCGCCCACACACACACACACACACACACCTCCTCCAGTTTGTGCTGCGACAAGGTGATACAAAAGACCGGTGAGGACAAAGTGTCGCCCAGCACAATTAGAACGATGAGTCTTGCGTTACTGCTGGCTGAGACATTCTGGCACAGTGTCAAGAATCTACAGCACCTAGGACCTGGGCACCACCCAACCCATTATTTACATAAAGCAGGGCTATTCAACTACATCATGAAGAGGGCCGCAGTTCCAAGAGCCCAGCCCAGCAGGCACAAGACATGAAAACAACACTGAAAACTTGTTGAATTAGGTCCTGACACTGAGCAACTCGAACCTAACGTTGAAACAACATGCTTTTTGACGACGTTTAATCAATGTTGGGTTCTGACATTGATTTGACCATTGAATGTTGGTCATTTCCCAACCAATATTCTACAACACAAATACAACGTTGAAACAACATGCTTTTTGACGTTTAATCCATGTTGGGTTCTGACATTGATTTGACCATTGAAATTTGGTAATTTCCCAACCAATATTCTACAACACAAATACAACAATGAAACAACATGCTTTTTGACATCGTTTAATCAATGTCGGGTTCTGACATTGATTTGACCATTGAAATTTGGTAATTTCCCAACCAATATTCTACTACACAAATACAACGATGAAACAACATGCTTTTTGACATCGTTTAATCAATGTCGGGTTCTGACATTGATTTGACCATTGAAATTTGGTAATTTCCCAACCAATATTCTACTACACAAATACAACGTTGAAACAACATGCTTTATGATGACGTTTATTCAATGTTGGGTTCTGACATTGATTTGACCATTGAACTAATGTGGATCCAACGTTAGACATCAACGTTGTCTCAATTTATAAAAACAACTATTTTGCAACGTTGTTTTAAAGGACATGAACGTATAATCAACGTTTTATCAATGTCTTGTGCATGCTGGGAAGGGCTCAGGGGCCGCACATTGAAATGTGGATGTTTCGTCAGAAAGTGCCTCTGCAGGTTATATTTCTTTAATTACAAAGTAAAACACATCAGCTTTCATACTGAACTGTTAATAAGTTCATTCTTCTGCTCTCACTACTCGTTTCCAGCGTGTGCAGCTCGACAGGTGGTTAACAGCATGAAGAAACAGAAGCTCCAGAAGTTTTGTTCAGAACTGATGTTCCTTATTTTGAAATATTTTCCTTCCTTAGTTTTACTTCCTTACACTTCTTTCTTCATTTAGTTTTGTAAGACTGAAATTATAAACATAAAATAAACATTACAAAAGTATTACGTCCATTGTGTATCATACATAAATAATATTGATTGTGTATTTTACATAAATAAATTAGAATGTTTCACACTATAAACTACATATGTAGGCAATTACACTTTAAACAACACACACATCAAACATTACACACAATGTATGTGACTCATCACAATTAAATTTAAGGTGTAGCGTTACTGCCCTCTACTGGTCAAATTTAGCGCTGCATGTAATAAACAAGCTTTAATCGCCAGAATTACTCTCTGACAAAAAAACAACACGACCACAAATACAAAAAACATCACAAAGTCAGCAATTTCAATACAAAACAAACTAAATATCTACTTACAAAGATTTGACCAAGTTTCGTGATGACGCTTATTACACGTGTGGATTTCTACCATTGTTGCTGCTTGTCTGGAACTGTGTGTCCGTCGCTTAAAATGTCCCACGAGAAACAATGGCTGGAGTCCTTGCAGAACATTTATACTTTGTTGTCCAGTCGTTGTTAAAAGTCAGATTTTTGTCATTTATTTCGATTTTTTTCCAGAGTTGACTGAGTCGTCTTCCTCTACTCACACACTGCTGCTTCATCGTGACACTTATGCCTTGCTGTTGCCCACTGCGGGATGGCGTGAGTACTGCATACACCAGTGTTTTTCAACCACTGTGCCGCGGCACACTAGTGTGCCGTGAGATACAGTCTGGTGTGCCGTGGGAGATTATCTAATTTCACATATTTGGGTTAAAAACATTTTTTGCAAACCAGTAATTATAGTCTGCAAATGATGTGTTGTTGTTGAGTGTCGGTGCTGTCCAGAGCTCGGCAGAGTAACCGTGTAATACTCTTCCATATCAGTAGGTGGCAGCTGGTAGCTAATTGCTTTGTAAAGGCAGGTAAAAAGGTGTCTTATGCTTAAACCAAAAATAAACAATAGGTGAGTGCCGCTAAGAAAAGGCATTGAAGCTTAGGGAAGGCTATGCAGAATGAAAATAAAACTGAACTGGCTACAAAGTAAACAAAAACAGAATGCTGGACGACAGCAAAGACTTACTGTGGAGCAAAGACGGCGTCCACAATGTACATCCGAACATGACATGACTATCAACAATGTCCCCAGAAAGAAGGATAAAAACAACTGAACTATTCTTGATTGCTAAAACAAAGTAGATGCGGGAAATATAAGACATGAAACTGCTACAGGAAAATACCAAAAAAAGAGAAAAAGCCACCAAAATAGGAGCGCAAGACAAGAACTAAAACACTACACACAGGAAAACAGCAAAAGAACTCCAAATAAGTCAGGGGGTGATGTGACAGGTGGTGACAGTACACCTACTTTGAGACAAGAGCTACTGTATAGTGATGCATGGTTGGTTATGGTTTAAATTCATATCCAACAATTGCGACAACGACTTTTTACTGTCAACTGAGTTTATGATTTCTGCTGGTGGTGTGCCTCCGGATTTTTTCAACGCAAAAAATGTGCCTTGGCTCAAAAAAGGTTGAAAAACACTGGCATACACGATCAACTCGAGTTTGAATGGTTTCATCAAACCTATTTGGGTGATGTTCGGCGGGCCAAATGAAAAGCTTTGGTGGGCCGGGTTGCGAGTTGAATAGGCCTGACCTAACAGCGTCAGGCAGTCCTCATTTTTCATATCACCATGTTTCGAGTTACAGTTCATGTTACGATGTTTCCACTTGCGATGTTCCGTGTTGCAACATTGGGGGGGGGGGGGGGGGGGGGGGGGGGGTACCAAAGTGTAGATTGAGTCCGCTCTCAGTGCTGCTGGAGTGATCCAAAGTGCAACCCAGGTACCATAACATGGCACCGTTGGATTTTACATGAATCGGTGCCCAATAGGACCAGCAGGATTCGGTCGGTGCCAAAAAAAAGTACCATATTCGGAGACCGGGAATTGGTACTGTATCAGTTCAAGTGTTATTTTTTCCGTATATAACAATTTAGTGTGTGTGTGGAATGAGGACATGTCCCAATACTTTTTGTTGAAAGATGGAAGATGAACTGGCGGTGACCAGAGTCCACCGACTTATGAGATTCATCTCCTTTAAGCGTCAATCCAGTACGATTCTGCGGTCCCACCTTGCAAAAACGATTTAAGTGCAAAAGCTGGCAGGAATGGTGTTAATGCAGCATTAGGGAAAGTAAAGATAAGCGACGTTAGGTAAGAGTAAAACCATTGTTCACGTTTTTCAGCAGCAGAAATGTTCTTTTAAGCTTGCGATGATGGGGGGGAAAAAAATAAGTTTTTCTCTTTCTATTCTGATAAGCACATATTCCAGGACCTCATTCGATGGCTTCCGTTCATGCAAAGACTTCTTAGTCGCCTTTTTAACTTTGAAAGACAAACTTTTAGGTCGACTGGCTGCTTAGTGAACCTTTGCCAGCTCAAAAGTTGCCACAAGTGGATTGGACTTCTTTTGGTTTTACTATTGTGCTAAATTAAACTGAAATGACATTTTCTTCTCTACATAAAACAACTACATTACAAGATTTCTTGATTTCTAAAATGTTTTAATTAACATCAGTTTTTTCTGAATGTTGCGGCAAAAGTTTCCAGACATTTTTATTTTTTTTTAATACTGAATTAAACTTTTCATCTGGCTCTCAACCAAGGCGGACGCGTCCCTCTCCTTTCCCTTATCTTCCCTGCTTTAGCTTATTTGTCTCGTCTCAACTTTCTTGGACCCTCGTTTTGCAACGCTCTCCAGATCTAAAGATGGAATTGATCAAGTGTTCTCTCATAGCAATTGACAAGATTCTCTCGACGAAAAGCTGTCTGTCGGAACATTTGCTGTTGGACACACAATGGACGCTTGGGAGAAGTGAAGGGTTGTATTAGGACATTGAAGTTACCTATTCGGAAAGATGAAAACAGGGCATCTGCTGCTTTGATTGAGCCTTGCCCTGGTATATCAACAAATTAGGAAGACGATGACAGCCGTTCAAGGTAGCCAGAAGCTGCCCGTCATGACTTCTGGTATGGCAAGGCTGTAGGTACTCAGACTATGCCGATTTCTGAAATAAATTGCACTCTGAATAACATCTTGGAGAAGCTTCTCGCTCTGCAAGGCAACATTCTGATTCATTTGAGGACCAAACTAAATTATACTCTGAATAACATCTTGGAGAAGCTTTCCGCTCTGTAAGAGGACATTCTGATCAATTTGAAGACCAGAAATGGACGATAAGAGTAGACAAATCTATTGGAATGCATCTACTCGCCCTAACCTAAAAATCCTAATCTACACTTTGTTACCCCCCTCCAGTAAGACCATTGCAATGAAACACTTGAAAACCCTTCCCCCATCCCTCTCGGACACCTGCTGATTGTTTGGCTTTGTTGGCACTAGATCAGACAGTTTATGTTCACACACAGTTAGTTGCTTGTCATGATTGATGGGATGGCGATTTCTAGAGTAAATCGCAAACTGGATAACATCTCGGAGAAGCTTTCCGCTCTGCAAGGCAACGTTCTGATCAATTTGAGGACCAGAAACGGACGATTAGAGTAGACAAATCTTTTGAAATGCATCTACTCGCCCTAACCTAAACATCCTAATCTACATTTTGGTACCCCTCTCCACGCCAGCCTCGGTGAGGCCGATGCTTGAAATCCCTTTCCTTCACAGACACTTTCTGATTGTTTGGCTTTGTTGGGACGAGATCAGACAGTGTTTGTTTACACACAGTTAGTTGCTTGTCATGGTTGATGGGATGAGCAGGGCTGTAAGGACTCAGACTGTGGCGATTTCTGAACTACACCGCACTCTGAATAACATGTTGGAGAAGCTTTCCGTTCTGCAAGGCAACATTCTGATCAATTTGAGGACCAGAAACAGACGATTAGACTGGACAAATATATTGGAATGCATCTATTTGCCCTAACCTAAACATCCTAACCTACACTTTGGTACCCCCCGCCCCCCCTTGCCCCCTCCACGCCGGCCCCAGTGAAGCCGTTGCTTGAAATCCCTTTCCCGCACTGAGTGTTTGGCATTGTTGGGACTAGATCAGACAGTTCATGTTCACACACAGTTAGTTGCTTGTCATGGTTGATGGGATGGCGATTTCTAGAGTAAATCGCAAACTGGATAACATCTCGGAGAAGCTTTCCGCTCTGCAAGGCAACATTCTGATCAATTTGAGGACCATAAACGGAGGATTTGACTAGACAAATTTATTGGAATGCATCTACTCGCCCTAACTTACACATCCTCCACGCCAGCCTCGGCCAAGGCCGCTACTGCAGAACTACCCCAGTGAGGCCGTTGCAGTGAAACTCTCAGAAATCCCTTCCCTCACGGACACCTGCTGATTGTTTGGCTTTGTTGGGACTATATCAGACAGTTTATCCTCTTAAGGCCCAAGCTGTTTGTTTACATGCTTTTTTTTAATTTCTCTTTGCTATTTGGGCTTATTGGACCGTAATTAGAATAAAAACTAAGAATCATCTTTTGATATGATGTACTTAGTCCATAAGTACACAAACGTGTACTTCATGTTTAGTGACATGCTAATTCTTATTTTTACACTTTTTTTTTTCCAAATTCCATTGTATGTTATACTCTTCTGACACCACCAGATGGCAGTATAAGTGTCCACATAAGCGGCCATAAGATTCCAATTCAGTAATGTACACAATTTTGGAAAATAAGACCTAAAAGGTGCTGTCCACGCATGTGGCCACTAAGCCTTTAGAGCAGGGGTCCCAAACTACGACCCGCGGGAAGTCCCAAGTTAAAAAAAAAAAAAAAAATGTTATTTTTTTCTTTTTTAAATTTTTTTTTTTTTTTTTTTTTGTCCTTACTAGTCCATTTTCTACCGTCTCCTAGCCACTCAGGCAAATTATATTGTCTAAAAATGCATTTTACCATCGATAACGTGACATGCAGCAAATGCGCTCTTTAAGTCAATTAGTGCGCGAGGAATATATATGTATGAATATATATATATATATATATATATATATATATATATATACATATACGTATATATATATATATATATATATATATATATATATATATATATATATATATATATAATATATATACACACATATAGACACATATATATACAACTCTACATGCCCCTAAAGCTGACCAACACGCCGGATTGTAGTCAGCTGGAGGCGTGTCTTAATGAAATTAAACAATGGATGTCCGCTAACTTCTTGCAACTTAACGCCAAGAAAACGGAAATGCTGATTATCGGTCCTGCTAAACACCGACATTTATTTAATAATACCACCTTAACATTTGACAACCAAACAATTACACAAGGCAAATCAGTAAAGAATCTGGGTATTATCTTCGACCCAACTCTCTCGTTTGAATCACACATTAAGAGTGTTACTAAAACGGCCTTCTTTCATCTCCGTAATATCGCTAAAATTCGTTCTATTTTATCCACTAGCGACGCTGAGATCATTATTCATGCGTTCGTTACGTCTCGTCTCGACTACTGTAACGTATTATTTTCGGGTCTCCCTATGTCTAGCATTAAAAGATTACAATTGGTACAAAATGCGGCTGCTAGACTTTTGACAAGAACAAGAAAGTTTGATCATATTACGCCTATACTGGCTCACCTGCACTGGCTTCCTGTGCACTTAAGAAGTGACTTTAAGGTTTTACTACTTACGTATAAAATACTACACGGTCTAGCTCCGGCTTATTAGTGATTCCCAGAGCCCAAAAAAAGTCTGCGGGCTATAGAGCGTTTTCTATTCGGGCTCCAGTACTATGGAATGCCCTCCCGGTAACAATTAGAGATGCTACCTCAGTAGAATCATTTAAGTCCCATCTTAAAACTAATTTGTATACTCTAGCCTTTAAATAGCCCCCATGTTAGACCAGTTGATCTGCCGTTTCTTTTCTTTTCTCCTCTGCTCCCCTTTTCCTTGTGGAGGGGGGGGGGGGGGGGGGCACAGGTCCGGTGGCCATGGATGAAGTGCTGGCTGTCCAGAGTCGGGACCCGGGGTGGACCGCTTGCCTGTGCATCGGCTGGGAACATCTCTGCGCTGCTGACCCGTCTCCGCTCGGGATGGTGTCCTGCTGGCCCCACTATGGACTGGACTCTCACAATATTATGTCAGACCCACTTGACATCCATTGCTTTCGGTCTCCCCTAGAGAGGGGGGGGGGTTACCCACATATGCGGTCCTCTCCAAGGTTTCTCATAGTCATTCACATCGATGTCCCACTGGGGTGAGTTTTTCCTTGCCCTTATGTGGGCTTTGTACCGAGGATGTCTTTGTGGCTTGTGCAGCCCTTTGAGACACTTGTGATTTAGGGCTATATAAATAAACATTGATTGATTGATTGATTGTATATACATATACATATACATATATATACGTATATATATATATAATATATATACACACATATAGACACATATATATATATACACACACATATAGACACATACATATATACACATATACATACTGTATATATATATATACATATTTATATACAAATATACATATATATATACATGGACATATACATATACATAGACATATGTATGGGGCGGTATATCTCTGTTGGTAGAGCGGCCATGCCAGCAACTTGAGGGTTGCAGGTTCGATCCCCGCTTCCGCCATCCTAGTTTTTGCCGTTGTGTCTTTGGGCAAGACACTTTACCCACCTGCTCCCAGTGCCACCCACACTGGTTTAAATGTAACTTAGATATTGGGTTTCACTATGTAAAGCGCTTTGAGTCACTAGAGAAAGATGCTATATAAATGTAATTCACTTCACTTCACTTCACATATACATATATACACACTTACATATACATATACATATATACACAAGCACACATTTACATATAATATATATATTTACATATTATATATATATATATGCACACACATATATATATACATACATATATATATATATATATACACACACACATATATATATACATACATATATATATATATATATATATATATATATACACACACATATATATATATACATACATATATATATACACACACATATATATATACATACATATATATATACACACACATATATATATACATACATATATATATATATATATATATATATATATACATACATATATATATACATACACACACATATATATATATATATATATATCGCGGCCCCCAGCCAAATTGTATTACCCCAATGCGGCCCCGGAGTCAAAAAGTTTGGGGACCCCTGCTTTAGAGGCTATGTCCACACACAGGTGTCATGATTGAAGGGATGGCGATTTCTGGACTAAATCGCAAACGGGATAACATCTCGGAGAAGCTTTCTGCAAGGCCAAATTATGATCGAATTGAGGACCGGAAAAGGAACATTTTAAAAATAAATAAAGACTAAAAACAAAGTATGAGCCAGATGATGTTGGTGTTTGTGATCGTCACTGAAAGGCATTAATCGATATCGGCCGATCACATACTTTTTCCACAAAAATGGTGTTAATGGTGTTGTCTCACTAGAATTTTCCTTCCGAATCAAGTAGTTGAGGAAGCAGCAGTGCAGTGTTTTCCTGAGGAAACAACTTCAATGGAAAAGGCTTTTGAAGGCGATTAAAGGTAAACTGATGACCCCTCCTCCTCCTCCTCCTCAGCCCAAATCCACCTGGTGGAAAGCGAGGACTTTCCCACCAAGGAAATGTTTGCTGCAACGTGATCCTCCTTAGCGCTCTGTTCCTGCCCCGCAGCTATTGAAGTGTTATTGACTCTAATCGATACGTGCGGTTCTATGGAAGGCAAAAAGTCTTGGTTGGTTTCGTTTGATCCGACAGAAGACGGGCACGGGGGCGTGTGAAAGCGGCACGGCCAACACGTGAGCCGTGTCTGCTGGAAAGAAAAGAAGGCGCGGCGGTCTGCACTGACCTTTGACGTCCGGGGAGAAATGGGCAGAGTGGCGCGTGACGAAGAACTGCAGCTGCTGCTCCAGGTCGCAGCGTGCCAGGTCCACGTCCCAGGATCGGATTCCTAGACGGGAAGAAGAATATTTGTTTCCTGCCGTGTCATGGCAATAGTTCAGTGGTCGGCAGGCATTTTGACTCCTACACAACGTTAACGGTTTGGGGATTTAGTCTTCGCAGGCTTGTTTTCTGATTGTTGCGTCCTGACATGCCTGAATTTTAAAAAGTTGCGGCAAAAAGTTGTGATGTTACTTTTTTTTTTTATTCCCAACGACATCAAATCAACTTTTATGAATTTGTCATCAATGTTTTTGACGTGTTTTTGTAACCGTGACCTTAAAACATTACAGCACCTGAGCACAAAACAAAAAGTGTGTTGATGTTTCACTCGTTTTATACCGCACAGACTTAGAGTAGACACTAGATGGCAGTGAAAGCACATGCGAAAAAGTCATTGTCAAATGATTGTACTGTTTTATTATACTGTAACTACTCTGTGTGTGGTTTACACTTGAAGGCTTTATCTGTTTTAAACTCGACACCAGCAGATGACATGGCACCCCAAACCATCACCCAACCATGCAAATTTTGCATTTCCTTTGGAAATCGAGGTCCCAGAGTCTGGAGGAAGACAGGAGAGGCACAGGATCCATGTTGCCTGAAGTCTAGTGTAAAGTTTCCACCATCAGTGATGGTTTGGGGTGCCATGTCATCTGCTGGTGTCGGTCCACTCTGTTTCCTGAGATCCAGGGTCAACGCAGCCGTCTACCAGCAAGTTTTAGAGCACTTCATGCTTCCTGCTGCTGACCTGCTCTATGGAGATGGAGATTTCAAGTTCCAACAGGACTTGGCGCCTGCACACAGCGCAAAATCTACCCGTGCCTGGTTTACGGACCATGGTATTTCTGTTCTAAATTGGCCCGCCAACTCCCCTGACCTTAGCCCCATAGAAAATCTGTGGGGTATTGTGAAAAGGAAGATGCAGAATGCCAGACCCAAAAACGCAGAAGAGTTGAAGGCCACTATCAGAGCAACCTGGGCTCTCATAACACCTGAGCAGTGCCAGAAACTCATCGACTCCATGCCACGCCGCATTAACGCAGTAATTGAGGCAAAAGGAGCTCCAACCAAGTATTGAGTATTGTACATGCTCATATTTTTCATTTTCATACTTTTCAGTTGGCCAACATTTCTAAAAATCCCTTTTTTGTATTAGCCTTAAGTAATATTCTAATTTTGTGACACACGGAATTTTGGATTTTCATTTGTTGCCACTTCAAATCATCAAAATTAAATGAAATAAACATTTGAATGCATCAGTCTGTGTGCAATGAATAAATATAATGTACAAGTTACACCTTTTGAATGCAATTACTGAAATAAATCAAGTTTTTCAAAATATTCTAATTTACTGGCTTTTACCTGTATATAAAAATTATATATATGTATGTGTGTACTGTGTATGTATGTACATATATACTTATATATACACACACATCTATATATAGCTCTGTATATACACACAGAGAGATGTATATGTATATACATATATATATATACACGTTTTATATATATATATATATATATATATATATATATATATATATATATATATATACTCATACACACATTATAAAAACATACATACATATATAAATATATACAGTATATATACACAGTATATATTAATTTACATTTATATACATACATACATGTACACACATATATACACTTATTTATTTATATATACATATGTGTGTGTATATAATATGTATATATATATAAAAATGTATATGTATATATACATACACATATATATGCATGTATATATAAGTACATATGTATATATTAGGGCTGCAACAACTAATCGATTAAAATCGATGATAAAAATAGTTGGTTAGTCGATTAATTTAGTCATCGATTCGTTGGATGTATGCGCATGCGCAGAGCCTACTTTATTTTTAATTTTTTTTTTATAAACCTTTATTTATAAACTGCAACATTTACAAACAGCTGTGAAACAATAATCAAAATAAGTATGGTGCCAGTATGCTGGTTTTTTCCCCAATAAAATACTGGAAAGGATAGAAATGTAGTTTGTCTCTTTTATCCGATTATTAATCGATTAATCGAAGTAATAATCGACAGATGAATCGATTATCAAATTAGTTGTTAGTTGCAGCCCTAGTATATATATATATATATATATATATATATATATATATATATATATATATATATATATATATATATATATATATATACTGTGTGTATATAGTTATATATAAATGTGCATGTATACATAACGTGGGTGTGTGTATGTATATATATATGTATATACATATAAATCTGTGTGTGTATATATAGAGCTGTACAAGGCTGTAAGAATGATTACTATGTGTGAACCCAAATAACCTCAAGCTGCCTTAAAAATGATACAAAGGTCAAATATTTAGAAAAGGAGGAATAAATAATATATTTTAATTACAATAATAATAATAATAATCTTAATTAGTTAAACACAGCTTATTTTTCCCTTGGGCTGGCCTCCACTCTCGGGGAAACCGTGGACTCTCTGACCCATTGGACTTTTACTATAGAGTGAGTGAAGGATTATTGATGCGGGAGTGAGGCCAACGCTGTAACATTTACCTGTGACCGGTTTTAATGAATGCTTGCGAAATCTTCCAGAAGACCAGACTTGTGCCCGTTCGACGAAAGAATGTGGACACGGAGTCTCCAACAAACTGAAAACTTGGAAGTGAATTGGATGCAAAGAGTGTTGCAGTGAAGCTAAGGACCACACTTAAGGCGTAATGAGGACTCGGCGTAGGAAACAAGCGGGTCATAGGTGACCCATGCAGTTGCTATGGCGCCACGTGTAAAAACGGTACCGATCGCCTGGTTTGGAGTTCCACAGCTCTTATTAATGTATTTGAATTGTTGTGTCACCCAGTATGTAAACACACACAATCAAAATAGGAGTAAATATTTACACTCACCTGCCACTTCATTAGGTACACCTGCGCTCAGGCCCGGCCCTAACCAATCTGGCGCCCTAGGCAAGATTTTAGGTGGCGCCCCCCCACATCGGCAGTGAAGTGTATATACTCACAAGAAACTGAATAGCTTTGTCTTTGACCTTTTTTTTTTTACTTACAACTATACCTAATATATAAAGGGGTGGAAAAGTGACTATTACCTGCAGGGCAAACATTAGCTAACCAGAAGGCAATAACAATGTAAACAAAAAACACCTGCTTAAAAGATCTAATACAAATGTCCCTGAGGAATGTAAGGTGGGAGTACTGTAATTACCTAACGTTACATTATTATTTTCCATAACAATTTAGCCCCCTCCACAATATTAACCCGACGTTAAAACAGAACTAGCTATTTATTGATTAGCAATTGCCGAATCATGTAACATTAGCTTAATGCTAAAAAGCCAGGTTACTATCACATTCTGTGACAGACAAATAATTTCATGTAGGCTAACGTTACCTACCTGCTACCTCTGTCTTTTCTCGTTTCTCCTCCTCTTCTTTTCTCTTTTTTCTTCCCTGGGCACCTGACAGTTTTGGCCGTTTTGACATCTTGTGTTGATTTTTTGATGTGGTGACGTCCAAAAAGAGTCATGATACGGGAAGGGAGGGGGCGCACCGTGCGGGGGGGGGGGGGGGGGGGGGGGGGGGACAGGGGCGCAATGTTGTAACAAATAATATTTCTATTAAATAGGCTTTACTTTGCATTTTAATTAACGTGGGATTATTTTTTGTATTTAGAAATAATAGTACCAACTTTTTTTTTTTTTTTTTTTCTCCAACATTTGTGGCACTGGCGTGGCGCCCCCTGATGGACGGCGCCCTTAGCATTTGCCTATACGGCCTATGCCACGGGCCGGCCCTGCCTGCGCTAACTGTTGAGATCATGTCCAAAAGCTGTATCAAAAATGATGTCGCTACAAACCAAACTGGAATGGAAGTCTGAAGAGAAAGTGGGACAAGTCCTGGTTTGGATACACTTCTGCCTTTAGTGCCCCCCCCCCCCCCCCCCCCCCCCCCGGCAAAAAAAATACAAGGATTTGTAAACAAAACTATTTTGGTGGAAGTAATCATTAGTCACGACATTATTCAAGACTGACCAATAAAAATGCTTCTAACATTTTGTTTTGAGGAGGCCCCGCCCACAAGATTGAAATTGATTCCTCACCCCAAATAATTTGTACCCTAAAAAAATTTAATTTGTAACAAAAAAGTGATTTTTACAAAAAAATTATTTGTAAACAAGACTATTTTGGTGGAAGTAACCATTAGTCATGTCATTATTGAACACTGACCAGTAAAAATGCTTCTAACATTTTATTCGGAGGAGGCCCCGCCCACAAGATGGAAATTGATTCCGAACCCCACCCAAACATAATTTGTAACCCAAAGAAAATGAAATTGCCAAAAAAAAATTAAAAAAAAGATTCGTAACATAAAAGGATCTGTAAACAAAACTATTTTGCCAGAAGTAATCATTAGTCACGCCATTATTCAAGACTGACCAATAAAAATGCTTCTAACATTTTGTTTTGAGGAGGCCCCGTCCACAAGATTGAAATTGATTCCGAACCCCACCCAAACATAATTTGTAACCCAAAGAAAATGAATTTGCAAAAAATAAAAAAATAAAGATTCGTAACATAAAAGGATTTGTAAACAAAACAATTTGGCCGGAAGTAATCATTAGTCACGCAATTATTCAAGACTGACCAATAAAAATGCTTCTTACATTTTGTTTTGAGGAGGCCCCGCCCACAAGATTGCAATTGATTCCTCACCCCAAATAATTTGTACCCTAAACATTTTTATTTGTAACAAAAAAAGGATTTGTAACAAAAAATGATTTGTAAACAAAACTATTTTGGTGGAAGTAATCATTAGTCACGCCATTTTTCAAGACTGACCAATAAAAATGCTTCTAACATTTTGTTTTGAGGAGGCTCCGCCCACAAGATTGAAATTGATTCCGAACCCCACCCAAACATAATTTGTAACCCAAAGAAAATGAATTTGCAAAAAAATAAATAAATAAAAAAGATTCGTAACAAAAAAGGATTTGTAAACAAAACTATTTTGCCGGAAGTAATCATTAGTCACGCCATTATTCAAGACTGACCAATAAAAATGCTTCTAACATTTTGTTCAGAGGAGGCCCCGCCCACAAGATTGAAATTGATTCCTCACCCCAAATAATTTGTACCCTAAACCTTTTTATTTGTAACAAAAAAGGATTTGTAACAAAAAAGTATTTTTAAACAAAATTATTTTGGTGGAAGTAATCATTAGTCACGCCATTATTCAAGACTGACCAATAAAAATGCTTCTAACATTTTGTTCGGAGGAGGCCCCGCCCACAAGATTGAAATTGATTCCTCAACCCAAATAGTTTGTACCCTAAAAAAATTAATTTGTAACAAAAAAAGGATTTTTAACAAAAAATGATTTGTAAACAAAATTATTTTGGTGGAAGTAATCATTAAGCACGTCATTATTGAACACTGACCAGTAAAAATGCTTCTAACATTTTGATCGGAGGAGGCCCCGCCCACAAGATGGAAATTATTCCGAACCCCACCCAAACATAATTTGTAACCCAAAGAAAATGAATTTTAAAATAAAAAGGATTCATAACATAAAAGGATTTGTAAACAAAAGTATTTTGGTGGAAGCAATCATTAGTCACGCCATTACTCATAACTGACCAATAAAAATGCTTCTAACATTTGTCCAGAGAAGACCCCGCCCACAAGACTGATGATGATTCCTAACCCCCCCCCTCCCACTCCCAAAAATAATTTGGAAGCAAAACAAAATAAAAAATTGCAACAACTACAACAAAAAAAGAAATTAGAACAAAAAAAAGGAATTGTAAACAAAACTATGTTGATGAAAGTAATCATTAGTCGCGCCATCATTCATAACTGACCAATGAAAATGTTTCTAACATTTCGTTTAGAGGAGGCCCCGCCCACAAGATTGAAATTGCTTCCTAGCCCCCCGCTCACCAAATAAGGCAGTGTTTTTCAACCTTTTTTGAGCCAAGGCACATTTTTTGCAGTGGAAAAATCCGGAGGCACACCACCAGCAGAAATCATTAAAAAAACAAAACTCAGTTGACAGTAAAAAGTCGTTATCCAACTATTGCGATATGACTTTAAACCATAACCAAGCATGCATCAATACAGCTCTTGTCTCTAAGTAGGTGTACTGTCACCACCTGTCACATCACCCCCTGACTAATTTTGTGTTTTTTGCTGTTTTCCTGCATGTAGAGTTTTAGTTCTTGTCTTGCGCTCCTATTTTGGTGGCTTTTTCTCTTTTTTGGGTATTTTCCTGTAGCAGTTTCATGTCTTCCTTTGAGCGATATTTCCCGCATCTACTTTGTTTTAGCAATCGAGAATATTTCACTTGTTTTTATCCTTCTTTGCGGGGACATTGTTGATTGTCATGTCATGTTCGGATGTACTTTGTGGACGCCGTCTTTGCTCCACAGTAAGTCTTTGCTGTCGTCCAGCATTCTGTTTTTGTTTACTTTGTAGCCAGTTCAGTTTTAGTTTCGTTCTGCATGCCTTCCCTAATCTTCAATACCTTTTCTTAGGGGCACTCACCTTTAGTTTATTTTTGGTTTAAGCATTAGACACCTTTTTACCTGCACACTGCCTCCCGCTGTTTCCGACATCTACAAAGCAATTAGCTACTGGCGGCCACCTACTGATATGGTATGGTATAACACGGTTACTCTGCCGAGCTCTAGACAGCACCGACACTCAACAACAACTCATAATTTGCAGACTATAATTACTGGTTTGCAAAAAATATTTTTAACCCAAATAGGTGAAATTAGACAATCTCCCACGGCACATCAGACTGGATCTCAGTGGTTGAAAAACACTGAAATAAGGACCCAAAACTTGAAAAAATTAAAACAAAACTGTAAAAAAAGGCAGACAAAACGTTTTTGATTGTTAACAAAAAACAAATTAGTATTTTGGTTAAAGACATTTGTTTTGTTCCATATATATTTAATAGTTTTTTTTCTGTTACAATCAACTTCAATCTTGTGGGCGGGGCCTCCTCCAAAACAATATGTGAGAATCCTTTCAATTGGCCAGGCTAAGATAGTGTGAAGACGATTATTTCATGGTTAATAAAATACTTTTTTGCAAATATATTTTTATTTCATTTTCCAATCCATTATTTGTGTTTATGACTCTATGATTTTGTTTGCAAACCTTTTTAATGTTTGCAAATCCATGTTGAGTTTGATTGCTAAAAAATAAATACAGGTGAATTATAATAAGCTCGTGGCGCGTCTTATCAGCATGTTATTATTAAAAAAAAACAACAACAAATTTTCTAACATTTCAAAACAACTTTTTCACGTTGGGCGAAATCAACGTAAGCTTGTCACGTGACATTACGTAAACTAATGGCAAACTTTCCGGATGTGCTACATGTTTATTTATCTTTATGAATATTTGCTACAGCTCTCGCATGATCATACTTGTGACGCAACATCAAAAGTGTGACGTCATAAGTCCTACTGCGTGGCTCCGTGATGCTGCAGTGCTGCAACGTGACCGTATGACGTCAAATCAGAAACCGAAGTGCCGAACAACGGGCTGCACTCACCGGACTCGACGTGCGCTCTGGCGGCGTCCAGCTGGTGCTCGGTGGCGATGTCGCCGATCACGACCAGCATGTAGTGGCCGGCCCGGTTGAACGGCACCCCGCGACGTCGCCGTCTCCCGCCGCCCGCTCGGTACCGCAGTCGCTCCTCGAGCCCGGGGAGAGGCGGCACACACGAGCCCTCGTCCTCCTCCACCACCGGGAGCGCACCCGATCGCACCGGCATCTCCATGGCAACAAGCCCCGGGGATGACTCCATCGCCATGACAACGGGCGCACCGTGTGAAGGCGTGCGATGGCGGACATAGGGCGGAGGCTGGCGGGTGGTCCGATCGATACAGATACCGACACTCTCGATACCAATGGCCGCTTCAAACGCAGGATCGATCATCCAACCATTTCCTACCGCTTGTCCCTTATTTAGCCGCTTGTTATTTATAATTGTACATTGTTTTAATGTTTAACTAAAAAGCCGAATGATTTTAATAACTAGATTCCTGAAGGAATGCTCCGATGCTGAAGTTGAACTGAAATGCTGACAGAATGTAGTATGAATGTAAGAATAGTTTGAATGTTGAAGCATTTCAATGCTGTGGAACTTTGAAAAATGTCCCATGGGAATTTCATGGAAATTTGGGACTTTCGGGAAAAGAGGGAATTTGTGAATGGTCTGAATGAGCTTAAATAATTGGTGTTGGAACTTTTCAAATCGGTCGAGAAATGTTGAAGTAGTAACATTTTTAATTGAGAAATGTTATTACGGAATTCCTGGAATTTCGGGAAAACCAGGAATTTTTCCCACTTCAAAAAACAACTTTGATTTTTGTCCTGATTAAGAGTTTTGACGGTGGAACGGTTTAAGTGGGTAGAAAAATTTGGAAGGAGTCGTCGACAGAAAAAAGGGTTAGAAAAAACTGGAATTTTGAGAATTCCTGGAATTTTTTTTAACTTGAAAAAATGACAGTTTGAATATGCAGGATGAGTGGAATGTGTTGAAGGTAGAATGGTTTGAATAGGTGGAAAAATGTGGAAGTGTGAAAAATGGATAATTTATTTTGAATGGGGGAAAATGTCCCTAAAAACCGAGAATTCTAAGAAATCCGGGAATTTTTTTTTCTACAATTGTTGAAATGGAGCACACAATTCCTGAAGAGGCTGAGTATTTTTAAATCGGATAAAAAAATGTGGGTGTTGTGGAACTTTGAAAAATGTCCCATGGGAATTTCATGGAAATTTGGAAATTTCGGGAAAAGAGGGACTTTTTTGGAAAATGTGAATGTTCCGAATGGTTGGTGTTGGAATTTTTCAAATCTGTCAAGAAATGTTGAAGTAGTAAAAACATTTTTATAGAGAAATGGTGTTACAGAATTCCTGGAATTTTGGGAAAACCGTGAATTTTTCCCACTTCAAAAAACAAGTTAGATTTTTGTCCTGATTAAGAGGAATGGTTTGACAGTGGAACGGTTGAAGTGGGTTGAAAAAGGTGGAAGGAGCTTTGAAAAAACGGGAATTTGGAGAAATCCTGGAATTTTTTTTTACTTGAAAAAAATATAGTTTGAATGTGCAGGATGAGTGGAATGTGTTGATGTTGGAATGGTTTGAATCGGTTGAAAAATGTGAAAATGGTGAATTCATTTTGAATGGGGAAAAATGTCCCGGAAAACCTGGAAATCTGGGAATTTTTTTGAATTTGTCAAGGGAAAGCCCGCGACTCCCGAATAGGCTGAACAGTTTAAAGTTGGAACGGTTTGAATCGGATGAAAAATGTGGAAGGTAGAGTGCGCCAAAATCTGGAGAAGAATAATAATAATAAACAGATGAATTTTAGTGTAGAAAAAAATATATGTGTGAATGTTTTGGATTATTTTAAGTGAATGAATGTTGTTACATTGTTCACAAACACCTTTGTTGATCATGTGTTTGCATTAAATATTTATACTGTTTTTTGATCTTTAAGAATCGTATCGGTAATACTGGCCCTGGTATCCAACTGATTCCCCCCCCCCCCCAGTATCGGCCATTCCTTGTGGAGGCTGTAGGACGGGGGGGAGATGGGAGGGGGGCGGGGGGGATGCTGACTAAGCATGCTGGGAGTTTTCTGGGCTGTGATTGGTTGGGAGGAAGCAGAGTCTTCTCCGATTTCGAATCAACGTTTGCAGTAAAGTGATCTTTCAGGTAGTGACAGTGCAAAAAAAAGCTGTGGGATTCTGCTGCTTTAAAAAAAAAATAAAAAAAAATGACTCCATCAAATGGACACGTGACTCATCGGTTTTTGGGTTCGATTAAATGAGATTCACGTTTTTCCCTTCAAGATGTACCAAGTTCCTGCAGAGGAGCTGAGTCACCGTCAACCATCATCCAGGCGGCAGACAGGAGCAGTGCTTTCTGGGAGATGCTGCCCCCTGCTGGACAACCTCCGTAACTGCAGGTCACCTCTAATTCAAGTAGGACATATCTTGCTGCTTCATTAATTAATGTATTTTTTATTTACATATTATTCAATTAGTTGCATCACTAGGAATGGGTACCGTTCACATTTAAACCGATACTCGCCAGTACCAATTTTCGGTACTTTTGTGTGTTAATAAATGCTAATTGTTTGATCATTAAATTTAAAAGTTGATGTCATATTTAAAAATGAGTTGATTACGATAACTGTCATGTCCAGTTATTATATCTTGTTTTATTATTCCATTTAAAACATCATTTGCAATGCAGTGGCACTTCCGAGACATTGGATGGCAGTACCGTAGAGATAGGAAGTAGCTTTTTCCAGGAAGCTAAATGTTATGTTGCGCCCTACAAAGTGTTTATACTCTAAGAATTGTACATATTACACAGCAGCTGTTTGATCGTACCATTCGTCTTCGTTACCAAATTTGGAGGCGTTGAAATCGCCATGTAAAATGGCTAATGCTAATAGTAGCACGTCGATGGCAAATCCAATGTAAATTAGCACCACGAAGAGAGATGAGATATATATATTAGGCACAGAACAGGCCATTGCGGCGCAGGGAAGCAATACAACATAAATCACACGAGGACTGTTGCTTGAACCTACATTGTTGGACGGGAAATGACTACAATATACATTTTGCCACGACACTAACTAGACAAAATTGGAGAAAAAGCAAAGAGACATAAAAGTATTGAAAGGCAAACATTTTATTAAATTCCTTCACAAAAAAAAAGCTCTGACTTTTTGTTTGCCAGACTGCAGCAATTAAGGCAAAAATATATCTTTTGACAATCAGGATGGTGGGTCCATTTATTCATTTAATTTTTTTGTATTAATAAACCGTCTTTGAAATCTGCTTTGTGTGTATATATATATATATATATGCATATATGTATATATATATATATATATATATATGTATGTACGTATATATATATACATATATGTATATACTGTATATATATGTATATATATATACATATATACACATGTATGTGTATATATATGTGTGTATGTATAAATATGTGTATATATGTACATATATATGTATGTGTACATATGTACATATAGGCATATATTTATACACACATATATAAAAATACATACATATATACTGTATGTATAAATGTGTATATATATATATATATATATGTATATATATATATATGCATATACGTGTATATTTATACACACACACTATATATATATATATATATATATATATATATATATATATATATATATATATATATATATATATATATATATATATATATATATATATATATATATATATATATATACATATATATATACATATATATATATATGTTCATATGTCTCTAATAATAAACTAGTCTAATCAATTAGTCAATGAGAAAGCCAATAGAAAATATACATCCATACAAAAAATGTTATTTTTCAAATTGTAAATAAAGAGTGAAAATGCAAAAAGTACATCAAGTTTGATGTTCTAGAAGCATATTTTTTTTCCAGCTAGTTTTTGTTTCTAAGCCAACTTGTTAGCAAGCGATTCAAAAGTTTGGGGACGGTACAAGTGTGTGTTGTATCGGAATTTGTCAAGCAGTAAGGAGGACTTGGAGAAGTGCTTTGATTGGCCGATCAATAACACGCAAAAAAAACCAAAAAAAACACGCCACACACCTGCAAGCACGCTCGCATTCACACGGAAGATGAAAAGAAATGTACAAAGCCAAGACGAAGTGAAATCATCAGTCAACGTCTCAGGCGCTTTTACCCACAATGCACCTGCTGTGGTTCTTTCGCCTCAAGATAATGGTGAGGGGTGGCAGCCTCAGGTTTTTTTTACGTTTTTCTTCTCACTTCCACTTTATCAACCCTCACCTGATGATTCGTAGACCTTGACCTGTTTATAGCTTTATAGCTTAGCGGTGGCTAGTTGTTTCCCTGGAAGGCTCCTTGCGCTGCGGAGGATGCCGCGCCGGCGGCGGCGTTTTGGAATGTTTTGTTGGTGAAGATGCCCTGCGAGAACTCCTGCTGGGCCTTTGTGAAGCTGGCGCCGGTCCGGCGGTACATGCTGTGGACCTGCACAGGCGCACCGACGACAATGTTAGCTCGTAGCATACGTGAAATAAAATATTGGAGTCTAAAACATCATCTGTAAAATGTGTTAAAAAGCTGGCAAGCTAAAAGTTAACACGCGTCGAGTAGTATGATGAGTTAAAAAAGCTAGCATGCGAACATTAGCACGCTGGCGGTTAACGTGTGAAATAAAATGCCTATGCTTGCAAAATTAGCTAAAAAGCTAGCATGCTTACAGTTAACATGTTAGGTACCAAAATAATTGACTCTAAGGTATATCGCTGCAAAAAAAACAAAAAAACGCTAGCATGCTAACATTAGGATGCTAACAATTATTTGTGTCAATTAAGAAAATATTTGACTCCGAGGTGTATGTCTACAAAATAAGCTAAAAAAGCTAGCTTGCAAACAATTATCATGCGTCAAGTAACAAAATACTTAAGAAGTGTATCCCTGCAAAATAAACTCAAATCTTAATCTCGTTATATGCAAATATAATTACAATAAAGTCCATTCTATTCTATTTAAAAAAATCCTAGCAGGCGAACATTAGCATGCTAACAAGTAACGTTCGTAAAGTAATAAAACGTTGGATTCTGAGGTGTATCTCTGCAAAATGAGCTAAAAAAAAAAGCTATTATGCTAACATACACATGCAAATAATAATAATAAAACATTGGGTTTTGAGGTGTATCTCTGAAAAATGAGCTAAAAAAGCTATTATGCTAACATACACATGCAAATAATAATAATAAAACATTGGATTTTGAGGCATATCTCTGAAAAATGAGCTAAAAAGCTATTATGCTAACATACACATGCAAATAATAATAAAACAAATAATAATAAAACATTGGATTCTGAGGTCTATCCCTGCAAAATTAGCTAAAAAAAGTTAGCATGCTAACATGCGTGATGTAACAAAATATATGACTCTGAGGTGTATAACAGCAAAAACTGTCTAAAAAGGAGTAATATGGACTTAGTAACACTTTTTAATAGAGAATAAGTGCTCGGGAAATGTGGGAAACACAGTAATAACTGGACTTTTTGACATAAAAATAGATAGTCTAAATATCCTGGTGGTTTTTATGGTGGAATGGTTCAAATCGATGAAAAAATGTGGAAGTACCGTAGTTGGAAAAAAGGTTGGTATCAGTGGTATTTGGAACTTTGAAAACTGTCCAAGGTGAGTGGAATGTGTTGAAATGCTTTGAATTTAGTAAGTGGATTTAAAAAAAAAAAAAAAAAAAAAAAAGGACAGAAAAATAATTGGAATAGTCAGCGTTCACACAATAAATGAGTATGAACCAAGAGGTCTGCACACTTACCAGCTTGAGGAGGACGACAGAGACCACGGCACAGATGGTGAAGATGACGGCCACGATGATCATGATGGCGCCCACCGCCTTGTAGCTGCCGATGACAGAGAAGGCGGCGATCCAACCGCTGCGGCCGACACATGGTTAACGTTTCAGGTTTGGGAGTATCGTGGGGTAACAACCTTATTTGCTCATCTCTGACAAGACGTTAGCCAACAGTTAACATGCGCAAAGTGACCTAATATTTCTAGCCCTGAAAAATAAGCTAAAAAACATGCGTCAAGTAGCAAAATGAGTTTAAATGCTAACGATAGCATGCTAAACGTTAACGTATGAAACAAAATGTTTGACCTTGAGGCGTATTTGCTAAAAAGCAAGCATGCTAACAATTAACATATGTGAAGTACCAAAATATTTGACCGAGTTGTATCCTTGCAAAATAATCTAAAAAAAAAGATAGCATGCTAATGTTAACATGCGTAAATCAATATTTTTGACTCCTGCAAAAGTTGCCAAAAAGATAGCATGCTAATCGTCAACATACATAAAGTAACAAGATATCTGACTGAGTTGTATCCCTGCAAAATAAGTTTAAAAAGCTATCATGCTAAGCTACCGATTAACATGTGTCAAGTGATAAAATATTTGACTCCGAGGTGTATCCTGACAGATGAGCTAAAAAAGCTAACATGCTAACGTAAACATGCTAAAAGTTAACGTGTGAAAGAAAATGTTTGAACTTGAGGCGTATGCCTACAAAATTAGCTAAAAAGCTAGCATGCTAGCAGTTAACAAGATATTTGACTGAGTTGTAACCCTACAAAATAAGTTAAAAAAGCTGGCATGCTAACATTAGCATTCTACCAATTACCAGCGTCAAGTAATAAAATATTTGACTCTGAGGTATATCCTGACAGAAGAGCTAAAAAAGCTAACATGCTACCGTAAACATGCTAAAAGTTAACGTGTGAAAGAAAATGTTTGAACTTGAGGCGTATGCCTACAAAATTAGCTAAAAAGCTAGCATGCTAACAGTTAACAATATATTTGACTGAGTTGTATCCCTGCAAAGTTTAAAAAGCTGGCACGCTAACATTAGCATTCTACCAATTACCATGGGTCAAGTAATAAAATATTTGACTCTGAAGTGTATCCTGACAGATGAGCTAAAAAAGCTAACATGCTAATGTAAACAAGCTAAAAGTTAACGTGTGAAACAAAATGTTTGACCTTGAGGCGTATTTGCTAAAAAGCTAGCATGCTAACAGTTAACATGTGTGAGGTACCAAAATATTTGACCGAGTTGTATCCCTACAAAATAATCTAAAAAAAAGCTAGCATGCTAATGTTAACATGCTAAAAGTTACCATGCGTAAATTAACATTTTTGACTCCTGCAAAAGATCCTAAAAAGCGAGCATGCTAATCGTCAACATACATAAAGTAACAAGATATTTGACTGAGTTGTATCCCTGGAAAATTAGTTTAAAAAGATAGCATGCTAAGCTACCGATTAACATGTGTCAAGTAAAATATTTGACTCCGAGGTGTATCCCTGACAGATGAGCTAAAAAAAAAGCCAGCATGCTAATGTTAACATGCTAAAAGTTAACATGCGTAAAGTAAAATATTTGACTCCTGCAAAAGTTGCTAAAAAGCTAGCATGCTAATCGTCAACATACATAAAGTGACAAGATATCTGACTGAGTTGTATCCCTGCAAAACAAGTTAAAAAAGCTGGCATGCTAACATTAGCATTCTACCAATTACCATGCGTCAAGTAATAACATATTTGACTCTGACAGATGAGCTAAAAAAGCTAACATGCTAACGTAAACATGCTAAAAGTTAACGTGTGAAAAAAAATGTTTGAACTTGAGGCGTATGCCTACAAAATTAGCTAAAAAGCTAGCATGCTAACAGTTAACATATGTGAGGTACCAAAATATTTGGTCGAGTAGTTATCTCTGCGAAATAATCTTTAAAAAAAAAGCTAGCATGCTAATGTTAACATGCTTAAAGTTAACATGCGTAAAGTAAAATATTTGACTCCTGCAAAAGTTGTTAAAAAGCTAGCATGCTAATAGTCAACATAAATAAAGTAAGACGATATTTGACCGAGTTGTATTCCAGCAAAAGAATCTAAAAAAAAAAAAAAAGAAGCTCGCATGCTAATGTTAACATGCAAAACGTTATAATGCGTAAAGTAAAATATTTGACTCCTGCAAAAGTTGCTAAAAAGCTAGCATGCTAATCGTCAACATACATAAATTAACACAATATTTGACTGAGTTGTATCAATGCAAAATAATTTTTAAAAAGCTGGTAATGCAATTGTTACCATGCTACCAATTAACATGCGTCAATTAATAAAATATTTGACTCTGAGGTGTGTCCCTGACAGATGAGCTAAAAAAGCTAACATGCTAACGTAAACATGCTAAAATTTAACAGAAATAATCATCTAAAAATAATTATCGCAATAATAGTATATATATACCGGTATATATATATATATATATATATATTTATATATATATTATTATTATTTTATCGCAATAGACACGTTGTCATTACCAATAACAACTAAGTTAGATAAAACGTTCGATTTTTTTTTCCTTTGTCGGAATAGACCGGAAGTTGCAAAGCAAGGTTGGTTGCATGAACAGAGGCACTCGGAAGTGATCACAGATGAGTGGGAGTGATACAGCCAATCAGGTAACCGTATTAACTATCACGTTTGGTTGCGCCATCTTGTTGTCTGGCGGTTGATTCTTTGCATGGAGTGAGAAGAGAAAGTCAAAATGAAGACATTATGGATTAAACAGGAAAAGTATGGCACTTTTGGGGATTTTTAAAAAAAAGGACCGCAGTCAGACCAATGTGGTCTGTAAATGATGCAAGGCGATCGTACCAAAGTGTGCCACTTTAGCCACACTCAACCCATGAAAGCACTCAAACAACGTAAACATAATTGTAAAATCACATTGAACAATATAAATGTGAAAAATAAGCTCTTAAAAGAAGGTGCAAAAATAGGGAAGATGTAAAAAAAAAAGTGTAACGTGCAAAGTGTGAAAATGTAAACATAGAGAAACCTGAGAAGAACTATTTCCTGCAGGTTTAGTGCCAGGATGCTACAGCTGTGGTACGCCAAATAATCAATTAAATTCTCAAACGCGGTGTTACTGTTCAAACTGTGTGTAATGTTACAGTGGCCAAAAATATTACATATACTTGTTAAATAAAACCGCTGTCTTGTTTTTAATGGGCTGTTTTATTCATGACATTACAGCTACTCCAAGTGCTAACTGCTGGCATCAAACACACACACAGAATGGCGTAACATGAAGATGCGCCGCAACCCGTACATAATCACAACATAAAAAGCACAGAATAGCATTTACATTATTATCACTATTACATTAGAGTATTGTTATCCTATTACTACATTGTTTATAAATAATCAATATTACGCTATTATTCTTTCTGTTGTTACATTATTACTACATTGTTATCAGATAAAAATTATTACATTAATATTATTACTACTACATCATTATTACATTTTTAGTATTACATTATTAATGTTGCATTATTATTATTACTACTATATTAATATTACATATGTTTGTTATCACATTTTATCACTATCACATTACACGATTGTTATCATATTACGACATTGTTATTAAATAATTAATATTACACTATTATTATTACTGATGTTATACTATTACTACATTGTTATCAGATAAATATAATTACACTAATATTATTAGTAAATGATAAATGGGTTGTACTTGTATAGCGCTTTTCTACCTTCAAGGTACTCAAAGCGCTTTGACACTACTTCCACATTTACCCATTCACACACATTCACACACTGATGGAGGGAGCTGCCATGCAAGGCGCTAACCAGCACCCATCAGGAGCAAGGGTGAAGTGTCTTGCTCAGGACACAACGGACATGACGAGGTTGGTACTAGGTGGGGATTGAACCAGGGACCCTCGGGTTGCGCACGGCCACTCTCCCACTGCGCCACGCCGTCCCAGTACTACATCATTATTAAATGTTTAGTGTTACATTATTAATGTTGCATTATTATTATTACTACTATATTAATACTAATATAGTAGGCCTACTAAGCTACTGTATGGTCGTTATGGTGGTACTTGGAGGTCTAAGTGTTTTCAGATATGGTACTTGGTGGAAAAAGTCAGAGAACCAAAGTTAAAGTACCAATGATTGTCTCACACACACTAAGTGTGGTGAAATTTGTCCTCTGCATTTGACCCATCCCCTTGTTCACCCCCTGGGAGGTGAGGGGAGCAGTGGGCAGCAGCGGTGCCGCGCCCAGGAATGATTTTTGGTGATTTAACCCCCAATTCCAACCCTTGATGCTGAGTGCCAAGCAGGGAGGTAATGGGTCCCATTTTTATAGTCTTTGGTATGACTCAGCCGGGTTTTGAACTCACAACCTACCGATCTCAGGGCGGACACTCTAACCACTGCTCTAAAGGGTGGTATTAGAGGTCTTAGTGGGGACCAGTGACTTGCATCATTTTCAGACCACATTGGTCTGACTACAGTCTTTTTTAAAAAGTCCCAAAAACTACCATACTGTCCTGGTGACTTTTCCTCTTTTATCCACAATTTCTTCATTTTGACTTTCTCTTCTCACTCCATGCAGAGAATCAACCGCCGGACAACAAGATGGCGCAACCAAACGTGATAGTTGATACTGTTACCTGATTGGTTGTTAGCGTGTCACTCCCACTGATCACTTCCTGCGTTGCTTGGTTTACTAGAGAGCTAGAGCCTTTGTTCATGCAACCAACCTTGCTTATTAGCAACTTCCACTTTCTTCCAACGAGGTAGAAAAAAACAATTATCGAACGTTTTATTGATATTAGAGATGTCCTTATCGGCCGGTAAATGCTTTAAAATGTAATATCGTAAATTATCGGTATCAGTTTCAACCTCCCGATTTTCTCGGGAGACTCCCGAATTTCAGTGCCCCTCCCGAAAATTCTCAACCATTCTCACGATTTCCACCCGGACAACATTACTGGCAGGGTGCCTTAAAGGCACTGCCTTTAGCGTCCTCAACAACCTGTCGTCACGTCTGCTTTTCCTCCATACAAACAGCGTGCCGGCCCAGTCACATAATATATGCGGCTTTTACACACACACAACTGAATGCAAGGCATACTTGATCAACAGCCATACAGGTCACACTGAGGGTGGCCGTATAAACAACTTTAACACTGTTACAAATATGCGCCACACTGTGAACCCACACCAAACAAGAATGACAAAACACATTTCGGGAGAACATCCGCACCGTAACACAACATAAACACAACAGAACAAATACCCAGAACCCCTTGCAGCACTAACTCTTCCGGGACGCTACAATATACACCCCCCACCCCAACTCCGCCCACCTCAAATGTGTTAATTCCACGACTGTATATATCGGTATCGGTTGATATCGGAATTGGTAATTAATTGTTGAACAATATCGGAATATCGGATATCGGCAAAAAAGCCATTATCGGACATCTCTAATTGATATGGATTACATGTCTATCGCAATATTTATTGATATTGTTTTATCGGCCCAACATTTGTGTCACAAAATGAGATGGCAAGAAAAATTATTCAATCTGATGACCAACAGAAGTTGTGAATCCGATGAAATGTAGCAGCAAAATAAAGCAGTAAACATAAAATCTATCCTCACTCACAGGTGAATTGCACTCTTTTTGGAATCGTTCACAATACTTATGAGACAAGAAGACAAAAGGTGGTATTTTTTGCATTCTAACTTGTAAAAAAAAATCAGTTTAGGTGGCTAGCAATGCAGCTAATAGGAGCAATTCATTCAACCTCTAAATCACTTTAAATCTCTTACACACATATTGAGACCCACCTGTTGCCCCACTTAGGGATGCCCACAGCCTGAATGATGAAGATGACCACTTGGCAGAAAAAGACAAAGAAGAAGAAGAAGAAGCTGAAGGAGCTGTCAGTCCTAAACAGGACACAAAGCAAAAATAAGTCACAATGACGTTTGTCTGAACAACTTTACGTGGACACATGTTCCTGTTAGTAATCCAATGAATATATTAGCCATTAAAATCAATGTTAACAATACAATTGCACAAAAAAAAAAGATTCCCTTTCCCCGCCAACTCACTTAAAGGCCTTGTAGACGGGCCGGTACCAGCAGAGGAAGGAGCAGGGCGCGAAGAGGATGAGCCAGAGGATGGCGAGGCCAAAATCCACACCGTTGGACGCAGACGTGGTGAAGAGGGCCAGACACGCCAGCATGTTGAGGAAGAGCGCCACACAGTTGACTGCGGGAGGACACGCGGGAGTTTGTGAGCGCGATAATCAGCGTCTCATGCAGGACAGACCCGAGGGCGTTGGACACATTCAAAAGCTTGTCGATGACACACTTACTGGCCTGGGATGATTGTCATCACCACAAAGACAAATTCACTTGAGGGATGTGCCGATCGCTCAGTTTCGGGCGATTTTCGTGAAAAAGTATCTGATCGCCATAGCTAATCCCCTCTGGGGATTGTCGGAGGCAGATATTTACATATATCCGAATTTAAGTGTTACTTCTGTTATTTCATAGTCATATTTGAAAACAGCTCGTGTTTTTCCATTTGTTCTCTTTCTGTTTGTCTGCAAGTAAACTGTGTGTGTTAACCTTGAAGCTTTGGAAGGTAAGAAAGAGAGATAATGGGCATGTGTTTTGACTAGAGAGACTTAAGCGGGGAGAGGGTTTGGTCAGGAGGGCAGACCATTTTTAGCGAAGCGATTGAATGTTCTATGCTGGACTGGTCTCAATGTATATATGCAAAGCTTTGCAAATATATTACAAAATACCTATTCTGTCTCTGGTGGTTTTTCAACTCAGCTTTAAGTGTCGTAAAGAGCTTGGGAGCGACTTGTGACTTGAATTCCCTGGGAGGAACAACTGGTCCAAAACGCAACAGGATCCACTGTATTTATTATTTATTTAATCCCCCGACTGACACGCGGCTGGTAATCATGTGTCGCCATACACTGTGTGGAGCCGCTCTTTGAAGCGAATAATATTCACCTCCATTACGGCAAAAAAAGAGATTTCTCAGCATCTTATTACCAAGTATCGTACATGTTGTAGGCATGCTAATATCTAAGCCAATACTATCCAACTGGCGGCCCGCTAAAGCTTTTAATTTAGCCCGCCGAACAACACCCAAATAGGCTTGATGAAGCCATTCACAACAGGGTTGCTCATGTATGCAGTACTCCCGCCAGCCTGCAGGGGGCAACAGCAAAGCATATGTGTCACAATGAAGCAGCAGCGGGTAAGAAGAAGAAGAAGATGGATCTATTGACCCTAAAAAAAGTCAAAATAATTCACGAAAATCTGACTAAACAGCAACTGGACAGCAAAGCATGAATGTATTGAAATGACTGACTTTGTGATGTATTTTGTATTAGTGGTCATGTTTTTGGCTGTTTTACTACGGCGATCAAAACTGGTAAATACATGTAACGCTGAATTTGATCAGCAGAGGGCAATCAAGCTACACCTTATATTTATTGTGTTAAACCACGTGTGCAATGTTTGCTGTGTGCATTAGCTCTAAACATTATATTGTATTTATGTACCATACACAATAGAAGTTATACTTTTGTGATGTTTATATTTTCAGTCTTGCAAACCTAAATAAAGGAAGATGTATATAAAAAGAATAAAACTGAAGAAGATAAATAATTCAAAAAGAGGAATATCAATCAACAAAACGTAGCTTGTGTTTTTTCATGCTGTTAACTATCTGTCGAGCTGCACATGCTGGAAATGAGTAGCAATGGCAGGATTATGAATTTATTGACAGTGCAGTGTGAATGCCAATATATTTACTTGTAAATAAGTAAACACACTCTAAAAGGAATATATCCTGCGGCGGCACTATATGAAGAAACATACAAATTTTGATGTTTGGCCCTTGAGACCTTAGGCTCTTGAAACTGTGACCCTCTTCATTATTTAGTTGAATAGCCCTGATCTAAGCTAACCGCTACGCAAGCTTTAAACAACACCAATACATGAATGCTTACAAAAGTTTAAAGGGGAACATTATCATCAGACCTATGTAAGCGTCAATATATACCTTGATGTTGCAGAAAAAAGACCATATATTTTTTTAACCGATTTCCAAACTCTAAATGGGTGAATTTTGGCGAATTAAACGCCTTTCTATTATTCGCTCTCGGAGCGATGACGTCACAACGTGACGTCACATCGGGAAGCAATCCGCCATTTTCTCACTTTCGTCGGTGTGTTGTCGGAGGGTGTAACAACACGAACAGGGACGGATTCAAGTTGCACCAGTGGCCCAAAGATGCGAAAGTGGCAAGAAATTGGACGAAATTTGTTCAAAATACGAGGGTGTGGGGAAAGCCGACGAAATGGTCAGTCGTTTGTTCCGCACACTTTACCGACGAAAGCTATGCTACGACAGAGATGGCAAGAATGTGTGGATATCCTGCGACACTCAAAGCAGATGCATTTCCAACGATAAAGTCAAAGAAATCTGCCGCCAGAACCCCATTGAATCTGCCGGAGTGTGTGAGCTATTCAGGGACAACGGACCTCGGTAGCACGGCAAGCAATGGCGGCAGTTTGTTCCCGCGAGCGAGCTAAACTCCCTGGATGTCTTGGCTCACACCGTCCCTTATGCCACCGAAGATGATCAAGAGAAGAATATCGACCCAAGCTTCCCTGGGCTGCTGACATCAACTCCAAAACTGGACAGATCAGCTTTCAGGAAAAGAGAGCGGATGAGGGTATGTCTACAGAATATATTAATTGATGAAAACTTTATTCATTACTCGCGGTTTTACGTAAATTATTATACATAAACTGTGTTTACCAATAATTTAGCTTAAAAACTTCTTTTTTTTCAATCATTCGAGTACATTCGGGTAGTCTTGTGTAGTAATGCAGTATTTTGTGTCTATTTAGGTATGGTTAACCTGAGTGCTGAAATCGTGGAAAAATATATGTTCTTAGCGCACCTGAAATGGGCTGTCTGCACTCTCAAAGTGCATGTTGTTGCCAAATGTATTTCATATGCTGTAAACCTAGTTCATAGTTGTTAGTAATTATCTTGTCAGACAGTGTTAAGCCGCTGAAATCCGAGTCTTGCTGTTCTATCCGCCATGTTTGTTTGTATTGGCATCACTGTGTGACGTCACAGGAAAATGGACGGGTGTATATAACGATGGTTAAAATCAGGCACTTTGAAGCTTTTTTTAGGGATATTGCGTGATGGGTAAAATTTTGAAAAAAACTTCGAAAAATAAAATAAGCCACTGGGAACTGATTTTTAATGGTTTTAACCCTTCTGAAATGGTGATAATGTTCCCCTTTAATAAGTGTAGATGGAACCGTGTTGCAGCAGAAAGTAAGTAGTTATTAACAGGATATTAGCAAATGGATTAATAACATTATCAGAGTCAGTACACGACATATGTAGCAAGGGGCGTATCGATCCATAAATTAGTGTGTTGATTCCTAGGGTAGTATCAGTATATGATTGATAATATAGTGATTAGGTTGTTTTTATTTTCTCATAATAATTGTTGTGTTGTTTTTGTTATTGTTTACAAACTTAATACAATACAATACTGGACACAGGAGGACTTTGAGGGCAAAAACCATATTATTCTTGCTTTTGTTTAGGTATTGTTGACTATTGACTTTGCGTTGATCAAACAATTACAGGTAATAAAAGAGCATAAAGAACTACAGAGAAACCTCGATTTACCAACGCCTTTTTGGTTTACAAACGTTTATATCAAGCCAAATATGCCTCTGTGTGCGTACCTTATCTCGACATCAAAAGCTTCATTCATTCATTCATTTTTATTGCTGCTTGAAGCCATCGGGGCCTGCCATTTTGGTGACGTCACTTCCTGTACACGCGGGCACGGCTATTTTGAAGAGAATCGACCGCAAGCGGCACTTCTGACTTGTTTATTTCCAAAATTGTCGTACCTTGCGCCAGTCAGAGCTGTGTGAGCTTGTCTTAGAGATCACTTTGTGTGATCAGAAACGCTTTAAATTTGTCCAAACTCTCACAGTTTTGCTGTGTGGCTTCGGGTTGCTACACAATCCCTTTGAGTTATAGTTGTAGTTAGTTAGCCTCCAGTTTGTGGAACCATTTATTAACGAAGGGGGACTTGTTCCAGAGCAAGTCTTTAATTGTGATGAGACCGAAAAAGATGCCACAGCAGACCGTTATTACAGTGAAGGAGAAAGCACTACCTGGACACAAGCTGATGAAGGATCCCACTACTAGTTTATGCTAACGCTAGCGGTGACTACGTGAAGCCACTGTTCTCTTTGTTTTACACCAAACCTATTTTTGTTTGGTATTAGAATTAACAATAATAAAGGATTTGATTAACATTTCGCTTTCTAGACACAAAGTGCTTTACAGTGAGAACTGAGAACCCATCATTCATTGATTGAAGTGAAAGCACTCACACATCCAGAGGTAGTACATCATCTTGCACACTCTCTGGTACTCCGTGGGGATCTCCTCGGAGAAGTCCTGATAAAAACACGGCTTGATGGGGAAACTTTTAGGGAGTGGTGGCCAGTTGTTTACTTTCCCTGGCAAGACAGGAACAAGAGTCAAGTGAAAAAAATAAAAGCACAATGTACTAGCTATGTCCCAACATTTTCACTTCCAATACGATACTGATATTGAAGCCTTGAGCATTGGCCGATTCCGATATAGATCCAAATCATGTATACTTTCATTATTTTGTAGTATTACTAGGTTAATAGTAGGTATGAAAAAACATAACTTTACGAAAGATTTATGCTGTCTTTAAGTTGAAGTGGAGTGGTAATTAGTTTTTTGGCGACACCTAGTGTGACCACGGTGAACATACTTTTTCAGTTTCAAAACAGAGTAGGTATTAATATTGACTTCCTCATACATCTACATACGTATGCACTTGTAAAGAACAGAATGTCATGGCTGTCTTGAGTTTCCAATCATTTTTACAACTCTTATTTTTTTGTGATAGAGTGATTGGAGCACATACTTGTTGGTCACAAAAAACATTCATGAAGTTTGGTTCTTTTATGAATTTATTATGAGTCTACTGAAAATGTGACCAAATCTGCTGGGTCAAAAGTATACATACATTAATGTTAATATTTGGTTACATGTCCCTTGACAAGTTTCACTGCAATAAAGCGCTTTTGGTAGCCATCCACAAGCTTCTGGCAAGCTTCTGCTTGAATTTTTGACCACTCCTCTTGAAAACATTGGTGCAGCTCAGCTAAATTTGTTAGTTTTCTGACATGGACTTGTTTCGTCAGCATTGTCCACATGTTCTCAATGGGGTTTAGGTCAGGACTTTGGGAATGCCATTCTAAAACCTTAATTCTAGCCTGATTTAGCCATTCCTTTACCACTTTTGACGTGTGTTTGGAGTCATTGTCCTGTTGGAACACCCATCTGCGCCCAAGACCCAACCTCCGGAAGTCCTCCTTTTTCATTGTCCCTTTTACTCTCTGTAAAGCACCAGTTCCTTTGGCAGCAAAACAGACCCAGAGCATAATACTACCACCACCATGCTTGACGGTAGGAATGGTGTTCCTGGGCTTAAAGGCCTCACCTTTTCTTCTCCAAACATATTGCTGGGTATTGTGGCCAAACAGTTAAATTTGTGTTTCATCTGACCACAGAACTTTCCTCCAGAAGGTCTTATCTTTGTCCATGTGTTCAGCAGGAAACTTTAGACGGTGTCGCTTCTGAAGCAAGGGCTTCCTTCTTGCATGGAAGCATCTCAGTCCATGGCGATGCAAAACACGCTTGACTGTGGACACTGACACCTGTGTTCCAGCAGCTTCCAATTCATTGCAGACCTGCTGGTTCTCAATTGACTCTTAATCATCCTGACCAATTTTCTCTCAGCAGCAGGTGATACCTCGCGTTTTCTTCCTGATCGTGGCAGTGACAAAACTGTGCCATGCACTTTATACTTACGAACAATTGTCTACACAGTCGCTCTTGGGACCTTAAGCTGCTTTGAAATGGCTCCAAGTAACTTTCCTGACTTGTTCAAGTCAATGATTCGTTGTTTTTTTTCAGATCTGTGCTGAGTTACTTTTGTCGCGTTTATAACCGAGTCTAATGACTGCATCACATGAGCCCTATATAAATTGGCTCGGAGAAGTCAACAGGAGTCGTCAATCATAATCACTCACATGAAGTTAAGAGGCCATGCCATGAAGATAATTTGATTTGATTGTAACTTTTCTAAATCAACAACATTGATAATGTATGTCGCTGTATGTATACTTTTGACCCAGCAGATTTGGTCACATTTTCAGTAGACCCATAATAAATTCATAAAAAAAACTAAACTTCATGAATGTGTTTTGTGACAAACAAGTATGTGCTCCAAACACTCTATCACAAAAAATAAGAGTTGTCGAAATTATTGGAAACTCAAGACAGCCATGACATCATGTCCTTCACAAGTGTATGTAAACTTTTGACCACGACTGTATATATGAATATATATATATATATATATATATATATATATATATATATATATATATATATATATATATATATATAAATATATATATATATATATACGTACAGTATATATGTATGTGTATATATATATATATATATATACACACATACACGTATATATTTATATACGTGTGTATATATATATATATATATATATATATATATATATATATATATATATACGTATATACATACATATTTAAGTACATATATATACATACATATATATAAATATACACACACATATATACATATATAAATACACATACATATATACATACACACATGTACACATACAAGTACATACACATACAAGTACATACACATATACACATACATTAATATATACATATATACATGTACACAGAGGGAAGGGCAGAAGAAGGTGTCAGGGCTCGTCTCTTCTGACCTGGGCCTTGATTCTTGAGCTCCTGCTCTCTGCGGTCCAGCTCAGCAGCTTTCCTCTCCAGCTCCTCCTGCTGCCTCAGCAGGTTGGCCTGTGCCGCAGTGGCAGTTGCCTGAGACCAGTGAGGGAGGGAGGAAAAGGCTTTATTGGAACAAGCAAGCTCCATTTAGGTGTGGCAATGAAGGGAGGAACATTTTAGCAGCACAGCCACAACAGTGAGACATGGTCACATTTAGCAGACATCTTTGGTCTTTACAGGGACATCACATGCACCATGCAATGGATACTTCATTGCGAACTCAAAAAAACGGTAGCATTAACCTCAGCATCCTCTTCCAATTATTATTATTTTCCCTTTTTGTTTTTTGAACACGTTATCTACAAAATGTATACGTTAGTACTTCACTTATTATTTTCTTTTACTATAAAAAACTTAGTATGTCCCACATATAGTATAATTTACTTGTGGTGGGCTGCCACAAGTAAACAATAATTAAAAATGCAAAAAAAAAAAGTTTGATAAATAATTTAAAAATGAAGAAAGTGTTTTTTTTTTCATTTTAAGTTGTTCAAATTTAAAAATAAATAAATACAAGATTTTGCGATACATTTCCACTTCCTGGTGACATATGTGCTCCCATCTCTTGCAATCATGTTCCACAGAACATCGACTAAGTAATTTGTTTTAAAATTAGGAGTTTGACATCTGAGCAACAGGCCTCCGTAGTTAATCAGCACACACACAGAGTGTGCGTACAAAGTTAGTGGTCAGTATTAGTTTCTACAGTTTGGTGAAAATATTCCTGTAAGTGTAAATACCGTGCACTAGCTATTTTATGTCAATTATCTTCCGTTAAAATGTCCTTCGATTAACGTTTGTGCAAGTTCGCTCTGCTAATTTCCGTTAGCCTGTCAATTAGCTGGTCCATTGTATGTTAGCATCAAGCTAGCGGAAGTGAACCTTCCATCCATCCATCCATCCATCTTCTTCCGCTTATCCGAGGTCGGGTCGCGGGGGCAGCAGCCTAAGCAGGGAAGCTCAGACTTCCCTCTCCCCAGCCACTTCGTCCAGCTCTTCCCGTGGGACCCCGAGGCGTTCCCAGACCAGCCGGGAGACATAGTCGTGTACTGGGTCTTTCCCGCGGCCTCCTACCGGTCGGACGTGCCCTAAACACCTCCCTAGGGAGGCGTTCGGGTGGCATCCTGACCAGATGCCCGAACCACCTCATCTGGCTCCTCTCGATGTGGAGGAGCAGCGGCTTTACTTTGAGCTCCTCCCGGATGGCGGAGCTTCTCACCCTATCTCTAAGGGAGAGCCCCGCCACCCGGCGGAGGAAACTCATTTCGGCCGCTTGTACCCGTGATCTTGTCCTTTCGGTCATAACCCAAAGCTCATGACCATAGGTGAGGATGGGAACGTAGATCGAACGGTAAATTGAGAGCTTTGCCTCCCGGCTCAGCTCCTTCTTCACCACAACGGATCGATACAGCGTCCGCATTACTGAAGACGCCGCACCGATCCGCCTGTCGATCTCACGATCTACTCTTCCCTCACTCGTGAACAAGACTCCGAGGTACTTGAACTCCTCCATTTGGGGCAAGATCTCCTCCCCAACCCGGAGATGGCACTCCACCCTTTTCCGGGCGAGAACCATGGACTCGGACTTGGAGGTGCTGATTCTCATCCCAGTCGCTTCACACTCAGCTGCGAACCGATCCAGTGAGAGCTGAAGATCCTGGCCAGATGAAGCCATCAGGACCACATCATCTGCAAAAAGCAGAGACCTAATCCTGCAGCCACCAAACCAGATCCCCTCAACGCCTTGACTGCGCCTAGAAATTCTGTCCATAAAAGTTATGAACAGAATCGGAGCCAACCTTTATATGGTTGTATTCTTTTTGCAGTTTATACCAAACTGCGTTATCAATTTAACATGATTGCTACACATACAGTATGTACACTTCTTAAGTATATTCATGTACTTTCTTTGTGTGCTTAGCTTTAACAGCAACTTTATTGTGGAGACTATCAATAAACAACCAAGTTGTTTTTTTTCATCTCTAATTTAAAATACTTTTTACACATCTGAGTCCGCTGCTGTTCACGTTGATGACTCATGACTGCTGCGCCAGGTCCACGACTAACCACATTGTGAAGTATGCGAACGACACGACAGTAGTGGGCCTCATCCGTGACAACAATGACATGGACTACAGGGAGGAGGTGAAACATCTGGTTGACTGGTGCAGAACCAACAACCTGGTCCTGAATGTCAACAAGACCAAGGAGATCATCGTTGACTTCAGGAAGCACCAGTCCAGCCACGCTCCACTCTTCATCAACGGCACAGCGGTGGTGATAGTAAGCAGCACCAAGTTCCTGGGGGTGCAGATAACTGACAATATAACCTGGTCCCTACACACCGGAGCTCTTCTAAAAAGAGCTCAGCAGCGCATGCACTTTTTGCATCGGATGAAAAGAGCACAGCTCCCTCCCCCCATTCTCACCACATTCTACAGAGGCACTATAGAGAGCCTGCTGACCAACAGCATTTCTGTCTGGACTGGAGCCTGCAGTGCCTCAGACTGGAAGTCTCTCCAGAGAGTGGTGAGGACGGCGGAAAAGATCATCAGGACTCCTCTTCCTCCTATCTAGGAGATCGTAAAAAGCCGCAAAGACTCCTCCCACCCCCACCAAGGACTGTTTTCACTGCTGGACTCTAGAAAGAGGTTCCGCAGCCTCCGAAGCAGAACCTCCAGGTTCTGTAACAGCTTCTTCCCTCAGGCCGTAAGACTCTTGAACGCATCATAATTAAATTATCCCCTCAACTCCCCCCAAAATGGATTAACTCGCTGGAATAAAAAAGACAATATACCATACATCCATACACATGGACGCATGTGAAAAAGTGCAATATATTTATCTGTACAGTAATCTATTTATTTATTTATATATATTTATATATATTTATTTATTTATATATGCACCGTGTTGCTTTTTTATCCTGCACTATCATGAGCTTATGTAACGAAATTTCGTTCTTATCTGTGCTGTAAAGTTCAAATTTGAATGACAATTAAAAGGAAGTCTAAAGTCTAGTCTAGTCTAAAATAAATCCCAACATTCAAGGAGGGCTAAATAATATAGGTCAATAAACCAGGGTTGTACAAAGTGCAGGCTGTGTTACATTGTAATAATAGAGGATGTTTCTGCAGTTTATACAGATAAACACAAACGTCACAAACCAAGCGGTCATAGCTTTCTAGAATTATAATGTTGAAAAATTAAGTAGTTCACAAAGTCCGAGTATGAGACAGCAGTGACGATATCTTGGTCTCTGTTCCACTCAGACTTGTCGATCTCGTACAGATCCTTGCATCCAATTACGGCGGTTTTCTCCTAACGACAAAGGGACTTCTTATCCAATGACTCACAGTATTTCCCCATCTTAACACAGCCGGTGCAGTGTTATTTTCCACGGAATAGATCGGAAATATTACGTGTAGAGCTTTTGTGGACGATGATTTTCAATATGGCTTCTGGCAATGCATTGTAAGATACTTCTGCCAAAAACGATATAGTACGGATGCAACAATAAACCGCAGTAAAATTTTCCATTGTTAGTAATACCGTTTTGAATTAAAATTATCGTAAAACCGTGATTGACAACTCTTTGATAAAGTCACGGACGGGATCATTTATCAGAGGATCAAGCTAGTGCTCGCTAGCTTAGATCAGTGGTCCCCAACCACCGGGCCGCACAAGAAATACATTTTTTTTTTTTAAATAAATAAAATAAAATTAAAAAATACAATTTTTTTTATTAAATCAACATAAAAAACACAAGATACACTTACAATTAGTGCACCAACCCAAAAAACCTCCCTCCCCCATTTACACGCATTCACACAAAAGGGTTGTTTCTTTCTGTTATTAATATTTCTGGTTCCTACATTATATATCAATATATATCAATACAGTCTGCAGGGATACAGTCTGTAAGCACACATGATTATATTTCTTTATGACAAAAAAAAATAAAAAACCCAACCCCCCCCCCCTCCCTGTCCGTGGGACAAATTTTCAAGCGTTGACCGGTCCGCAGCTACAAAACGGTTGGGGACCACTGGCTTAGATGATGAAATGAAAACAAGAGACATTAACGTCTTTATCCATGAAAACGACGACATTCTCCTATCCAAACTCGTGTAAACACATTATTGTCTGACCAACTAAGATATTCCATCCATCCATTTCCTACCGCTTATTCCCTTTTGGGGTCGCGGGGGGCGCTGGAGCCTATCTCAGCTACAATCGGGCAGAAGGCGGGGTACACCCTGGACAAGTCGCCACCTCATCACAGGCCAACCCAGATAGACAGACAACATTCACACTCACATCCACACACTAGGGCCAATTTAGTGTTGCCAATCAACCTATCCCCAGGTGCATGTCTTTGGAGGTGGGAGGAAGCCGGAGTACCCGGAGGGAACCCACACAGTCACGAGAAGAACATGCAAACTCCACACAGAAAGATCCCAAGCCGGGATTGAACCCAAGACTACTCAGGACCTTCGTATTGTGAGGCAGATGCACTAACCCCTCTCCACCGTGCTGCCTCAACTAAGATATTAAATTGTGCACACTTAACTTACGAACTGTACTCTCTTAGACAGAGAGATCGTACTCGTAGCAATATGACAACAGGAAGTGAATTTGCGTGACATCACATAAACATAAATTATAAAACATACTTATTCTGCCAATAAAGTTTATTGTGTGACTATTTATTTATTAATACCGTGCTATAAAGAAACAGGGTTATTTTGGTGACACCAACATTTTCATATCGTTATATTCCTACATTAAGATAAAAAATATGTTCTTATTACTAATTACATGTATTTGTTTTTTAAATATATGTATAAATTTTTTTTGTTGCCTTTTTTTCAAGAAAATATATGCATGGACGCTAATTATGCAAACTACATGATGACGTCATATTAACACCGCCTCGGCCACGACCCCACTGCCGCGAGTGTAATGGCAACCTGGCACATGTTAAACACAGCAAGTTTGAACATGGAAAGTTGAGAACCTGTCCTTTTCAATACTTCAGTACTTTAATATGACTTTTTTAGCATGTTCAATATAAAGTCAATCATTACCATTCATGGGTAACAGGTTTTTGTGTGGTAAAGTAGTCATATGTAATGCCTCCAAAGCAAGCATGACAAGGATGTTTGATACATATAAAAAAAAGTTGTATAATAGTACTGTGTAAACTGAGCATCCTCAAGGTAATATGATGCTACCTCGGGAGGCAGTGTAAGGTGGCACCAAGGAACGCAGGCCTCGCACAAGTACGTAAAGAGCAAATGACTATTTGATGCAAGCCACAAAAGGTTTTACGAGTGTATGAACGAGTGTCTGTGCACGCCGTGTGGCTCACCTGTGGACTGGGCTCTGCGGAAGGCGGCAACACTGCCGGCTGGTAGGCGGGTGGAGGGGCTGGAGTGGTCTGACTCGCCAGGTTCTCCAATGAACAATACAAATCATTTTAACAACAAAGGTAAAACAAAACAAGACCAGAGGATAGGAAACCAACACAAGAAAGCAGAATGAAGATGAAACAGAAGAAGAGGAGGCGGGGGTCTTACTGTGGCAGGGAAAGGGTTGTACTGGTCAATCGGTTCTATGCTGGAGTTTGTCACCTGAGTGACAGCTGGGTCCTACAACGCAAGCAAAGCATCGGTCATTCAACTCACTGAGACAAATCACACTCAGAATAGACTAGAAGCAACCCCTAGATCAGTGTTTCTTAACCATAGGGCCCCTAGAGGGCCGCTAAGAAATATCTGTTTTTCAGCTGTGGTCCGTAAGGGCCGCAGCGGTACGTAGATGTAATACACTTTTCCACCACTTGTGGGAGTAATGACAATCTCAAACAAACAGAAGAAGTCTGGAGCTAAAGTAATTGAAAAGTTTCTTAAGCGCAAAAATTATGACTTATGTGGTGAAGCTGTATTTTCATTTACACTTGACAGTTTGGTTAAGAAAAATATTTATTATTAATTTAGTTCATCTATTTAACCGCAATAATATTGCTTGCTTTTTTTTTGTTAAATCCACCAGTTATTTTTGTGCAGTGTATTTTGTTAGTAGTTATTTTTCTAATCAGCCTGACCTAAGCCTCTGGTTTATTTGTTAAATAAATAATAATTTGTGATTAACACATGGTTTCACATAATTTGACTAGGTTAGGTTGTAAACTGTAAGTAGGTTTGATATAATTCTTAAATATGATTAAAATTAAGAGTAAAATTACTAGTTAATATTTGAGTGGGCCCCAGGCCCTTCGGTAGTAGAAAAGTTGGGCCCCGAGGTCAAAAAGGTTAGGAACCCTTGCCCTAGAAGACCTAATAATCTCCTTTTGGTAGCAATTTACATAGAAAAAGGGAAAAAAGTACTATCAATGAAACAACAACAATGGACTCCTTAGTTGTCCCTGAATCGGAATTCTTCATCTTCAACACGTTGGACAATTATATGCTTTGTGTGAACGAGGGATGGGCGACATGTCTGTAAACTGTATCATGATATAGGTATTTTATATCGGTCAATATAAAAAATTATTGATATTTTTATGACTCATCGAAAATAAGGACCAAGAGAAAAATACATTAAATATAAAAAAATGTATTTCAGATGTAACCTTCCTCTGATTATAATCCCCTCAACTATTAAGGCAGAAAGGAAATGTCAACACAAGCATTGAAAACAATCAATGTAAACAAAATTGTAAAATCACATTGAACACTTAACAATAACCTAGAAATGTTAATAAAGTGTAACAAAATAGTGCAAAGTGTGAAAATGTAAACATACCATAAAGGACTATTGGGAAGAGATACACCAAGCTCTACAGGATATTTTCAAACGTGAAATACCCCTCGAAAGTAAAACTTTGTTTTTTGGACATGTACCTCAGGACTGGCTGAAGAAAGATAAACACTTAATGAATATCCTACTGGTGGCTTGTAAAAAGACCATTACTAGGAAATGGATATCCCAGGAGAGCCCAACTTTGAAGCAATGGATGGAAACAACAATGGACATATATAAAATGGAGAAGATAACTGCCTTTATTAATTATAAATTGGAGAAATTTACTTCATACTGGGAAAATTGGGTCAACTATGTCACACCCCATAAACCTGACTTGAGTTTTTTGAATTAGTGATTGTACTGCAAAAAAAAAATTAAAAAATCCTATATCCCTATATGTGTATATGTAGGTATGTATATATATATGTTTATGTATGTATATATATATATGTCCATCCATCCATCCATCTTCCTCCGCTTATCCGAGGTCGGGTCGCGGGGGCAGCAGCCTAAGCAGGGAAACCCAGACTTCCCTCTCCCCAGCCACTTCGTCCAGCTCTTCCCGGGGGATCCCGAGGCGTTCCCAGGCCAGCCGGGAGACATAGTCTTCCCAACGTGTCCTGGGTCTTCCCCGTGGCCTCCTACCGGTCGGACGTGCCCTAAACACCTCCCGAGGGAGGCGATCGGGTGGCATCCTGACCAGATGCCCGAACCACCTCATCTGGCTCCTCTCGATGTGGAGGAGCAGCGGCTTTACTTTGAGCTCCCCCCGGATGACAGAGCTTCTCACCCTATCTCTAAGGGAGAGCCCTGCCACCCGGCGGAGGAAACTCATTTCGGCCGCTTGTACCCGTGATCTTGTCCTTTCGGTCATAACCCAAAGCTCATGACCATAGGTGAGGATGGGAACGTAGATCGACTGGTAAATTGAGAGCTTTGCCTTCCGGCTCAGCTCCTTCTTCACCACAACGGATCGATACAGCGTCCGCATTACTGAAGATGCCGCACCGATTCGCCTGTCGATCTCACGATCCACTCTTCCCTCACTCGTGAACAAGACTCCGAGGTACTTGAACTCCTCCACTTGGGGCAGGGTCTCCTCCCCAACCCGGAGATGGCACTCCACCCTTTTCCGGGCGAGAACCATGGACTCGGACTTGGAGGTGCTGATTCTCATCCCAGTCGCTATGTCACACCCCATAAACCTGACTTTAATTTTTTGAATTAGTGATTGTACTGCAAAAAATTTTTTTAAAAATCCTATATCCCTATATGTGTATATGTAGGTATGTATATATATGTTTATGTATGTATATATATATATATGTATCTGTTTATATTTTATTTTATTTATTATTACTATTAATGTATTATTATTTCCTTTTTTTTGCTGTTGTTTTTGTTTTGTTTATTTAATCGATGTAGTTATAGATATTACTTTGTTTTTGTTGTTGTTTCTTTCTTTTTGGGGGGAGTGGTATGAATGGGATATAAACAAAAATATTTTGGGCAGACAATAGATGTATGATTTATGTGAATATGATGTAATGGTTGAGGTGGCGACTTGTCCAGGGTGTACCCCGCCTTCCGCCCGATTGTAGCTGAGATAGGCTCCAGCGCCCCCCGCGACCCCGAAGGGATTAAGCGGTAGAAAATGGATGGATGGATGATGTAATGGATAGGAATGTCTGATGCTGGATGTCAATAAAAAAAAAAAAGAAAGAAAAAAAAAAAGAAAATGTAAACATAGAGAAACCTAAAAATAATTATTTTCTACTTATTCTATTTAGTGCCAGAAAATAATTACCACCATACCATACCACCCTTTAAAGTTAAAGTAAAGTTAAAGTACCAATGATTGTCACACACACACTAGGTGTGGCGAAATTATTCTCTGCATTTAACCCATCACCCTTGATCACCCCCTGGGAGGTGAGGGGAGCAGTGGGCAGCAGCGGTGGCCGCGCCCGGGAATCATTTTTTGTGATTTAACCCCCAATTCCAACTCTTGATACTGAGTGCCAAGCAGGGAGGTAATGGGTCCCATTTTTATAGTCTTTGGTATGACTCGGCCGGGGTTTGAACCCACAACCTACCGATCTCAGGGCGGACACTCTAACCACTAGGCCACTGAGTAGGTGGCCTAGCTTTAGAGCTGTGCTCTAAAGGGTGGTATGGTATTACCTGTCTTAGTGGGGACGATCGCCTTGCATCATTTACAGACCACATTGGTGGTGACTACGGTCTGTTTTAAAAAAAAAAAAAAAAAACTGCCATACTGTCCAGGTGCCTTTATTGTTTTATCCACAATTCTGCAGCACTAATTTTTAGTTTCTCTCACATTCACTCAAGAATCAACTGCGAGACAACAAGATGGCGCATCCAAACTTTATAGTTGATACTGTTACCAGATTAGCTGTTAGTGTGTCACTCCCACTGATCAGTGATCACTTCCTGTGAGTGCCTTTGGTCATGCAACCAACCTTGCTTCGCAACTTTCGGTTTCTTACGACAAAGAAGAAAAAAATGATCAAAAGTTTTACGGAACACATTTTAATTGATATCGATTACTTGTCTATCGCGATAGATATTGATATCGTTTTATCGCCCAGCCCTAGCGTGGACACTTTGGGGAAGCAAGGTCAATAAAGGCATGCTGGGATGGCCTGTGTGGCCTACACCATTGGACACAATCCACACACCACACTTCCTGTAAAGGTTCTGATACTTTGTTACTAATAAACCATTTAAAGGCCTGTGAACGCACATCTACCATGTGACCAAAGAGGTGACTGGACCGAATGTTACTTATCAGCTCAAGACACACCTGTAAACATTCCCAGTCGGACTCACTCCCGCTACTGTTGCCGTCTCCCAGGAGACTTATGCAAAAAAAAAAAAAACACAGGGCTTATTTTCATGGAACCCGCTAGCGAGATGGGGCTCGATGAGAGCTCATTGCAGTTTGGGACATACTTGTTATGCACTCCAATCACCAGCTGCTCTCAAAGTCATTTGACTTTGGCATTTTAATAAAAATGCAAATGAAACTATTGTAAGTGTTCATTTTAGAGACTAGTATCAAACCGTGAGACCACTTCAATGCAATTGAATAACAATGGTTTCCTATTTCCTAATGAAGTGGTTATCAACGTCTGTAATTTGTGTTTTCCCACATACCCTGTTGTGATGGCTCAAATCCTTGGCCAAATATCACTAACCTGGACCTCTTCTACAGGGTTATGTGAAATATATCATGCGATAGATAATACTTTATTCATTTCCCAGGCAAATTACCTCCAGTCATCCACCCTGAAGCAAAATATGATGCCATTGCCTTCATTAAGGACGCAATGCTTAACCCAACATGTATGACATATTTAGGGATCTATCATATCACAGTTATCATGACCAAAATTATCACTGTTATCATTATTATCGCGGTATTGTTGAATGTGCTCCAAAAGTACTTACACACACACCGAAATCTTTTGACCAATTAAAAAAAATTAAAATTAACAGTTAGAAAACCCACTATTTTTCAAGTTTATTAAGCTTCACTGATAGCTTTTTAGTCCTAATATTTTATCTGTTTTATTGGCTAAACCAGGGGTCGGCAACCCAAAATGTTGATAGAGCCATATTGGACCAAAAATACAAAAAAGTAATCTGTCTGGAGCCGCAAAAAAATTTAAAGTGTTAAGTGTTATAATGATGGCAACACATGATGTACGTGGCTAATTAGCTATTTTAGCCTACTATCAAATTTACTATGTGTCGCAGGCTGACGCAAATCTTCATTGACAGAAATGTTGAAATGTTATATTTATTCTACGCACAGTATAAAACGTTTGGTGGACAAAATGACACAAAAAGGCAATGGCATAGAGCACGTCTTTCTGTGGCTGCTTCGGAGAAAGTTATACATGTAAACAAACGGTTGAGTCACGGTCCGTACAACACAACGGTGAGTTCAAGGGCCGCTGAAATTAGTAGGACAAAACGGCGCTCGCCAAATACTCTCATCAGTGAAGCATAAACACAAACCTATTAAACAGTGGGCTTTAAAACAATTAGGAAGGTTTGTGTCATGTTTGTCCTCCTACGGAAACCATATTACAACAAAAAATATATTTTTCACCCCAATTTTTTTCCATTTCCATACATTTTTGAAAAAGCTCCATGGAGCCACCAGGGCGCCGCTCAAGAGCCGCATGTGGCTCTAGAGCCGCGGGTTGCTGACCCCCCGGACTAAACTGTTTAAATATTGGGTTGTACAGTAGCTAAGCGCTTTATCTGAATGAAAAGTTCCTAAACAAATACAATTCATCATTATCGAATATTATTTCTGGCAGGCGTTGTGGCGTCCTCCTCTGTTCAGCGGTCCTTCAACGCACCTTAAAACCGCTGTGGTCTCGTATTCCTCCAAGTAGAGAACGACCACTATGTCCTAAGGGAGCACAGCTTGTAAGTTCAATGTGTACAATTAAGTATCTTAGTTTACAGGTGTGAAACCCAAGGCCCGGGGTTAGATCTGGCTCGCCGGATCATTTTATGTGGCCCGCGAAAGCCTGAAATCAATTTGCGCCTTTTCTTACTAAATGTATTTAACTTTCCATTTTGATAGACAAAAATACATACTGTTAAACTTGATCTAATATTACGTTCCAAACATTTGTAATTGTAAAAATAAAAATAAGTACTTAAATATCAGCTTTACTCATGATTTTTAAGCAAGTTATCCATCAAACTGTGCTTTGTTAAAATTACTTTTACGGTTAAAAAACTGGTAGCTCAGTTTGCCAAAATGTTCCCATAAATAAGAACAAAATTGTAGTATTGTTTTTCCATTTACAGTAATACATCAGGAAAACAACAACCAGAGATTTCACAGTAAAAACTGTGGCACTGCTTTTCCATTTATATGCTGTAAAAATAACATTGTACATTTTATGGTACAATTTTGGCAAATGAGCAGTCTGTTTTTTTACTGTAAAATCTACAGATGTATTTTTACTGTGTACTTAAAAATGTATATTTAATAAATAATTGTGTAATAATATCATGAGGCAATTTATATTTATATATCATTAACTGTTACAAACAGCCCTAACTGCCATGTGGCCCCTCAATGAAAACAAGTCTCCTGTCTTAGTTGCTCAGACAGTAATGTGTTTATACAAGTTTAGATTGGGGTATGCTGTTGCTTAATGGGGAAAGATGTTACTGTCTCTTTTTTTTACATTAGCATTTAAACTGGGAAGCTGGCCCCAGTCAAAGTTTATCAAAGTACAGTTATCAATCATGTTTTTTTTTTTAAATGTATATATATATATATATATATATATATATATATATATATATATATATATATATATATATATATATATATATAAAATAAAACTGTTATGCTAAGTTTTACAACGGTTATCCTTAATTCTGTTAAATTGTTACATCCTTACACATATGACAAGAAATCAATGATACCGTATTTTTCGGACTATAAGTCGCTCCGGAGTATAAGTCGCTCCGGAGTATAAGTCGCACCGGCCGAAAATGCATAACAAAGAAGGAAAAAGACATACATATAAGTCGCACTGGAGTATAAGTCGCATTTTTTGGGGAAATTTATTTGATAAAACCCAACACCAAGAATAGACATTTGAAAGGTAATTTAAAATAAATAAAGAATAGTGAACAACAGGCTGAATAAGTGTACGTTATATGAGGCATAAATAACCAACTGAGAACGTGCCTGGTACGTTAAAGGGGAACATTATCACCAGACCTATGTAAGCGTCAATATATACCTTGATGTTGCAGAAAAAAGACCATATATTTTTTAAACCGATTTCCGAACTCTAAATGGGTGAATTTTGGCGAATTAAACGCCTTTCTAATATTTGTTCTCGGAGCGATGACGTCACAACGTGACGTCACATCGGGAAGCAATCCGCCATTTTCTCAAACACAGAGTCAAATCAGCTCTGTTATTTTCCGTTTTTTCGACTGTTTTCCGTACCTTGGAGACATCATGCCTTGTCGGTCTGTTGTCGGAGGGTGTAACAACACGAACGGGGACGGATTCAAGTTGCACCAGTGGCCCAAAGATGCGAAAGTGGCAAGAAATTGGACGTTTGTTCCGCACACTTTACCGACGAAAGCTATGCTACGACAGAGATGGCAAGAATGTGTGGATATCCTGCGACACTCAAAGCAGATGCATTTCCAACGATAAAGTCAAAGAAATCTGCTGCCAGACCCCCATTGAATCTGACGGAGTGTGTGAGCAATTCAGGGACAAAGGTCCTCGGTAGCACGGCAAGCAATGGCGGCAGTTTGTTCCCGCAGACGAGCGAGCTAAACCCCCTGGATGTCTTGGCTCACACCGTCCCTTATGCCACTGAAGATGATCAAGAGAAGAATATCGACCCTAGCTTCCCTGGCCTGCTGACATCAACTCCAAAACTGGACAGATCAGCTTTCAGGAAAAGAGCGCGGATGAGGGTATGTCTACAGAATATATTAATTGATGAAAATTGGGCTGTCTGCACTCTCAAAGTGCATGTTGTTGCCAAATGTATTTCATATGCTGTAAACCTAGTTCATAGTTGTTAGTTTCCTTTAATGCCAAACAAACACATACCAATCATTGGTTAGAAGGCGATCGCCGAATTCGTCCTCGCTTTCTCCCGTGTCGCTGGCTGTCGTGTAGTTTTCGTCGGTTTCGCTTGCATACGGTTCAAACCGATATGGCTCAATAGCTTCAGTTTCTTCTTCAATTTCGTTTTCGCTACGTGCCTCCACGCTACAACCATCCGTTTCAATACATGCGTAATCTGTTGAATCGCTTAAACTGCTGAAATCCGAGTCTGAATCCGAGCTAATGTCGCTATAGCTTGCTGTTCTATGCGCCATGTTTGTTTGAGTTGGCATCACTATGTGACGTCACAGGAAAATGGACGGGTGTATATAACGATGGTTAAAATCAGGCACTTTGAAGCTTTTTTAAGGGATATTGCGTGATGGGTAAAATTTTGAAAAAAACGTCGAAAAATAAAATAAGCCACTGGGAACTGATTTTTAATGGTTTTAACTCTTCTGAAATTGTGATAATGTTCCCCTTTAACGTAACATATTATGGTAAGAGTCATTCAAATAACTATAACATATAGAACATGCTATACGTTTACCAAACAATCTGTCACTCCTAATCGCTAAATACCATGAAATCTTATACGTCTAGTCTCTTACGTGAATGAGCTAAATAATATTATTTGATATTTTACGGTAATGTGTTAATAATTTCACACATAAGTCGCTCCTGAGTATAAGTCGCACCCCCGGCCAAACTATGAAAAAAAACTGTGACTTATAGTCTGAAAAATACGGTATGCTTCGCGCAACTAATGGCGCCCATACAGGTTTAATAAGTAGGGGGGGAAAAATTCAACAACCACTCCTCATTTTGTTCAAATGTCTACAGATTTGACTATTCCTTTGCCTTTTGAATACATTTGTTAAACTGTAAAGAGGCTTTATGAACACCCTGCATTATGTTAATGTGTTCCAACTTCCCATCTATGAAAAAATACATAAAAACACTACGTTGTCCAAACCCCCCTCGCCCAAAAAACAACCTTCTTATGCCTAAATAGTTGTGTGGCGCAACAAAAAAGCTGCTGCCTTTAATTTGTCTACTTTTGCTGACAGCACCACTGAGGAAGACAACTAAATTTCTCTGAAACAGGAAGTGAGAGACTGCAGTACAAAATATATCATCCATGTGTGCATAATGCATGTATACATGTAATCATGCTCGTGTATTGCTATGAATATCATGTAATCAACTAAAAGTACTGTTCACAGGAAACATGACTGACCGAGTCTACCACAAAAGACACATTCTTGATAAACACCTTGTAAAAAAAATAAAATCCCACAGCCTGCAGATGTTTACTGTCCATTTATTCCAATGAATGATATTGGTGCCTGCTGGAAAGGAAGTCCGAGGCCAGAGAACATATTCCAGCTGCTGACAGGTTATTTATTTAGTGTCACCTCTCCACCCAACAATCAAACAGAGATGCTGTGTGTGTTCACTTAAGTCACTGCTGCACACATCGCTATGTTTTCTCTATGTGACTTCTTATAGGGCTTGGCCGATAAAACGATATCAATATATATCGCAATAGACATGTAATCGATATCAATATGAAGTACGTTCCATAAATAAATATTTTTGGGTCGCATGAACAAAGGCACTTGCGGTCTGGTAAGCTAGCAAAACAGGAAGTGGTCAGTGAGAAATGGGAGGGAGACGCTAAAGGTAACAGTATTAACTATCAAGTGGGGTTGCGCCATCTTGTTGTCTCGCTGATGATTCTCTGCAAAGTGTGATAAGAGAAAGTAAATAGACAATATTGTAGTTTTTTGGGATTTTTTTCAAACAGACCGTAGTCCATCGCCACATTTATCATTTCTAGAGATGTCCGATAATATCGGACTGCCGATATTATCGGCCGGTAAATGCTTTAAAATGTAATATCGGAAATTATCGGGGGACGGCGTGGCGAAGTTGAGAGAAGTGGCGGTGCCAGCAATCTGAGGGTTGCTGGTTCAATCCCCACCTTCTACCATCCTAGTCACGTCCGTTGTGTCCTTGAGCAAGACACTTCACCCTTGCTCCTGATGGGTCCTGGTTAGCGCCTTGAATGGCAGCTCCCGCTATCAGTGTGTGAATGTGTGTGTGAATGGGTGAATGTGGAAATAGTGTCAAAGCGCTATACAAGTACAACTCATTTACCATTTATTATCGGTATCGGTTTCAAAATTATCGTTATCGGTTTACAAAAGTAAAATGTATGACTTCTTAAAACGCCGCTGAGTACACGGACGTAGGGAGAAGTACAGAGCGCCAATAAACCTTAAAAGGCACTGCCTTTGCGTGCCGGCCCAATCACATAATATCTACGGCTTTTCACACACACAAGTGAATGCAGGCATACTTGGTCAACAGCCATACAGGTCACTTTGAGGGTGGCCGTATAAACAACTTTAACACTGTTACAAATATGCGCCACACTGTGAACCCACACCAAACAAGAATGACAAACACATTTCGGGAGAACATCCGCACAGTAACACAACATAAACACAACAGAACAAATACCCAGAACCCCTTGCAGCACTAACTCTTCCGAGACGCTACAATATACACCCCCCGCTATCATCTACCCACCCCATGTCCCAAATTCCAAGCTGGTGTTTTTGAGGCATGTTAAAAAAAATAATGCACTTTGTGACTTCAATAATAAATATGGCAGTGCCATGTTGGCATTTTTTTCCATAGCTTGAGTTGATTTATTTTGGAAAACCGTGTTACATTGTTTAATGCATCCAGCGGGGCATCACAACAAAATTAGGCATAATAATGTGTTAATTCCACGACTGTATATACTGTATATGTATCGGTTGATTTCGGAATCGGTAATTAAGAGTTGGAAAATATTGGAAAAAAGCCAATATCAGACAACTCTAATCATTTCTTTTCAACCTTTGTCCGTTCCCTAGTCGGATCTACGGAAACAACAGGTAGGAACTAAAGTGCAAGACGGTATAGCTAAAATAAATAACAAAATATAACACATATTTAGAATAAATATAATTTAAAATATCGAAGTACAGTTATCAACCAGGTTTTTTTGAAAATGTATATATATATACAAACTAAAACTGTTATGCTAAGTTTTACAGCGGTTATCCTTAATTCTGTTAATCGTTACATCCTTACAGATATTATGACAAGAAATCAAGTCGGCACTAATAACGCCCATACAGGTGTAATAAGTAGGGCAAAAAAAAATCAACAACCACTCCTCATTTTGTTCAAATGTCTACAGATTTGACTATTCCTTTGCCTTTTGAATACATTTGTTAAACTGTAAAGAGGCTTTATGAACACCCTGTATTATGTTAATGTGTTGTGAATGTTGTCTGTCTATCTGTGCTGGCCCTGCGATGAGGTGGGGACTTGTCCAGGGTGTACACCGCCTTCCGCCCGAATGCAGCGGAGATAGACTCCAGCACACCCCGCCGTCCCGAACGGGACAAGCGATAGAAAATGGATGAATGGATGGATGGTCTAATAATATTTAAATAATAATTACTGAGTAACATAAATTAGTTTCCATACTTAAAGCTGGGGTACTTGAATCTTGTGTCAGCAGGCAGAATTCAAACTGTAAATCCCGCCCCCCACTCCAGGCACCTGGCTGATAGTCCCTCCCACTATCCTCCTCTCTGAAAGTGCACGAAATCGCACACAAGGGCTCTAAGTGCACACGCACAGATTGTTGACCATCTGAAATTGCCAGGATCCATTTGTTCTTATTTTGTAGCAGACTATCTGTAACACAAGTCGCCACGCAAAAGGATACACAGAAAATATAGGAAAATGGAACATTAGATGACCTGTCTAGAAGGAAAACAGCAACCTGCGCATCCAAAAAAAAGACTGGCCCGCAATGCCCTCCATCTTGAATATGCTGGACCAATTGGCTCTTCTTTGTTTTTTTAGATGCACTGCGTCTTTCTTTTCTTACTCTGATTTCCTCTTTTTGGATTTTTAGCAGTACATGTTGTAAAGACAAGCGCAGGTATCCCGATGTTTCCGAAATTATTACTGTTACGATATACTGTATAATGCTAAAATTATTTATTTTTTTATCGGTAAAAAATATAACTTAGGTACCCCAGCTTTAAACAAGAATACTAGACCAAATTAATGTTACACAGACAACGTAACTTCCTGGCAGTAAACCTGCAATTTTACATGATATTTCCAATATTTTGAAATGCAAATGTTGATGCTCCTTTTAGACCAGGGGTGTCAAACGTATGGCCCACGAACAGGTTTTATCCGGCTCGCGGGATGAGTTTGCTAAGTATAAAAATGAGCCGACATTTTTGAATTAAAGAAACTGCTTTTCTAAATGTGTCCACTAGATGTCGCAATAGCAATTCTTTGTAGATGATGCTACATATGTAAAAAAAATAAACCACATAACGTTAGTGCACCAGTCGAGGAAAATGAGCAAACTACATAAATAACAGCCTGTATATTGATTTTGATATTATTTTTTAATCTTGATAGATTGAAAATTAACACCAATGAGTTGACTGATGAACATTATCACATAATTTATTCAGAAACTATAAATAATGACAAATAACAGTAAATACTATTAACCGCAACATGTAAGTGTAAAAAAACATACATTTTCAGAATGTGCTTGTTCTATTTTTTAAACAAAGAAAACAATCTGAAGTTGTCTTTATTTTTAAGTTATCGTGCCGTGGTTTTTACTAGTCCGGCCCACTTGGGAATAGATTTTTCTCCAAGTGGCCCGCGATCTAAAATGAGTTTGACACCCCTGTTTTAGACACATGTAATAAATGGGTTTGTGAAACCCGTTTATTAGGGTTATCTTTTGGTGTTAAATTAACAATAATAACAATAGTGCATAGAACATCGTATCACTATTACAGATTATAATGTTTATAATGTCTGTTTTCTATTTCCTGCTGGATCTACACTCTATTTTATGCTGCTGCTGTCACATATACTGTATATACTGTAATATTGTACATGGTCATTGGTATATATTGTATATATGTTATAGATATAATATAATATATCTGTATATATATTATTCTGTACACATATTATGTATATATTCGCATATATGTTAGATTTTTTATCGCTATATTAGTCTATTTATACCTGCATTGTCCTTTCCATCCCTTACACTTTCCATCATTGTAACTGAGCTACTGTGTTGAACAATTTCCCTTGTGGATCATTAAAGGGGAACATTATCACCAGACCTATGTAAGCATCAATATATACCTTAATGTTGCAGAAAAAAGACCATATATTTTTTTAACCGATTTCCGAACTCTAAATGGGTGAATTTTGGCGAATTAAACGCCTTTCTAATATTCGCTCTCGGAGCGATGACGTCACGTTGTGACGTCACATCGGGAAGCAATCCGCCATTTTCTCAAACACAGAATCAAATCAGCTCTGTTATTTTCCGTTTTTTCGACTGTTTTCCGTACCTTGGAGACATCATGCCTCGTCGGTCTGTTGTCGGAGGGTGTAACAACACGAACAGGGATGGATTCAAGTTGCACCAGTGGCCAAAAGATGCGAAAGTGGCAAGAAATTGGACGTTTGTTCCGCACACTTTACCGACGAAAGCTATGCTACGACAGAGATGGCAAGAATGTGTGGATATCCTGCGACACTCAAAGCAGATGCATTTCCAACGATAAAGTCAAAGAAATCTGCCGCCAGACCCCCATTGAATCTGCCGGAGTGTGTGAGCAATTCAGGGACAAAGGACCTCGGTAGCACGGCAAGCAATGGCGGCAGTTTGTTCCCGCAGACGAGCGAGCTATCGACCCTAGCTTCCCTGGCCTGCTGACATCAACTCCAAAACTGGACAGATCAGCTTTCAGGAAAAGAGCGCGGATGAGGGTATGTCTACAGAATATATTAATTGATGAAAATTGGGCTGTCTGCACTCTCAAAGTGCATGTTGTTGCCAAATGTATTTCATATGCTGTAAACCTAGTTCATAGTTGTTAGTTTCCTTTAATGCCAAACAAACACATACCAATCGTTGGTTAGAAGGCGATCGCCGAATTCGTCCTCGCTTTCTCCCGTGTCGCTGGCTGTCGTGTCGTTTTCGTCGGTTTCGCTTGCATACGGTTCAAACCGATATGGCTCAATAGCTTCAGTTTCTTCTTCAATTTCGTTTTCGCTACCTCCCTCCACACTACAACCATCCGTTTCAATACATTCGTAATCTGTTGAATCGCTTAAGCCGCTGAAATCCGAGTCTGAATCCGAGCTAATGTCGCTATAGCTTGCTGTTCTTTCCGCCATGTTTGTTTGTGTTGGCTTCACTATGTGACGTCACAGGAAAATGGACGGGTGTTTATAACGATGGTTAAAATCAGGCATTTTGAAGCTTTTTTTAGGGATATTGCGTGATGGGTAAAATTTTGAAAAAAACTTCGAAAAATATAATAAGCCACTGGGAACTGATTTTTAATGGTTTTAACCATTCTGAAATTGTGATAATGTTCCCCTTTAAAGTTTGTCTAAGTCTAAGTATCACTAATGGTCCAACGTTTCCCAAAAAATAACGTAAAAAAAAACAACTTAAAGCCTTGTCCAGGTGTTTACTGGCATGTACTAGTCATGTTTAATGGAACATTGGCTCCAAATATCAGTTATCGACCTCTTGACTACTAATAATCGGCATTGGCCCCCATAAACACATATCGTTCGAACCCTAATTCAAACACGCTCTTCTTTCCTGCAAGTATTTTGGTGAGAGTCAAATCTTTGTAACAATTCATAGCTGAGCCATAGACATAATAGGTTGATAAGTTTATGGCTTAATTGGCTCATATAATGGAAATAAGCACATGAAGCTTTGCAGACCGTTTCTGAACAGTGACCAATATTAAATGAGCACTTTGAGCTCAATAAAATGGACCAACCGCAATAATATACATCTATTTATTCACTGATCAGTGACCATTATCCGTTAGGCACACAACACTATGTATAGATTTGTGGTGGAACTTAAACAATACCAAATCGTTTAAAATAACTATATATTTACAAATGTTTATATTATATAACTCACTCTGCCATAAATGTTTCTAAATGTGTCTTAACTATAACTGCAACGCAGTTAAAAAAAAGTTAGCCACACATTCCTCGATTGTTACAGTTTAACTTCCTGCAACTGAGCCAAATGATACTCCACCCGCTTTCCCATTCAAGCCACCCAATTGGTTGACGTTCTGTCAGTTTTGAGCATTTCGTCCAATAGCGAAGGAGAAAGCATCATAAGCCCCTCCCACCAACATCCACCCAACAAGTTTCCTGACGTGCTGGCTAGTGGCTACCGTCTCACCAATTTCAGCTGTATAGTCTTACTTTAGCACAAAATAAAGCACTTACATTGAAAGGGTTGACCCCAGCGGACTCCGCAAATGGGTTGTCATCAAACTGCGACATGTTTTTAAATACTCCGGGTGACTTAAAGCCTTTGCGAGCGCGGAATAAACACCGAGCTCCACTCCGCCGCAGATGAAGCCTCTTCAACTCACTTCCTCGACTGAAGCTCCGCGCGCAGGCGCAGTCAGACAGTCGGGCGATGACGTCATCGCGCCACGCACAAGTCCAGGAAGTAACATAACAAACATAACAGTCGTTAAGTCATTTGTTTTTTTTGAATGAATTATTATCAATTATTCTGTTTTACGTTGTATCACTTATAATACACTTTTTGATTCCAAAGAGTAAATTGTCCTCTATCTACTGTACAATGTAATTTTCATGCTGTTAAACTTTAATGTCTAATATGTAAATTTCGAATTCACAAATACAGTGTAATATCTTTTAAACCAAATATTTTTGTTTCATTCAGAAAAAAAAATTATAACTCACTAATGATGAAAGAAAAAATAAAGGGCATTTAAACTTCCCACAATCATCATATAAAAACAATTTCAATCTAAGACAGATTTAAATATATAATGTATAGAATGGTGATTTTTTGTTGTTGATATTTATAAAAATTTAAAAACAAACAAACTCAAAGACAAACGTTTTCAATCAGGCTTTTTAGTGATCATGTTAATCCCTTCTTATGTTTTTTATTTTAAATGTTTTTGTATTATTTTCTATTTTATTAATTCCTACTAAACTACTATTATTCTCCCAATGTTATGTTTTTATTAATTAATTAATGTATTATTTATATTGAAATGTATATATATTTCATAATATGTTTCATACTATTATTTAGGTAGCGTTAATTTAAATTATTCTCCAGTGTGGATGCCTCAAAGGTGGCATTTTTCCTCAACCCTCAGTGCTATGCCATGTTTTGTTATTGTCTTTAGTGCTGTGTGTGCGTACGTGTCTACTCTTCTTTCTTTTGTGTGTGTAAAAAAGCACTTTGTGTTGCCACTTTCCTGTGTATCAAACGTTAATACAGTTTGATTTCATTTGATTTATTATTCCTGGCGCTGTTCCTTTTGTTCCTGTTTACTTTTTTCGTAGTTTTGTTTTAATATCAAATATTTTTGTCTGAAAATTCTGGCAACAAGTGAGTATACTTTTATGTCCATATTTTGAAAAAAATATACAATATTTTTTTCATTTTTGTGTTTATATTTTTACCTTTCTGAAAGATGGTATTTGTTTTGTATGTGAAGTTTTGTATCATATTGTTGCTGAAATAAAGGTATGAAAATCAGTAAATACAACAATGAGTAATATTTGGTTTATTGTGTTATTGCATTAAAGAACAAATTATTTTAATCATGTACGGTCCGTATTTTCACAGTACTGTATCTTCCTATAACAGTAAAGAAATGAAGGACGAGAGAAGTATGGGGGTTGATTTGAGTCTTTATTACTAAAGCTTTTTTTGGACACTGAACTTATGTTTTTTTGAGTTTGAATTTTGTGAAGTGATTTTTTTCTCTCTGACAATTTAATTGAATACAAAATTGTGAGCAAAATGTGTGTGTTTAAAATGTCAGTTTGTTAAAATACAGTGTTTTAAAATTCAGTGTAAAAATATTAATTGTTTTAAAATTCAAGATTCAATTTCAGTAAATTAAGAATGAAGCGATCGATCCTGTCCTGCACTAGCAAATAAGGTGTCAAGTTTGGAGTCACTTTAGATTCATGCATATATTTTTTCTGCACCGATTTTTTTTTACACTGAATTTTTTGACCCAGAACTTTTTTACACTGAATTTTTCTGCACTTAAGTTATTCACACTGAATTTTCTGCACTGATTTTTTTGCACTTAAGTTTTATGCACTAATTTTTTTTTACACAAACAATTTCTGCACCGATTTTTTTCTGCACTTAATGTATTTACACTGAATTTTTATGATCCGAATTTTTTTTGCACTTACATTTTCTGTACTGAATTTATTTAAACTGTATTTTTATGCACTGAATTTATTTTACTCTGAATTTTTATACACTAAATCTTTTTACACAGAATATTTTACAGTGAATTTTTAAACACTGTATTTTTAACAAACTGAATTTTCAAACTCACGCATTTTGCACATTTATTCAATGAAAGTGTCCGCATAATTATTTGAAAAATTGTAAAAAAAAAAAAAAAAAAATCAAACGCAAACACATTTATTACATAATTCAGTGTCCAAAAAGCTGTATTAATAAAGACACACATTAACCTCCATAAGAGAGGCCAAAAAATTATCTTGCAATTATTTATCATTAAAAAGGTAGGGCAATTATTCATCATTAAAAAGGTAGGGCTCACAGAACATTTCATCTTGTGATCCAATAAGGTACAGTAAAGAGTAACACCCTGGTCGTTTGATTAAAACAAGATGCATGAAAATGAAGGACATGGGCAGGGCATACAAAGCAAATGCAAATATTTGCATTTTCCAAAATGAAGAACGTGCAACATGAAATGTTTTATATACAATATTTATAAATACACAATTGTAGCTGAGATAGGCTCCAGCGCCCCCCGCGACCCCAAAAGGGAATAAGCGGTAGAAATGGATGGATGGATGGATGGAAATGTGTTAAATTATTGGTGTTAAGACTAATATGAACACCTACTTTAATTGTTTTGTATTAGTTGATTTACTTGCTGAGTGTAGCCAAAGGGAAACAAATAATCATATTTTGACTTTCTTTTTCATTTTGAACATTCTGTTTTTATTTAGTTATGTGTTTCTGGTTTTGCGTCGTTTCTGTGTGCGTGGAGCTTTTGAACAGCTGCTGCGCTTTTCTGCCCCTGTCGACCACCGTAGCTTCCACCCCCGCAACTCACACAATATCACTGACGTCACAGGCGGAAGTAACACATACGTCACCATCATGGAGGGAGTAAGAGGTGAGGCGATTTGCTCTCGTGGAAGTAATTTCAGCCATACAACCTGCCGAGGTTTCGTCTGTCATGCTATTTGGGGCTTGTTATTGATGAAGACACGCGAATACGGCGAGCCCGGTTGTTGGCGAGCTTCTTTGTCGTATTGTTTTCAAGTAGTCAGACACTTTTAACAGCAGCGGTGTTAGCTTTGGAATGTAAGCTAACATGTCATCAGATGAGGAGGAGAGAGGGCAATGGTGGCCAAAAGTTTTCATGTGGAATTGCTGCGCCTTTTGGCACACTTTTAGGAACCTACTTTATTGTGACAATGTTTTTATCAAGAGTTGCAGTCTTGTTGACATAGGTATTTTTGGGTACTTCACATACCTGCCAACCTTGAGACTTCCGATTTCGGGAGGTGGGGGGCTTGCTCGCGGGTGGGGTGGGGGCGTGGTTGGGGGCGTGGTTAAGAGGGGAGTAGTATATTTCTCCCGTCCAAAAGCACTTCTAGCTGATTTTGATAAAACAAACGAAAACCAATCTATTTTATATTAAAGTCCCATCCATTCACAGAGATTTGATTTCTGCTTTGTTGATGTTAATTGGTATCCGCAATTCCAGCCTGCAATTTTCGTTCAGAATGTTCAGCATATCACCTAGTAACTCCAAAATTATTATCAGCTCAGTTTTGACCAAAATTGAGTTACTGGGTTTTGCCTTTGGACGGGAGATTTACAGCTAGAATTCACCAAGTCAAGTATTTCATATATATATATATATATATATATATATATATAGGAAATACTTGACTTTCAGTGAATTCTAGCTATATATATATATATATATATATATATATATGATCATAAGCTTGATGATCAACTGATGAGCTTGTTTCCTTGCTCGTCAAACATCATGCCTCTCACCTGGATAGTAGAAGGATGAGTAGGTATTCCGACAAGTTGGCCCGCTTTGACAGCCAATTTAGACCCGGGATTGACGAGAACGACACGAAAAGCCGCTTAGTTGCATCCCCCTTTTCTTCGCAAGGATTATGAGTCATTCTTCATTTAAATATATGAACATAACATGTAATCATGGTTCTTTGATAAAAAATAGTGCATAGATTATGTTTTACAGATCTTTTGAAGTCTTTGCGCCGTTTTTTAGGCGGTCTTATTTACGTGCCTCCACTTTGACTGCGTCTTCTCCCCGTCACACATGTTGTGGTTTTTAGCACTTCCAGGGTTTCTCCTGGATTGCCAAGATACCTGTGGCGGTAGGGGCGTTGTCACCATGACACATACTTGCCAACCTTAAGACCTCCGATTTCGGGAGGGGGGGCGTGATTGAGGCGGGGGCGTGGTTAAGAGGGGAGGAGTATATTTACAGCTAGAATTCACCAAGTCAAGTATTTCATATATATATACTGTATATGTATAAGAAATACTTGACTTTCAGTGAATTCGAGCTATAAATATATATATATATTAGAGATGCGCGGTTTGCGGACACAACCGCGGATTCGGCGGATTATCCGCGGATCGGGCGGATGAAATTTAAATAAATAAGATTTTATCCGCGCTGCGGGTCGGATCGGGTGGATTAATGAGATATTTTTTATTTTATTTTTTTTTTTTTGCGGGTGGCAGTTAAACCAATTCGGAAATATATATACATAGTTAAATGTTGTTAGCCACATACGAAAAACGAGCAGCACTCTTTGAAACAGGCAATTATTTATCAGCAGGCACCTGCAGCAGCCACAGGCACCTGCAGCACGCCACATCAGAAGAAGAAAAAAAAAATGGCAACATCGGCAGCAAACGTGGTACGCGACAAACTAAAAAAGGGAATACTAAAGACCAGGGAAAAAAAAGGCCAGAAAAGTTCAGCGTGGACTCGTTTTTATGAGGTTGTAAATCAGGATGACAGCAATGCTGGCTACGTGAGTTGCAAGAGCTGCGACGCTGTGTACGTCTACGACAGTCATAAAACCGGGACATCGAACATGGTGCATGGTGCGAACAAAGGACTTCTTTCATTTAAGGTTTGTGATAAACCATCAAACTCATTCGTTAAAAGGACTCTATAGTAATATAAAGTGAATTTTTCTGGACATTATCATGCAAGAAAAGTTTATTTTTGGGACCGCGATCACCGCGTAATGATTTTTAAAGGTTGCATTACAAACATGTAACTGTCCCATGTGATCAGCCAGTGCGATTGGAAATCCATGCTCAATTATTGCCTCCGTAAATAAAACTTCGGCATTTATCACATCCAAAGAATCTGTTTGGGCGACGAAAAACGTTGAAAGTTTTCCACTTGTATCGCTAGCAACGGCATTAGACTTGTTTTTTTGTCCCAAAGTGGTCTTTTACATCGCTAATTCCTCCGTGTCCGAACGAAAAATCTTGTCTGCACAAGGTGCAATTCGCGTAGTTTTCACCCTTTTTTTTTTTTAATTAATGAAAAACCGTATTTTTTATCACTGCACCCGTAACCCGGAATAGGTTGATGAAAACCGTACGAATTACGGGAAAACCGGAGTAGTTGGCAGGTGCCTCACTAATGCCTTGCATCGTCTATATTAGATATAACGGGCGGGTGCGGGCGGATGGCGGGCGGATGCAGTTCTATTCAAACGTTACATCGGGTGGATGGCGGATGGTTGACGACTTTCTGATGCGGTTGCGGATGAAATATTTGCCTATCCGCGCATCTCTAATATATATATATATATATATATATATATATATATATATATATATAAGAAATACTTGAATTTCAGTGTTCATTTATTTACACATACACACATAACACTCATCTACTTATTGTTGAGTTAAGGCAGCGTTTCTCAAAGTGTGGGGCGCGCCCCACTGGTGGGGAATAGAGACATGACAGGTGGGGCGCGAGGAACGGGAGGAAATTTCACTTTAAATTTTTTTATTTATTATTATATTCTTAGATTATTTTTTTTACTATGCTTTCATTTTCTATACACACTGTAAATCACTTTGTGATTCTGTCTGTGAAATCCGCTATATAAATAAATGGAAATTACCGGTACTTATTTTTACTGTAGGCTTTATATTTCTCGGTACGAGCGAAAGTTTGACAGACATAGCAACAGTAACTAATGGGGCGGGGCTAAACGGAACAAACTTTCGCGCGGATGGGTAGCAGGCTAATGTGTGGACCACAATTACACAAATATATACATTTGTGACTCGCACCTAGCTCAAAGGTCGTCGAGCAAGAGCCAGCACCTGCAGAGAAACAAAAATCTGACGGGCACACACTGTGTCATTCACCGGGAAGCACTCGCGTCAAGGCAGCTCAGCCCCGAACTCAATGAGGTTTTAACAGATGTTGTGAGCGCGGTAAATTTGATCAAAACACGACCACTGAAAGCGCGACTGTTCTCTGCACTGTGTGAGGAAATGGGAGCTGATCATACAGCCGTGCTGTTTCACAGTGAAGCAAGGTGGCTCTCCTGGGGCAAAGTGCTGTCACTTGCCCTGTCTTGCCAAATGCATAGCTCCTCCTTTTTTTTTTTTTGCAAAGATTGCAAAGTGGCACTTTTATTGTATTTATTATTGAACTTGATGCAAGTTATTTGATGTATTATTGAACTTGATGCAAGTTATAACACTTTTTTTGATTTATTATTGAACTTGATGCAAGTTATAACACTTTTGTTTTATTTATTATTGAACTTGATGCAAGTTATAACACTTTTTTTGATTTATTATTGAACTTGATGCAAGTTATTTGATTTATTATTGAACTTGATTCAAGTTATAACACTTTTATTTGATTTATTATTGAACTTGATGCAAGTTATAACACTTTTTTGATTTATTATTGAACGTGATGCAAGTTATAACACTTTTTTTAAATTTATTATTGAACTTGATGCAAGTTATAACACTTTTTTTTATTATTGAACTTGATGCAAGTTATAACACTTTTTTTGATTTATTATTGAACTTGATGCAAGTTATAACACTTTTATTTGATTTATTATTGAACTTGATGCAAGTTATAACACCTTTTTTGATTTATTATTGAACGTGATGCAAGTTATAACACTTTTTTTGATTTATTACTGAACTTGATGCAAGTTATAACACTTTTGTTTTATTTATTATTGAACTTGATGCAAGTTGTACCACAGCTGCACAGTTATTATATTTATCATTGAACTTGGTGTTATTTTATGTTATTGAGTTTGAATGTATACTACTATATGTTACTTGATGTTCAATAAATTTGAAAATGTTAAAGCTTGGCATTAGCGCTCTGTTGGGGCGATGGGGGCAGGTGGGGCTTGAAAACTCCCCCTTGTCCAAAGTGGGGGATGACAAAAAAAGTTTGAGAACCACTGAGTTAAGGGTTGAATTGTCCATCCTTGTTCTATTCTTTGTCACTATTTTTCTAACAATGCTGAACACCCTCTCTGATGATGCGTTACTGTGTGGCACGCACAAAAGTGCTCTTATCAAATGCACTAGAGTCTGGAATCTTCCATCTCTCCCTAGCATGGCCCAAAACCGGTCAATCTTTGCTTCCTGAGGAAGATCTTCACTGCCAAGCACTTGGTAGTCCACTACTTCTTCCCGGAGGCTATCCAGGTCCAATCGCAGCTGCGGCTTGGAACTTACAAGCGTATTTCTTCATCTTACTCGTCGTCGGCGTCGCCACGGCTGTATCTTCCTCGTTCTTCTGCTTCGTCTCCTTGTTGTGTGCGCAGTTGTGCACTGCACTCTCTAAAAGCCGTAGCTGTTATTGTCACATATGCATGTACAGTAGATGGCAGTAGTGTCCTGTTTAAGAGTGTCACAACATTGCTGTTTACGGCAGACAAACTGCTTTACGGTAGACGAAAACGTGACTGCTGTTGTTGTGTGTTGTTACCGCGCTGGGAGGACGTTAATGAAACTGCCTAACAATAAACCCACATAAGAAACCAAAAACTCGCCCTCGATCATTCTACAGTTATAACGTGATTGGGCAGGCACACTGTTTATATTGTGGGAACAGGCTGGCCTCACTCAGGTCCGCATGGAGCTGGAGGTGACGTGGCCTCTAGCTCTGCCTGAATTTCGGGAGATTTTCGGGAGAAAATTTGTCCCAGGAAGTTTTTGGGAGAGGCGCTGAATTTCGGGAGTCTTTCGGTTGGCAAGTATGGTACTTCATGTAGTTCTCAAATGGGGTGAGTAGTACCCCTGGGGGAATGGGGTGGAATATACAACGGGACCCATCACATCATTTGACCCATCACCAGGGCGTCCAGTGAGGGGCATTTTGTACTCCCTCGTCCCAGGAAGAATGCTTTGCGGAAATCTTTTATTTATAGATCTGTATCGCTCTGGAATAACCTGCCTCGAATTCTCACCGGCATTGAAAGTAAACAGGTTTTTAAAAAGAAAGTAATATTTTATTTGAGTCTTTAAATGAGTTTGCTCGTTGATGATTTGTTTGGTTTTATATTGTGTAGTTATATTTACATGGTAATTATTATTCTGTGACTGTAAAATTGTTTGCTTGTTTTCTTATTGATGCTTTTATTTTTTTCTGTATTGTGTAGTTATAATTATATGCTTTTACTTGTCATTGTATTGAATTGTGGACCCCAAATCACCCTTTATCACCCCCTGGGAGGTGCGGGGAGCAGTGAGCAGCAGCGGTGGCTGTGCCCGGGAATCATTTTTGGTGAATTAACCCCCAATTCCAACCCTTGATGCTGAGTGCCAAGCAGGGAGGTAATGGGTCCCATTTTTATAGTCTTTGGTATGACTCAGCCGGGGTTTGAATTCACGACCTACCGATCTCAGGGCGCACAATTCGATTACAAAAAACCTTTGATTTATTATTAAGGACAAGTGGTAGAAAATGGAGTGATATATATGTATGTATACTTTTGTATATATGTATGCATATATGTTAAATGTATATGCGTGCATATTGTATGTATATACAGTATATATATGTTTATACATATGTATATATATGTATGCGTATGTGTGTACATATGTGCGTATATATGTATGTATATGTGGACGTATGTATGTAAATGTGTATGTACATTTGTGTAATGTGTTTTTATGTGTGTATATGTGTGTATGTACATACATACATATGTATGTATGTATGTATTTATACATACATACATACTGTATGTATATGTATATATCTACGTATATATGTATGTGTATGTATATATATGTGTATATATGTATGTGTATGTATACATGTGTAATTGTATGTGTATATATGTATGTGTGTGTGTGTGTATATTTATATATATATATATATATATATATATATATATATATATACACACACACACAGATATACAGGTAAAAGCCAGTAAATTGGAATATTTTGAAAAACTTGATTTATTTCAGTAATTGCATTCAAAAGGTGTAACTTGTACATTATATTTATTCATTGCACACAGACTGATGCATTCAAATGTTTATTTCATTTAATTTTGATGATTTGAAGTGGCAACAAATGAAAATCCAAAATTCCGTGTGTCACAAAATTAGAATATTACTTAAGGCTAATACAAAAAAGGGATTTTTAGAAATGTTGGCCAACTGAAAAGTATGAAAATGAAAAATATGAGCATGTACAATACTCAATACTTGGTTGGAGCTCCTTTTGCCTCAATTACTGCGTTAATGCGGCGTGGCATGGAGTCGATGAGTTTCTGGCACTGCTCAGGTGTTATGAGAGCCCAGGTTGCTCTGATAGTGGCCTTCAACTCTTCTGCGTTTTTGGGTCTGGCATTCTGCATCTTCCTTTTCACAATACCCCACAGATTTTCTATGGGGCTAAGGTCAGGGGAGTTGGCGGGCCAATTTAGAACAGAAATACCATGGTCCGTAAACCAGGCACGGGTAGATTTTGCACTGTGTGCAGGCGCCAAGTCCTGTTGGAACTTGAAATCTCCATCTCCATAGAGCAGGTCAGCAGCAGGAAGCATGAAGTGCTCTAAAACTTGCTGGTAGACGGCTGCGTTGACCCTGGATCTCAGGAAACAGAGTGGACCGACACCAGCAGATGACATGGCACCCCAAACCATCACTGATGGTGGAAACTTTACACTAGACTTCAGGCAACGTGGATCCTGTGCCTCTCCTGTCTTCCTCCAGACTCTGGGACCTCGATTTCCAAAGGAAATGCAAAATTTGCATGGTTGGGTGATGGTTTGGGGTGCCATGTCATCTGCTGGTGTCGGTCCACTCTGTTTCCTGAGATCCAGGCAAAAGGAGCTCCAACCAAGTATTGAGTATTGTACATGCTCATATTTTTCATTTTCATACTTTTCAGTTGGCCAACATTTCTAAAAATCCCTTTTTTGTATTAGCCTTAAGTAATATTCTAATTTTGTGACACATGGAATTTTGGATTTTCATTTGTTGCCACTTCAAATCATCAAAATTAAATGAAATAAACATTTGAATGCATCAGTCTGTGTGCAATGAATAAATATAATGTACAAGTTACACCTTTTGAATGCAATTACTGAAATAAATCACGTTTTTTCAAAATATTCTAATTTACTGGCTTTTACCTGTATATGTTACGTCTACTCTTGCATTCAAAAAAGTTCAAAAAAATAAATAAATAAAGATAGCAGAGTAGTCCTGAGGAGGAAGTCTATGACTCACTAAATTCCTTAATAAGCACTCACGGAGATATTTCTATACATAAAGGGATGATACCACTGGGTGTGGTTTGAGCAGGTTGTTGTGGAACAGATGATTGTTTTACAGTGCATCCTGCTGGCTCTGTATTCATAGCTACTGAGGTAGCAAAGCTACTGTTTCTGCCTCTTGGCTTTAGTTCACTTGTGCTTCTTGGGAGAGGCCTTTTAGTTGTTATTTGGTCCTGAATGTCTCCAAACAACGATTCCAAAAGCAGCTTGGCATGTTTTTCCACAAATCCACAAAGTGGTTAAATCTGATTCTCCTGCCAGTTCTCTGTTGTGTCTCATAAGCTGTGCTTCGCCACCTTTCTCTGAGTTTGTAGGGTAGTTTGGATGTAATTAGCCTTAGGTTCAATGGATATCAAGTTCCTCCAAATATCCTCTCAAATACATTGCATATGCATGCAGCATTTTCCCATCCTCAGCTTTAATCGTTGTCCAATTCAAGGCTTTTTCCAAGTAAGCTCCCGAAATTTTCATCGAATTTCCAAAGTGTTCTTTTAAGAGGCGCCTTGCTTCATTATAGCCCCTACTGGCTTCCATGTGCAAAGAGCTGCGAACCAAGTCTCTTGGCAAACCAGAGGCAAACTGCTCAAGGTAGTAGAGTCAGTCTTGATTATTCTCAGTCTTGTCTTCAATCAAGTGTTCAAATGCATGGATAAAAGACTGATATGCCAGTGGGTTACCATCAAACACAGAAATCTCTCTTGCTGATAGTAGAGACAGTTTTTGCTCTGAGACAATGAGTTTTGCGATGTCACTTTGTCTTTGAATAACCATATCCAAATTATCATGAGCAGCATTAATAACCACATTATCTTGTACAGAGTGATTTATTATTTGAGTCTGATTTACAATCTGGGTCTTGTGTTTTTCAGTTTTTGTTTTGAGGTTTATTTAGATCTTCTGATGTGTTGGTGTTCCTTTTAAGTAGAGGTCTGTGGAGACTTAAGATGGTTTGGTGAAGTGGGGTTTTGGGTATTGCACTTAACTCTATAAAGTCCACATTGCTCTCCATAGTTTCTGTATCATGGTGAGAATCATAATACTCAGTCATGCCATCACCCGGAGGTTCCTGAGCCACATAATGGCTTTCATGAATTATATCACTATGAAGGATTTGTATTTTAGCAGTTGATGCTGCGAGGTCTGCTTCCAACTCCATTTGCGCCATCTTTGTTTTAAGCTTTGTTTCCTCCGGTGGCAAGGTGTGTTTTTCCTTCAGTGCAGCAGCTCGAGCCATTACAGCAGCCTGTTCCGCTTTAGCCTTTTTTAATTCTGAGGCTACTTAGGAAGATCTGGAGGCTTTTGATCCAATGGCAGACTTAGATTTTTGAGATACATTCGATATGCTGTCCAGTAGTCCAACTTTTTATTGTGCAATTCTCTTTTCCATGTTTCAACATCTTTCATGAAATAATTCTAATTATTTATTCTGGGTTCATACCAGTCATAATAATAATTTTCCTTTTCCTCCTCTGATAAGAATTCTTGCACAAGCATTCTTGTGAGCATTTTTAAATTCATCCACAGCTCCTTTAAATACTTCAAATTCATCATTGACTTTATCAGCATTTCTAACATCAGTCATCAAAGTCTTTATTTCATTTAGCCTCTTCGTGCATGCGCCCAGTCTGCCAATGCGCGTTCTCAGCATGTCATCGTGTTCAGCTGCCGTCTCAGGTGTGCCAGACATAATTCCAGATAATCACACAGCTCAATTTAATTTCCACTTATTTCATCGTTTAGTTAATTCCTAAACATCCTTCCAACATCCTGTTTTATTGCATTCCACATCCACAATCTGCGTTCGAATGATTCAATACAGCTCAGCGGCACGTTCATTCATTCATTCATGACGTCCATCAGCTGATTTTACTCACGGCCCGCCGGCTGCTTTCTGTCCTCGGTGCAGAGTGATCGTGCTATTTCCTTCGGGTCTTCAGTGAAGTTTATTTACTTGTTACGTCTACTCTTGCATTCAAAAAAGTTCGAAAAAAATTAAAAATAAATATAGCAGAGTAGTCCTGAGGAGGAGGTCTATGCCTCACTAAATTTATACTCCTGCGCGCGCTCTGAGGTCCGAGAGCCAGCTCCAGCTCGTGGTGCCCAAGACCAGACTTAAATCCAGGGGAGACAGGGCCTTCTCTGTGGTCGGCCCTAAGCTCTGGAACACTCTGCCCCTCCATGTTCAAACTTCTCCCACAGTGGAGTGTTTTAAGTCTCGTCTTTAAAGACCCACTTTTATTCTTTGGCTTTTAACACTACGTGAGTTGTGTGGTCCTCTGTTGTCCTCTGTGTTTTTGTTTTTTTAATACATTTTGATTTCTATTTACTGTTTTAATTGGTTTTACCCTTTAAAATCGTTTTAATCATATTTATTTTTATATTATTTTTATATTGGGTTTATATTTATTTATTTTTTGTTTTTATTCAGTCATTGGTGGAGCTAAGGATAATATTTTAATATTGTTTTTAATATTGTTGTGCAGCACTTTGGAAACATTTTTGTTGTTTAAATGTGCTATATAAATAAAGTGGATTGGATTGGATAAATTCCTTAAGCACTCGAGGAGATAGTTCCAGATTCAAAATGATTATAATTTATTTTCACAAACAAAACATATTCTCCGTGGTTGACTTCAACATAATCAAAATAACTTGTTTAGCGGTAAATAAACTGTTTTACGCTTCACTCTTTCTACATGATAGACACACAAAAAAGAGCACCCTGTCTTCTTAATTATAGGAGGAGGAAGTGGCTCACCAGGAGGAGCGTGAGCAGCTTAAAACAATCAGTCAATTATAATTCATCTAAAACATCCAATAATACATCAAAATCATCATTGGCATTATTTGATTTCATTGTCAAAACAATTAATAAATAAATAATATAGATAGGCTTTTATATATATATATATATATATATATATATATATATATATATATATATATATATATATATATATATATATATATATATATATATATATATATATATATATATATTAGGGCTGCAACAACTAATCGATTATATTATTGTTATTATTATTATTTTTTAATAAACCTTTATTTATAAACTGCAACATTTACAAACAGCTGAGAAACAATAATCAACATAAGTATGGTTTCAATAAAATACTGGATAGGATAGAAATGTAGTTTGTCTCTTTTATCCGATTATTAATCGAAGTAATAATCGACAGATTAATCTATCAAATTAATCGTTAGTTGCAGCCCTAATGTGTGTGTGTGTATATGCACATGCTAGCTTAATGCTAATGTACAATGGACCAGCTCATTGACAGGCTAACAAGAATTATCATGGCCAATCGCAGGGTACATAAAGACAATCATTCACACTCACATTCATATCTATGGACAATTTAGAGTCTCCAATGAACCTAACATGCATATTTTTAAAATGTAGGAGGAGGCCAGAGTTACCAGAAGAAAACCCACGCAAGCATGGGGAGAACATGCAAACTCTACACAGAAATGTCGAAATGCAGGTTTTGAAGACGCACAAAGTTTAGATGTCATTGTCGGTAGCAGTTAAAAAAATAAAAATAGGGTAGTTTTCACAGGTTTGAACGAGAAATGCATTAATTAACTTGAAATACCTTCATGCTGAACTTTTTTTCTCTCCTTACTTGTGCCAACTTCGTCTGCGGGTCGATGAGGTGCACGAGTAGCACTAGCGCCTATGCTGACCGCCGATTCAGATGCACATTTCTCAAATTAAGCATAGAGAAACATTTTTATGACTTTTGAGATGTTTATCCAACCAATTATGGCCAATGATGTGTAAATAATAGATTATATACAGTATATACGTTCATACAATGTATTATTTTGCCGTGGCGGTGCGCCAAATGTAGGAGTTAACCTGGTGTGATGTCAATGTTGGTGATGTGCATTTATTAGAAACAAGTTATGGTATGCAAAATAATGTTTGTTTTATTATGACTATTTTCTCTAAAACACACATTGAGGCATTGAGAACCACTGATGTATATTACCACACATGGCTTTTTCATTCTTCTGCTTGACGCTGATATAGTGCATAATACCTTCAGAATTATGAAATTGTTGCACACAGACACTATTGTTATTACGTTGTTGCGATATGTTGTAGGTTGCTTCACCTATTTGGCTCCTACTTTATTTAAATAGACTTTGTGTGCATAAAACGTCATTTGTTCCTTGCCTTTCAGTGTTTCCCCTGACCTGTGCAGTGCAGAACTACTCGTGGGGAAAGGTGGGGCTGGACAGCGAAGTGGCCAAACTCGTGGTTGGCGGAGACCCGCTCGCTGTCATCGAGGAAGGCAAGCCCTACGCAGAGGTAGGGGCAATAACCTTCAGGGCTGTCACTAAGCACGAGCGGATAAAACGACACGGCAATACATGAGGTGTGACCAGTTATTTATGGGTGGTCTTTAATTAGCAGCGGGAGTCGTCAGTTCTGTTTACCTCCGTGGTGACATTTTCACGCAGCTCAAGTGACGTACCTAGATGGGTTCCAGAAGACTCTCTGCAGCGTGTCTGAGTGAGGAAAATGTTTTCATGCAAAACATTTGATTGAAAATGTACGCCGTTAAACAGGAATAGGCAATATTTATTGCAGCCTCCTGGGATAACGATATTATTTGGCATACAAATGATAATAAAATAACTATAAAATGAGTTACAAAGGCTCCTCATTTATCTGCTGACATATGCAGTAACGTGCTTTGTGGACTTGGAGAAGGCATTCGACCGTGTACCCCGGGAAGTCCTGTGGGGAGTGCTCAGAGAGTATGGGGTAACGGACTGTCTTATTGTGGCGGTTCGCTCCCTGTATAATCGGTGTCAGAGCTTGGTCCGCATTGCCGGCAGTAAGTCGGACACGTTTCCAGTGAGGGTTGGACTCCGCCAGGGCTGCCCTTTGTCACCGATTCTGTTCATAACCTTTATGGACAGAATTTCTAGGCGCAGTCAGGGCGTTGAGAGTATCTGGTTTGGTGGCTGCAGGATTAGGTCTCTGCTTTTTGCAGATGATGTGGTCCTGATGGCTTCATCTGGCCAGGATCTTCAGCTCTCACTGGATCGGTTCGCAGCCGAGTGTGAAGCGACTGGGATGGGAATCAGCACCTCCAAATCCGAGTCCATGGTTCTCGCCCGGAAAAGGGTGGAGTGCCATCTCCGGGTTGGGGAGGAGATCTTGCCCCAAGTGGAGGAGTTCAAGTACCTCGGAGTCTTGTTCACGAGTGAGGGAAGAGTGGATCGTGAGATCGACAGGCGGATCGGTGCGGCGTCTTCAGAAATGCGGACGCTGTATCGATCCGTTGTGGTGAAGAAGGAGCTGAGCCAGAAGGCAAAGCTCTCGATTTACCGGTCGATCTACGTTCCCATCCTCACCTATGGTCATGAGCTTTGGGTCATGACCGAAAGGACAAGATCACGGGTACAAGCGGCCGAAATGAGTTTCCTCCGCCGGGTGGCGGGGCTCTCCCTTAGAGATAGGGTGAGAAGCTCTGTCATCCGGGGGGAGCTCAAAGTAAAGCCGCTGCTCCTCCATATCGAGAGGAGCCAGATGAGGTGGTTCGGGCATCTGGTCAGGATGCCACCCGAACGCCTCCCTCGGGAGGTGTTTCGGGCACGTCCGACCGGTAGGAGGCCACGGGGAAGACCCAGGACACGTTGGGAAGACTATGTCTCCCGGCTGGCCTGGGAACGCCTCGGGATCCCCCGGGAGGAGCTGGACGAAGTGGCTGGGGAGAGGAAAGTCTGGGCTTCCCTGCTTAGGCTGCTGCCCCCGCGACCCGACCTCGGATAAGCGGAAGAAGATGGATGGATGGATGGATATGCAGTAACACATTGCGTCATTTCCAGTTGTACGGTACTTAGATATTGGGTTTCACAATGTAAAGCGCTTTGAGTCACTAGAGAAAAAGCGCTATATAAATATAATTCACTTCACTTCACTATTATTTTTTTCAAAACTATTACCGTTTTTTTCCTACTATATGGCGCACCGGATTAAAAGGCGCACTGCCGATGAGTGGGTTTATTCAGGTCTTTTTTCATAAAAAAAGGCACACCAGATTATAAGGCGCTTTAAAGGGGTCTTTTTTTTTTTTTTTAAATTTAAAACACTATCTTGTGGTCCACATAACATGTAATGGTGGTTCTTTGGTCAAAATGTTACGTTAAAGTTAAAGTACCAATGATTGTCTCACACACACACTAGGTGTGGTGAAATTTGTCCTCTGCATTTGACCCATCCCCTTGTTAACCACCTGGGAAGTGTTGGGAGCAGTGAGCAGCAGCGGTGGCTGCGCCCGGGAATAATTTTTGGTGATTTAACCCCCAATTCCAACCCTTGATGCTGAGTGCCACGCAGGGAGGTAATGGGTCCCATTTTTATAGTCTTTGGTATGACTCGGCCGGGGTTTGAACTCACAACCTACTGACCTCGGGGCGGACACTCTAACCACTAGGCCACTGAGATGGTGTTTTATAACCTGACTCTCGCCAGATCCTTGTAGTTCGCTGAGCTCCACACAAGGACTACAATTGCGGACCCGCGCACATTTTTAGGACTTATGCAGATCCCAAATACACATCAGCAGGTGCCAGAAGGTTAGAAAAGTTGTTTTTCGATAATATTGCGAAACAAAAGGCAAGGTAATATGTCTGCTAATAGGTGTCATTTTGCGGTCCTTATACACACACCATAATAATACTTGTATGTTTAATGCGCCGACAATCCATCAAGCGGTGCGGCTTCATAGCTTACCGAAGTCGTACTAAAAACATTTTGACAGATTTTTGAGCGCCGTGTGTAATATTCTCAAAGGAACATTTAAAGTGTTGGTGTTGTTTACTGCCATCATAGTGCAGTCTACACGTATCTCTTATGTATGACTGCCATCTACTGGTCACACTTATCATTACACCATGTACCAAATAAAATTGCTTCGAGGTCAGTAAACACAACCAGAATTATGCCGTACATTAGGCGCACCGGGTTATAAGGCGCACTGTCGATTTTTGAGAAAATGAAAGGATTTTAAGTGCGCCTTATAGTCCTAAAATACGGTATTAATCTACTTGTTCGTTTAGTGTCAATATCTGGTTAATTTCTGTTATATCTACATTTTTGTTAAAATTTAATAAGCACTTATTCTTCTGTCGCTTAGATACTTTACACTACTTTTGGGCGATACGACAAATTTGGATATGGCTCCAATGCTAAGTAGTATTTCAGTATTACAAAAGCTAATACTTAACATTTTGAAGATCATTGAATGGGAACATTTTTGGTCACAGGTATAATCAGACAAAAACACATACAGCGGTGTCACAATATAAAGTTAAAGTACCAATGATTGTTACACACACTAGGTGTGGCGAAATTATTCTCTGCATTTGACCCATCACCCTTTATCACCCCCTGGGAGGTGAGGGCAGCAGTGAGCAGCAGCGGTGGCCGTGCCCGGGAATCATTTTTGCTGATTTAACCCCCAATTCCAACTCTTGATGCTGAGTGTCAAGCAGAGAGGTAATGGGTACCATTTTTATAGTCTTTGGTATGACTCGGCCGGGGTTTGAACTCACAACCTCCCGATTTAAGGGCGAACACTCTAACCACTAGGCCACTGAGTAGGTATCAATATCAATATTAGTATCAAGATATCAATTAAAGGAAAAAACAATGCGGTGACTGCGAACCGCAAATATTACGTTTTGAGTAAAGTATGTAGGGTCCTAGGCAGCACGGTGGAACAGGGGTTAGTGCACGTGCCTCACAATACGAAGGTCCTGAGTAGTCCTGAGTTCAATCTGTGTGGAGTTTGCATGTTCTCCCCGTGACTGCGTGGGTTCCCTCCGGGTACTCCGGCTTCCTCCCACCTCCAAAAACATGCACCTGGGGATAGGTTGATTGGCAACAATAAATTGTCCCTAGTGTGTGAGTGTGAATGTTGTCTGTCTATCTGTGTTGGCCCTGTGATGAGGTGGCGACTTGTCCAGGGTGTACCCCGCCTTCCGCCCGAATGCAGCTGAGATAGGCTCCAGCGCACCCCCGCGACCCCGAAAGGGACAAGCGGTAGAAAATGGATGTATGGATGTAGGTTCTTACTGTGGAAAGATCAGTCATACTGAATCATCGTGGTCAGTTTGATTC
>NC_084576.2:19222500-19265000 GCF_033978685.3 Nerophis lumbriciformis
TCACTATTTGAGAAAGACTGAATTAAGGACCCTTATTACGTATGTTTAGCATCTGTGCTTAGCTGTTGTGTCGCCCGAGTAGCTGTTCATGTTTTATACATGACTTGAATAAAATAGAAGAAATTGTGTGCTTATTGGAGGACATTTCGATGTTAACTGGCAGTCCAGCATTGCACAAGTAAACACGCTTGTATCGGACATTTTAGATGCTAGTTGATTTGACACTTGTTTTTTTTTGCTGATATTGGACCGGGAGTTGCCAAAGTACACTATGTATACAATTGGGGGATTTCTGGTGGGATTAATGGCTGTTGTCTACATTCCTAGTTTTAAAAGTAGTTTTAGACAAAAATTCCGGAAAATAGTATTTACTGTACATGAACTTATCCAGGCTGGTTATCCTCAACTTATTCTCAATGTTGCCAGCATATCTATAATGAACTTTATCGTTTAGCTTAGAATGGTCTAAAAGATTTATATGGCGGCCTGTTTAGGCGACAAAATGGTAAGGCCTGAATGAATTGCCCTGCTGCCAATCAGGGATGTCAAGTATTAGTCAAGTAGAACTTGACATATTCCAAGACTAAGCTGTATGTCATGTACGTGTAGTGCTATACCGAAGGTGAGCATGTTCAAGTAGCATTCCTTCTTGTGGATGTGTGTCTGTTTAGGCGCGGCGGGCAAGGACACGTCCAGCAGCAATGGCGAGCTGTTGCTCCGCCTCCATTCCCAGTACCCGGGAGACATTGGCTGCTTCTCAATCTACTTCCTGAATCATGTGGTCTTGGATCCGAACCAGGCCTTGTTCCTTGGAGCCAACGAGCCTCACGCTTATTTGTATGGAGGTCAGTAATGAATGAATGAATGAATGAATGAATTAATCCTGACCTACGGCTGGGCGATACGGCAAAAAAATGTATTACGATTAATTTTTTCACACCATTTGAACTCGATCACAGTTTTTTTATACATACCGTATTTTTCGGACTATTAGTCGCAGTTTTTTTTCATAATTTGGCCGGGCTCTAGTGCGACTTATATGTTTTTTCCCTTCTTTATTATGCATTTTCGGCAGGTGCGACTTATACTCCGGTGCGACTTATATTCCGAAAAATACGGTATATATATTTAAGTTGGATTGTCCCGTGAAGGATTACAGCGACTACCACATCCCTACTGTTTACTACTGCATTACTTGTGTCAGACATTTCCACCATGTTTGATGGAGGTAATCTATGTTAACAACTGTCATTTTGTTCATAATGTGTATGTATATGTATATATATATATATATATACACATATATATATATATATATATATATATATATATATATATATATATATATATATATATATATATATATATATATATATATATATAATGTGTGTGTGTGTGTGTGTATATATACAGTGTGTATATATATATATGTGTGTGTGTGTATATATATACATATATGTATGTATGTATACATATATGTATGTATGTATACATATATGTATGTATGTATACATATATGTATGTGTATATATACATATATGTATGTATATATACATATATGTATGTATGTATGTATACATATATATATGTGTATATATACATATATGTATGTATATATACATATATGTATGTATATATACATATATGTATGTATACATACATACATATATGTATATATATACACACACACACATATATATATATACACTGTATATATACACACACACACACACACATTATATATATATATATATATATATATATATATACATATATGTATGTATGTATACATATATGCATGTATGTATACATATATGCATGTATGTATACATATATGCATGTATGTATACATATATGCATGTATGTATACATATATGCATGTATGTATACATATATGCATGTATGTATACATATATGTATGTATGTATACATATATGTATGTATGTATACATATATGTATGTATATAAACATATATGTATGTATATATACATATATGTATGTATGTATGTATACATATATGTATGTATATATACATATATGTATGTAAACATATGTGTGTATATACAGTATATATACATATGTATATATATATATATATATATATATATATATATGTCTTAATAAGGTTATCCAAAAAATAGTTCTCGATACCGTAGTAGAGCGCAATATATGTATGTGTGGGAAAAAAAATCACAAGACTACTTCATCAGAGATGAAGTAGTCTTGTGATTTTTTTCCCACACATACATATATATATATATATATATATATATATATATATATATATATATATATATATATATGTATATAAAGTATGTGTGTGTGTATATGTATATATGTGTGTATATATATATGTGTGTATATGTATATACAGCGGCTTATAGTTTGGGATTTACTGAACATTATACTGTGTTTAAAGAAACAATAAGCAGGTAATGGATTAACTCTGTTTATTAACAAGCCTTAACAACAAAACAACAAGCTGAACTGTCCTGGATGCAGCTGCTCTGACAGCACACGCCCAGAAGTCCCTCTGGTGCCCTCACAAACGATCTGAAATTGCAAAAATCCTTAACTTTAACAACCATACTGCTACAATACATAAGAAGAACAAAACATCGATTTTACTTGTCAACAGCGAATCTTTGTTAGCGCTGTTAGCGTATCACTCCCACTGATCACTTCCTGTGTTGCTCGGTTACCACAGAGCGAGTGCCTTTGTTCATGCAACCAACCTTGCTTTGCAACTTCCGCTTTCCTGCAACGAGGGAAAAAAACAATAATCTCAAACAATTTATTTAATGTATTTCATTGACATCTATTACGTGTCTATCGCGATATATATTGATATCCTTTTATCGCCCAGTCCTACCTGTAGACCAGGCTTATTCAAGTGGCGGGCCACGGGTCACATTAGGCCCGCCAAACTTTTTAATTTGGCCCGCTGAACAACACTCATATAGGCTTGATAAAATCATTCAAAACAGGGTTGCTCATGTATGCAGTACTCTTGCCAGCCCGCAGGAGGCAACAGCAAAGTATATGTGTCACAATGAAGCAGCAGTGGGTGAGTAGAAGAAGATGGCACTATTGACCCTGAAAAAAAGTGTGCATGTGTGCAATGTTTGCTCTGTGCATTAACACTAAACCTTTAATTGTATTTATGTAAAATACACAATGGACATTATACTTTTGTAATGTTTGTATTTTCAGTCTTACAAACTTAAAACATTTTTTACTGAAGAAAAATAATTCAAAAGAAGGAACATCAATCATCAACTAAACTTGTTAACTATCTGTCTCGATGCACACGCTGGAAATGAGTAGCGAGGGCTGAATAATGAATGTATTGACAGTGCGGTGTGAATGCCAATGTGTTTACTTTGTAAATAAGTAAACACAGTCTCAAAGGAATATGACCTGCAGAGGTACTTTCTAAAGAAACGTCCACAATTTGATGCCCTTGTAGTTGAATAGCCCTGCTGTGTATTTAGTTGGTATCGAATCGAATCGATAATTCCCAGTGTCGCCCACCCCAAGTGACTACTTATGCACATGTTATTTCTCTTTTTTTAATTCAAGAAAACATTTTTTGAACATTGTCATTAAGGGGTAAAAATACATCCGACTCCAAAAAACGAGCACAATTTTAGTAAACGTTTCAGATCCCAGTTCAGTCAAGTGGAAGTGGTCTGAAAGAGCTTTGATTCCAGACTGCATCGAGTGCATGGCGTGCTCCGACAACACGGTGAGAGCCGGCCTGACCCCCAAATACTTGGACGTCAACACGCTGTGTGAGATGCTCACCTACATCCCCGCTCCCTCCGCCGCCAAAATGTTCCCAGCAGTCCCGGACAACTCGGACCCTTGCGTGAACGTCTACGACCCACCGGTGCCGGACTTCACCGTCATGAGGATACAGGTGAGACCACCAGCAAGGTTTATTTATCATCAGGATAATTTTGGAATGAAACCTCCAATTTTATTTCTGAGTTTATGGTAAGAAGCACAAACCCCGTTTCCATATGAGTTGGGAAATTGTGTTAGATGTAAATATAAACGGAATACAATGATTTGCAAATCATTTTCAAGCCATATTCAGTTGAATATGCTACAAAGACAACATATTTGATGTTCAAACTGATAAACTTTTTTTTTTTGCAAATAATCATTAACTTTAGAATTTGATGCCAGCAACACGTGACAAAGAAGTTGGGAAAGGTGGCAATAAATACTGATGAAGTTGAGGAATGCTCATCAAACACTTATTTGGAACATCCCACAGGTGAACAGGCTAATTGGGAACAGGTGGGTGCCATGATTGGGTATAAAAGTAGATTCCATGAAATGCTCAGTCATTCACAAACAAGGATGGGGCGAGGGTCACCACTTTGTCAACAAATGCATGAGCAAATTCTTGAACAGTTTAAGAAAAACTTTTCTCAACCAGCTATTGCAAGGAATTTAGGGTTTTCACCATCTACGGTCCGTAATATCATCAAAGGGTTCAGAGAATCTGGAGAAATCACTGCACGTAAGCAGCTAAGCCCGTGACCTTCGATCCCTCAGGCTGTACTGCAACAACAAGCGACATCAGTGTGTAAAGGATATCACCACATGGGTTCAGGAACACTTCAGAAACCCACTGTCAGTAACTACAGTTGGTCGCTACATCTGTAAGTCCAAGTTAAAACTTTCCTATGCAAGGCGAAAACCGTTTATCAACAACACCCAGAAACGCCGTCGGCTTCGCTGGGCTTGAGCTCATCTAAGATGGACTGATACAAAGTGGAAAAGTGTTCTGTGGTCTGACGAGTCCACATTTCAAATGGTTTTTGGAAACTGTGGACGTCGTGTCCTTGGAACAAAGAGGAAAATAATGTTATAGGCGCAAAGTTGAAAAGCCAGCATCTGTGATGGTATGGGGGTGTATTAGTGCCCAAGACATGGGTAACTTACACATCTGTGAAGGCGCCATTAATACTGAAAGGTACATACAGGTTTTGGAGCAACGTTACCATGGACGCCCCTGCTTATTTCAGCAAGACAATGCCAAGCCACGTGTTACATCAACGTGGCTTCATAGTAAAAGAGTGCGGGTACTAGACTGGCCTGCCTGTAGTCTAGACCTGTCTCCCATTGAAAATGTGTGGCGCATTATGAAGCCTAAAATACCACAACGAAGACCCCCGGACTGTTGAACAACTTAAACTGTACATCAAGCAAGAACGTTTATTGAGTGTTGTTAAAAGAAAAGGTGATGTAACACAGTGGTGAACATGCCCTTTCCCAACTACTTTGGCACGTGTTGCAGCCATGAAATTCTAAGTTAATTATTATTTGCAAAAAAAAAAATAAAGTTTATGAGTTTGAACATCAAATATCTTGTCCTTGTAGTGCATTCAATTGAATATGGGTTGAAAATGATTTGCAAATCATTGTATTCCGTTTATATTTACATCTAACACAATTTCCCAACTCATATGGAAACGGGGTTTGTAGAAAAAACACTCATGCCAGGTTAGTAGTAGAACTATGGCGGTCTCTCCCTCCTCCAGGTCCCGGCTGCCATGAAGCAGTACACCGTGGCGCCCGTCGACAGCGCCAGTGTCCTGCTGGTCATCGCAGGGGACGCCACCGCCACCTCGGCCGCCGCGCTCTCCGATCTCACCCTGCGGCGAGGCACCGTCCTGTTCGTGTCAGCCAATGAGAGCCTGCTCTTGCACGTGACCTCCGCAATGGACGTGACCATGTTCCGGGCATGCTGCCTCCTGTAGGCGTGGGAAGGTACGAACTCAGCATCTGACGCGCCGGCCTTAAACCTTGGCCGACTTTTTTTTTTAGCGGCGCAAATAGATCCATTTTTATCCATCGCGTTTAAATAATTGAGTACCCAAATAATTCCAATCGGTGCTAAATGAAGATCACAGGATTTAGAATTCCTGATGGCGACGCCATCTCCTCGCCATATTTTCTCAATTTAAAATCATATTACTTGAATGTTTGCTACTCACAAAGACAGAAAGATGGACAATTGCAGAAAAGGGAAAAGTGGGAGGGACTAAGGCTAGGTTCACACTGCAGGGTATGATGCCCAATTTTTCTTAAAATACCGTATTTTTATGTTATCGTTTATATTACCCCAAAAAACGCAAGGTGTGCCTGTGAAGTGACACACACATGACGACACACATGTTTACTCAGGATGTCCTGATCAACACTTGTGGCCTCCGATCCCAATCCAGTCTTTAAAGTCGCGATACGATACTTTGACAATAGATTGTAGAAGTGAAACTGTTTTATAGCTAGTAACTAAAGTAGGGCTGCAACTAGGGTTGTACAGTATAGTAGCGTGATACTAAAGTTAAAAAGTTAAAGTACCAATGATTGTCACACACACACTAGGTGTGGCAACATTATTCTCTGCATTTGACCCATCACCTTTGATCACCCCCTGGGAGGTGAGGGGAGCAGTGAGCAGCAGTGGTGGCCACGCTCGGGAATCATTTTTGGTGATTTAACCCCCAATTCCAACCCTTGATGCTGAGTGCCAAGCAGGGAGGTAATGGGTCCCATTTTTATAGTCTTTGGTATGACTTGGCCGGGGTTTGAACTCACAACCTACCGATCTCAGGGCGGACACTCTAACCACTAGGCCACTGAGCAGGTTACTAATGAATCTTATATCCGGTACTATACCGCCTCTGAAGAGTACCGGTCCGCGCGCCCCGTCGTCGTCACGTCGTGTCATTGCTGGTTTACGAGCAGACGAGCATGTTCGGCAGCGCACAATCACAGAGTACTTACAAGCAGACACAGTGTGTAGACCGAAAAGGGACAACGGACATTTTGGCTTAAAAACTAACGATAAAAGTGAAGTTATAACACTGCAACGCCCTCAGGAATGGGGGCTTTAAGACATGGCTAGCTAGCTAGCGGCTAAAGTCCAGCCCCAGTCGGCAGTGTTGTAGCTACTAATCCTTGTCTCCATGGCAACAAATAAAGTCAGTTTCTTACAAGTATCATCCCTGCAGGACGAGGAATAGCTAAACATGCTTCACTACACGCCGTAGCTCACCGGCGTGACCACTAATGATGCCGTTCCTGAATGTAAACAAACGTCATTGGCGGATCTACACTTAACATCCACTGTAATGATACTAAGTACAGGAGCATATCTAGTCGATACTACTATGATTACATCGATATTTTTTGGCTTCACAACATCTTCATTTGTTTTAAAAAAATTTATATAATGTTTATAAAGTCAGGAAATATGTCCCTGGACACATGAGGACTTTGAGTATGACCAATGTATGATCCTGTAACTACTTGGTATCGGATTGATACCCAATTTGGTGGTATCGTCCAAAATGTAAAGCATCCAAACAACAGAAGAATAAGTGATTATTACATTTTAACAGAAGTGTAGATAGAACATGTTGAAAGAGAAAGTAAGCAGATATTAACAGTAAATGAACAAGTAGATTAATAATTAATTTTCTACCACTTATCCTTAATAATGTTGACAAAATAATAAGTAGATAAATGACACAATATGTTACTGCATATGTCAGCTGACTAATTAGGAGCCTTTGTTTACTTACTACTAAAAGACAAGTTGTCTTGTATGTTCACTATTTTATTTAAGGACAGACTTTCAATAAGAAACATATGTTTAATGTACTCTAAGATTTTTGTTAAAACAAAGCCAATAATGCAATTTTTTGTGGTCCCCTTTTATTAGAAAAGTATCGAAATAATTTTGGTATCGGGGCAACATTAGCTGCAACGATTAGTCTATAATAAAAATGTGTCGCCGACAATTATATTTGTCGACAATGGTCATCACTCGTGACGCCACACGCAAAAACATGGCCAGTGATGACATGTAAGGTGTGAGAACATTTCCTCCTCCTCTTGTTAAAACATGAGTACCTTGCCACTTTTGCAATGCGGACTTTGTTTTTTATGGCAGTACATCTGTGATACACCAGCATTTAAATGGGAACTGCTCTTTTTTTTTTTTGCCTATCGTTCACTATCATTATGAGACAAGAAGAAAAAAGGTTTTTTTTGCATTCTAACATGTAAAAATCGGCTGGTTCTTGGTGGCTAGCAATGCAGCTAATGGGAGCAATCAATTCTACCTCTAAATCACTTTAAAAATGCATTCAAAAACCGCCAACAATACGTCATTTACGTTCCGTAACCTGTATAATAACCAAACCGTAACGACATTGTTATTGTAAGAGTGAACACTGAGGAACTCTTTTTCTAGCGTACTAACACATCGGCATGCTACGGTATTAGCTGTAAAAGCTAACAACGGCAAGAGATAAGCTAGCTACTACGACAACATGAAGCGTGTTTGAGTGTGTAATGCACAACAATGCGATAGGACACCAATCTGTACTGAGTGAAAAACATGAACAATCATATTACAGTATCTGTAAAGTATTACCCGACATTTCATGTTTTGTTTGTACACAGCTAGCCAGACAACGTATGTACTGTAGTTGTAATAACACGCATGACGTGCTGCGTATATCATGATCCATATTCAAGTGACACACTCAATGGATAGTTGTGCGTTTGGTCTTTTTTAGTCGGTTTATTTGGGTAAGCACTCCATTTATGTCGAAAAAGCTTGTCTCCAAATTCCACATATGCAGCTACGAGTGACTTTCACCTCGCTCTCTCTGCTGCTCCAACGTCTCACCCTTCCTTTTGCGCTCGCTTCTAGAAGCAGTAGTTTTATCAAATTTGCAAATGTTTCTAAATCAATGACTTAATACATTTGTTATTTCATATGAAATACAATATTTTTAATAAAATAAAATGGCGATTATACAATAACTTAACAAAAACTTAGCTCCCGTTTAAATCGCTTGTTTTTGCCCTCAGAGCCTTCTTGTATCCAGAGACTTACTCCCTGACTTTGTAAACAATAGGAACAAGAAAAATATCATTCTAATCACTTTGGTATCACTTATATACTGATACCGCACTAGGTATCAATAGTATCGACATCCGGATCATCACCCCTTCTTTAGCTTTAGCGGTTAGCTTCTTGTATCGTCCTACGTGTTTTTTTCCCGAGCGCCTTCCAGTGATAAAGATAGTTGAAATAAACAGTTTTTTTGCCGCCATGGTGGTGTGGACTTGTATCTTAGAAGCGCTCGCACTGTGGATAGATGACGCGTTCATTGCAGCTTGCTCTCAAATTGGAGCCGGTGTTCTGGCAAGACATGATCGGGACATCACGGGACATTACGGAAGTTAACGTGGCCCCGTTGCCAGTAGGGTTCAGACCTGGAGTCAAACATACATGGACATACATACAGTGCATCCAAACAGTACTCATGTTACAGCCCTATTCCAAAATTCATTTTTGTCCTCAAAATTCTACACACATTACCCTATAATGACAGTGTGAAAATGTTTATTTAGAGCTTTTTGCAAATGTAATAATAATTAAAGCTGCAAGCAGCGATGGACGGGGCCGACTTTGAGGGCTCATAAAATCCAAACCGGAGCAGTAATTAAAACTCTTTTATCAACTTTTAATCAGGAGGGTTCAATCTCTCTCCTGTGCTAATTTGAAGCCGACACGACAAACGCGCTCGGAGGAGATAATGTTTGAAAAAAGGTGACTGTTTTTAACACAACTTTTGTTTTGAAGGGGGAATTGCAAACTCCCTGTAGATTTTTGCTGGGGGTTGTCAGTGTATGAAATATAGGTCTAAGTGAGACGTACATAGAGGTTTTTGTTTCATGTCTCTACGACATTCCTACTGGGTGTTACAGGCAGTTTTGTCTGTGCTAGAGCGCAATTTTGGGGTTTGGTTTTTTGATTAGATCGCAATTTTCGCCAGTCCTGATGTGTCTCCAATTTGATGAGTTTTGAAGCATGTTAAGGGGGTCAAATTACAGCTCAAAGAGGCGGCGGTATAATAATAAAACGCTAGAAATACAATAGGGTCCTCTGTCCCAAATAATACAAAACTAAGAAATCACACATATTTAAGTATTCACCGCCTTTGCCACGAAGCTCAAAAGTGAGCTCAGGTGCATCCTGATTCCACTGATCCTCCTTGAGATGTTCCTACAACTAAATAGGAGGCAAAACAATGCTCCTTTTGTTCGAGTCAACCTTTTTTTAACCGACATTTTAGGTGTGGGAGATTTTAGCACTCGCAGTTTGTGGGGCATGAGCCAAGAGTAGTGGGACCCTTAAATTGAAACTGGTTTCCAATCTTGGTGTGTTTAATTCGATTTTTTTTTTAAACTAAACATGACAAAATGGAGGTGTTTACATGTGTGGTAGAGAGCTAATTTTGCGCCACTTCATGCAATAATTTGGTTTTCTTTAGTTCATGTAAACGTACTGATTGACAAAACACCTTTTCTGCCCTTTTTTTCCCCCCACCAGCGTCCATTTTGGTGATACTTTTTTTTAAGACGAATACTTTTTGATTCATACAAAAGATGCCTGATGCCAAAAATTGTAATAGTACTTTTCACAAAGATGAAAAAAATGTCAGAAATGGGCAAAAGCAACAGAGCTGACCTGCGGTGTGAACAAAAACGTGAAAACATACGTTCAGTCATTTCCTCTGTCCGGAGTTGTAGCTACAAGTCCCGTTATAATGTGTTTATGAGAAAGGGTGAACAGGTAGTGTTAAATGTGAAACACACTTAAAATGCTATTTACATCTCTAAGCTACATTTACACCAGTGTGGGTGGCACTGGGAGTAGGTGGATCAACGGCAGTGACTAGGGTTTGAACCTGGAACCCTACGGCCGCTTGATTTAAATGTATTTACAAATACATGAAAGGGAAACACCGCATTGATGCTGGTGACGAATGCAGAGGCTTATTTGTGCACGAGGCCTGGGCCATATGTCCATTTTATCCATAAATTCAAGTTTGTTTTTTTCTCCTCTTGCTCTGGCATACTTTGTGCTAACAAGACGTTTGTCCTGAAGAAAATACATTTTGTCAGTGGTTTGGTTTTGCGGCAACGGCCGTACAAACTTTGTTTAAAAAAAAAAGGAAGCAGTACAACAACTTATCCCAGCATCTGAAACTGAAGCCTTCAAATGCAACTCTTTACGAGGGGAAAAAGACCGTAACAACACACAAACTCCGGCTAAAAAGCAACTTGTTTTCCACAAGGTGGGATGAGAAAGAAACACACGGCACCGAGTGATCACTAAAGTCTGAGATGTGCGACTGAAAAAGGCTGCGTAAACAAACCATATCCTCTGTGTTATACTTTATTTGCACGCCATGTGCAATACTGCATTTTTATTTACACAAGTGTTTATTCAAGACTGAAGATTTAAGTTTGCATGTTGGAGAGTAATTACAGTATTGTATTCAAGACAGAAGTACTGCTTCCCAGAGGAAACCTTTCATTCAGTTGTTTGAGGATTATTCCAGAAAAATAACTATTATGTCTGGACTAAAAGAACATTATTGAAATGAGAGTAAGATGCAGTGTCATTTTAAACTACTAGTTTTTGATCACATGAAAAAAAAAGGTGTTTAAAGGGGAACATTATCACCATTTCAGAATTGTTAAAACCATTAAAAATCAGTTCCCAGTGGCTTATTATATTTTTCGAAGTTTTTTTCAAAATTTTACCCATCACGCAATATCCCTAAAAAAAAAAAGCTTTAAAGTGCCTGATTTTAACCACCCGTCCATTTTCCTGTGACGTCACATAGTGAAGCCAACACAAACAAACATGGCGGAAAGAACAGCAAGCTATAGCGACATTAGCTCGGATTCAGACTCAGATTTCAGCGGCTTAAGCAATTCAACAGATTACGAATGTATTGAAACGGATGGTTGTAGTGTGGAGGCAGGTAGCGAAAACGAAATTGAAGAAGAAACTGAAGCTATTGAGCCATATCGGTTTGAACCGTATGCAAGCGAAACCGACGAAAGCGAGGACGAATTCGGCGATCGCCTTCTAACCAACGATTGGTATGTGTTTGTTTGGCATTAAAGGAAACTTAACAACTATGAACTAGGTTTACAGCATATGAAATACATTTGGCAACAACATGCACTTTGAGAGTGCAGACAGCCCAATTTTCATCAATTAATATATTCTGTAGACATACCCTCATGTCAGCAGGCCAGGGAAGCTAGGGTCGATATTCTTCTCTTGATCATCTTCGGGACGGTGTGAGCCAAGACATCCAGGGGGTTTAGCTCGCTTGTCTGCGGGAACAAACTGCCGCCATTGCTTGCCGTGCTACCGAGGTCCTTTGTCCCTGAATTGCTCACACACTCCGGCAGATTCAATGGGGGTCTGGCGGCAGATTTCTTTGACTTTATCGTTGGAAATGCATCTGCTTTGAGTGTCGCAGGATATCCACACATTCTTGCCATCTCTGTCGTAGCATAGCTTTCGTCGGTAAAGTGTGCGGAACAAACGTCCAATTTCTTGCCACTTTCGCATCTTTGGGCCACTGGTGCAACTTGAATCCGTCCCTGTTCGTGTTGTTACACCCGCCGACAACACACCGACGAGGCATGATGTCTCCAAGGTACGGAAAACAGTCGAAAAAACGGAAAATAACAGCTGATTTGACTCGGTGTTTGAGAAAATGGCGGATTGCTTCCTGATGCGACGTCACATTGTGACATCATCGCTCCGAGAGCGAATATTAGAAAGGCGTTTAATTCGCCAAAATTCACCCATTTAGAGATCGGAAATCGGTTAAAAAAATATATGGTCTTTTTTCTGCAACATCAAGGTATATATTGACGCTTACATAGGTCTGGTGATAATGTTCCCCTTTAAATGATCTTTATTAGTATTCATCAGTTTCTTAAAAAAAATGTAAAATCTATTTTTTTGGTAAAAAAAAATACGTGAAATTGTGTTTTTGGGCCGTACCGCCCAGGCCTACTGTGCAGACTTGGTAAAAGCAGCTGTACGCTGTGTACATGTCCATCTTCTGGACAAGGTCGGTCCAGGTGCATGTGTGGAAATGTACGCCGACTGAATGTGCAGTGCAGTCCAAAGTAGCGTACTGTAACGTGTACTGTACAACAATCTCACCCAGCATGACCAAGGAATGCCAATGATGTTCGACAAAATGCCGCGTTTTACTTTGATGGCACGCTGGAAATGACGTGTTAATCTTGTATCTTTTCTCCGTCATATACCTGTAGTATTTAATATATTTGTCAATGAATACTGTAACTCTCTACAATTACTGGATGTTTGCAGTAACTTTTAGCCATATTTTTAATGTCTCACTTTTCCTTCAATCTTGTGACAAGTCTGATTTGTGTGCTTTTTAACTGTTACCTCAACTCGTGTCCTTGAAATGCACACAAGTTTTTTGCTTTGTTGCACACTAATTGTTGTACTTCCTGCTGTATTGCAAAGGTGTCTTATTAGCACCTTAGAACTGATGTTAGCATGGAACCACCAGGAACGTTAAAGTGGTTTAATAAAAGTGACTTTGCTGTCTGTGCTTCCATTTTTTTATTTTTATAAACATATATAAGTGGGAATCCATCCACATTTTACACAAAATGAAAAAATATCGATAATCATTGATAGAGGTGGTAGTCTTTAGGCTCTTTACAATTCTACACAATGTATTTTTTGATATATAAGTTACCTATTCAAAACAAGTTATATAAGCTCCTCTTGGCTGCTGACATACAACTTATAGACACACAAAAACTTGCAAAAATTCCATTATCTGAGAAAAAAAGATCAAACCTAATCACAGCTTTCCATACTTTTACAGAACAATTGGGAAGACATACAAATAAAAAAATTTAAAAAGAAAACCAAAATTTAAGGTGTACATATATGTTCAATCAAAAAAAAAAAAAAAAAAAAAAAATATATATATATATATTTTTTTTTAATACTGCATAAACACTTAATTATAACTGAATTCCTAATTTCGAGAATTGATTTGATCAGAATAAATAAAATTTGCAATTTGGATGTGGATCGATTATTTTGCGCAAAGTTCTAATCATTGGAACATTACACGAATTTAGTAGTCTTTTTTTAGTAACCGAGTGATCTTATAAATTAATCAGATAAAACCTTTGATAGCCTCACACATTTTTTAAGTTTAGTAGTTGCAATGAAAGAATGTTTTGCTTGCAATAACTCATTTTTCCCTCATAAATGCACATGCTGTATATTATTACTACTGTAGTTGTTTGTACTACCGGTACTACATTTTACCATATTTTTCATACAATGTTTTATCTAAAAAGTATTTTTATTCATTTTTCTATTATAACATTGCAATCAAAAACAAAAAGAAGAAAAGGCAGCTAACCTTCAAAATAAACAATCATATCACATAAGATACCTGTGATGAGATGGCGACTTGTCCAGGGTTTACCCCGCCTTCCGCCCGACTGCAGCTGAGATAGGCTCCAGCACCCCCCCTGACCATGAAAGGGACAAGCGGTAGAAATGGATGGATGGACTTTGAAATGACACTTTTAACATGTGCATTAAAATAAGTTGCACGTTAAACGTTTATTCGGGGCAACAGAATTTTAAATGAAAGTTTTTTTCAAATGGATGAATCATTGCAGCCCCAACTGGATACATGAATAAATGTTTAATCCATTTCAAATTGTATCATAAATGCATTCAACAGCAGAGACAATATTGCTTTAAGGGAAGTTAAAATGTATTAAAATCCATTTGCTGACATAATCTAGTGAATGAAATAAAAAGAAGTGTTGGTCATGGAATCTTCATGAAGTTGTCTAGCTCCTCTGCGGTTCCACAAGCTGCCACAGGAGGCACTAACTGACAGCGGTACCCGCGGACCACCTGTATGTCGCTCAGACTGAACAAGTGGCGGGCGACCACCTCAGGTGAGGGCTGGAGAACGTGGTAGAGCTTCTGCAAGGCCCGCACGTCCTCCAAGGCGTCATGGGCCTGGTAGTCCACGCCCAGCAGCTCCCTGACCAGGTGCTCCTGACTGAAGCGCTTCATGCCGCACTCCTTCAGCACCTCCCGGGCCAGAGGCATGGTGTCCACGCAGCCCGAGATGGACGCCTCCAACTGCTCCCTCAGGCCCGTCTGCTCCAGCGCTCGGGCCAGCGGCTGGCAGTCGAAGCGGCGGATGTTGTGTCCCACCAGCAGGGGGCGTCCGAGCGCTAGGAGAAAGGCGATGAAGGACACCAGCGCCTCCTCCAAGGACTTGGTGGAGACTAGCCGCCCGTGGAGGTAAAGCTGCTGCCTGACCACGGTGAAGCCCGTCACCTCGGTGGCTTGGGGATGCACCCGGCAAGGAGGGACAACGTGCAGGTTCAGAAAGCGGTCGCCGCTCACCGCCGCCAACTGGATGATCTCGCATGTTGAGCCTGATGACGAAACTCTCATCTTCACACAAAACTTTGCAAGTTGAAGCGCTGTCATGCATGCTTTACACGCACGTTATGTCCCGAGACCTCGACAACAACAAACATGGCCATGAAATGCCTTTTTAGACACTCCAAACCTGACAATACGCCCGAGTCTCACATTTGTTTATCTGGCACTGCCACCTACTGCTAGCACTTATAAGGCGGTACATGCCATCTATGCTTTATTATTACTATTGACAAATGATTAGCGTCTGCTGGGCGATGAAAGGATATCAATGTGTCGCGATCGCCGCGTAATCGATATCAATAAAAAAAACGTGTTTGATAAACTGTCCTATAATTTTTTTTTCTTTGTCTGAAGAAACCGGACATTGCAAAGCAAGGTTGGCTGCATGAACAAAAAGGTACTCTTTTTGGTAACAGATCAACGCAGAAAGTGATACGCTAACAGCCAATCAGGTAACAGTATCGACTAGATCAGGGGTCGGCAACCCGCGGCTCTTTAGCGCCGCCCTAGTGGCTATCTGGAGCTTTTTTTTAAATGTATGAAAAATGGAAAAAGATAGGGGGAAAAATCTATTTTTTGTTTTAATATGGTTTCTGTAGGAGGACAAACATGACACATGCCTCCCTAGTTTATATTAAACATGCTTCACTGATTCGAGTATTTGGCGAGCGCCATTTTGTCCTACTAATTTTGGCGGTCCTTGAACTCACCGTAGTTTGTTTACATGTATAACTTTCTCCGACTTTCTAGGACGTGTTTTATGCCACTTCTTTTTCTGTCTCATTTTGTCCACCAAACTTTTAACGTTGTGCATGAAAGGTGAGTTTTGTTGATGTTATTGACTTGTGTGGAGTGCTAATTAGACATATTTGGTCACTGCATGACTGCAAGTTAATCGATGCTAACATGCTATTTAGGCTAGCTATATGTACATATTGCATCATTATGCCTCATTTGTAGCTATATTTGAGCTCATTTAGTTTCCCTTAAGTTCAATTTATATCTCATGACACACTATCTGTATGTAATATGGCTTTTAATTTTTTGCGGCTCCAGACAGATTTGTTTTTTGTATTTTTGGTCCAATATGGCTCTTTCAACATTTTGGGTTGCCGACTCCTGGACTAGATGAGACAATTCCTGAAGGAATTGCGTGTGAATGCTCCAATGCTGAAGTTGAAATTAAATCCTGGAGTGTTTTTAGAATTGTTGAAGGAGAGCACACAATTCCTGAACAGGCTGAATATTTTGAAGTTGGAACCGTTTGAATCAGATGAAAAATGTGGGAATTATGGAACTTTGAAGAATGTCCCATTGATTTAAATGGGAATTTCCCAAAGATTTGGAATGGTCTGAATGAGTTGAAATGGTTGGTGTTTACATTTTTCAGATCGGTCGAGAAATTAAGTACCGGTAGTAACACGTTGAAATGAGAAATGGTATTACGGAATTTCGGGGAAAAACGTGAATTTTGTCCTAATTAGTTTTTTGTCCTAATTAAGAGGAATGTTTTGACGGTGGAACGGTTGAAGTGGGTTGGAGGTTGGGAGGAGGAGTCGCCAGAAAAAAAGGGTGGAAATAGGGCTTTGGTAAACCAGGAATCCTGGAAAATCCTGGAATTTTTTTGAACTTGGAAAAGGGATAGTTTAAATTTCCAGAATGGTGGAATGTGTTGCATTTGGAATGGTTTGAATTGGTTGTAAAATGTGGAAATGGTGGAAGTTTGAAAAATGGCCAATTATTTTTGACTGGGAAAAATGTCCCGGAAAACCTGGAATTTGTTAAGGGAAAGCCCGCAATTCCAGAATAGACTGAACAGTTTGAAGTTGGAAAGGTGTGAATCGGAGGAAAAATGTGCAAGGTAGAGCACGCCAAAATCTGGAGAAGAAGAAGTTGTTGAATAATAAATAGATGAATTTTAGTGTAGAAAACCATGTGTGAATGTTACAATTGTAGCATTCACACAACTATCAAATTTAGTTGCGCCATCTTGTTGTCTCACGGTTGATTCTTTGCAGAGAGAAAGTAAAACTGAAGAAATTGTGAATTGGACAGTATGGCAGTTTGGGGATTTTTCCAAAGGGACGGTAGTCAGACCAATGTAATCTGTAAATGATGTAAGGTGCTCGTCCCCACCAAGACCGCCACCTTAGCCGCACTCGCCCTTTAGAGCACAGCTGTAACTTCCAGGCACTAAACAGTAAACCTGCAGACAATACTGTAAATTCCAGACTATAAGCCATTACTTTTTCCTACTATTATTTAATCAATTGTTCTTCACAAACAGCCATAATGTTTTGTGTTCAATAGTTTCCATTAAACTCAAGCAGAGGACTGAAAAGGTGTGTTATTGTTTGTGGACGAATTTGCTCACTGAAGGTGCTGCGGGTTGAAAATGTACTTCCTGTTTTAATGCCTTGAACTGGAAGTAAAACCGTCCCTAAAGTTCTTAATTTAATCACTCCAAGCAACGTTTGTAAGTTTTACAATATAACTAAAACAGTTCTTACTTACTAAACCGTCCCATGTGTGATGTCTGCAGGAGTGTTTTCATGCATATTTATTTGTACGTGCTATCGTAATGTCATGTCAATAGTGTTGTGAGCATTAGCTAATATGTCAACGATGTTTACGAGTGTCTGTATTAGCATTATTAACTTACAATTGCATTCTTTTTGTATTGTTTTGGTTTCAAAAATTCCTCAGTAAATTCACCAAAACGTCACCGTGGATTTGTTGAGTTTATTTAGCTGATTGGAGAGCTGGCTTCCGCAGCTAGTGGGTCCATGACGATGACTTCTGTTTTGTTTGATCAGCCGTTTTACTGCCGCGTTACAGACACTGTTTGGAAACAATTAAGGTATGTAAATAAACATTCACAAAATAATTCTGTGAAACTAACTCATTTTACAACGTATAAATATGCGTCTTATAGTCCGGTGCGGGACCGGTTTCCTCTCAAATTTAGTGGGTGCGGCTTATATACTATAGTTTTGAAAATACGCTGATAATTCTTCTCAGGTTTCTCTATGTTTACATTTTACAACTCATTGGTGTTAATATGCAATCTATCAAGACAAAAAAAAGGTATATAAAAATCAAATTACAGTATGTTATTTATGTAGTTTGATCATTTTCCTTGACTGATGTACTGACATGTGGTTTATTTTGTGCATATGTAGCATTATCTACAAAGATACAAAAAAAATTGCTATTGCGACATCCAGTGGACACATTTTGAACAGCTGTTTCATTCTAAAAATTTAAAGTTAATTTTTACACTTAGCAAACTCATCTATAAATCCTGTTTGCGGGTCTGATCCGGCCCTCTGGCTTTTTATCTCATGATGACTTTTTATCCTATAAATTTGACTTTTTATCTGATAATTTTGACTTTTTAAACTCATAATTTTGACTTTTTATCTTATAAATTTGACTTTTTATCTCATGATTATGACTTTTTATCTCATAAATTTGACTTTTTTTCTCATGATTATGATTTTTTGTCTCATGATTATGACTTTTTATCTTGTAAATTTGACTTTTTGTCTCATGATTATGACTTTAATCTCATAATTTCGACTTTTTTTCTCATGATTATAAATTTTATCTCATAATTTCGACTTTTTATCTCATGATTATGACTTTTTATCTCATAATTTCAACTTTTTATCTCATAATTTCGACTTTTTATCTCATGATTATGACTTTTTATCTCACGATTATGACTTTTTATCTCATAATTTTGACTTTTTATCCCATGATTATGACTTTTTATCTCATAATTTCGATTTTTAATTTCATGATTATGACTTTTATCTCATAATTTCGACTTTTATCCATGATTATGACTTTTTATCTCATAAATTTGACTTTTTTTCCCCATGATTATGACTTTTTATCTTGTAAATTTGACTTTTTGTCTCATGATTATGACTTTAATCTCATAATTTCGACTTTTTATCTCATGATTATAAATTGTATCTCATAATTTCGACTTTTTATCTCATTATGACTTTTTATCTCATGATTATAATTTTTATCTCATGATTTCGACTTATCTCATGATTATGACTTTTTATCTCATATTTTGACTTTTTATCTCATGACTGACTTTTTATCTCATAAATTTGTCTTTTTTAATTTCGACTTTTTATCTCATAATTTCGACTTTTTTATCTCATGATTATGACTTTTTATCTCATAATTTCGACTTTTTATCTCATGATTATGACTTTTTATCTTATAAATTTGACTTTTTTAATTTCGACTTTTTATCTCATGATTATGACTTTTTCTCATAATTTTGACTTTTTATCTCATGATTATGACTTTTTATCTCATAATTTCGACTTTTTATCTCGTGATTATGACTTTTTATCTCATAATTTCAACTTTTTATCTCATGATTATGACTTTTTATCTCATGATTTTGACTTTTTATCTCATAATTTTGACTTTTTATCTCATAATTTTGACTTTTTATCTCATAATTTTGACTTTTTATCTCATGATTATGACTTTTTATCTCATAAATTTGACTTTATCTCATGATTATGACTTTTTATGTCATGATTATGACTTTTTATCTCATAATTTTGACTTTGTATCCCATGATTATGACTTTTTATCTCATAATTTAGGTGTTTTTTTATCTAACTAGTGATGGGTCCGGCAACAGCGATGCATCGGCGCATGCGTCGAGCTCATAGAGCAAAAGCCTGTGTCGGTGCGCGTACCGCTTTTAGAAAGTCACTTGACCGATCATGAGCTGTTTTGGTCACGTGACCGATACGAGAACTGTGTCGCACAGACGCCTCCTCTGTGCCCTGTGAGCGGGTCTTTTCTACAGCCGGAGAAATAATAACTAAGAACAGAAAGCATGTAGTATCGACCACCTCGGTCGATACTACACGTTAAGTATTGACCCAGGTGGTCGATACTACACGATAAGTATCGATCCCGGGGTCAATACTACACGTTAAGTAAATACTGGGTCAGTTTTTTTCCTTTACTGGGTTTTATTAATAAAGCTTTATAAATATTTAAAGAAGTACCCAAACATTATGACAACAAAAGTCAACATTAAACTTACCGAATCCAGTTGTCTCCAGGTCGAAAAAGACCAGCGAGTGTTGCGTCTTGTCCTCATCTACGGCCGACGTCTGCATCGCGCTTTCAACTTCCACCCGACTACAAAAGTTGCAACAGGTAGAAGAATGAAATTCTAAGACGAAGTTGTGAGTGTTTTAAATAATAACTGCGACAAAACTGCTCTTCTGCTCGTCGAGGGGAGAACTGAAACAGAAACTTCCCGCTGCGCCCTTTAAAACACCCAGAAGTTCTTCTTCGTTGGTACTCGGGCTGGTGATCAGATCAAGTGACGCTTGCTCGCCGCCAAGCGGCGGCTGAGTGAATCACTCTGCTTAAACTGACGCTTTATTGTATTGATTTCTATGGAAGTTTCCACTACTAAAAAATACCCCAATGATCAACTATGACTATGGAATGTCAAGTCGGAATTATGTCATCGTTATGGGATGAAATGTCTAAAATATGATAATAAAAAAGTCGAAATTGTGGAGTAAAAAATAACAAATATGAGATAAAGAGTTGGTGGCAGAGGGGTTAGTGCATCTGCCTCACAATACGAAGGTCCTGAGTAGTCTTGGGTTCAATCCCGGGCTCGGGATCTTTCTGTGTGGAGTTTGCATGTTCTCCCCGTGACTGCGTGGGTTCCCTCCGGGTACTCCGGCTTCCTCCCACCTCCAAAGACATGCACCTGGGGATAAGTTGATTGGCAACTCTAAATTGGCCCTAGTGTGTGAATGTGAGTGTGAATGTTGTCTATCTGTGTTGGCCCTGCGATGAGGTGGCGACTTGTCCAGGGCGTACCCCGCCTTCCGCCCGATTGTAGCTGAGATAGGCTCCAGCGCCCCCCGCGACTCCAAAAGGGAATAAGCGGTAGAAAATGGATGGATGGATGGATGGAGTTGTTATTCTTAATCGCATAATTTAGATTTATTTTATCTCATGATTATGACTTTTTATCTAATAAATTTGACTTTTAGTCTCATGATTATGACTTTTTATATCATACATTTGACTTTTAGTCTCAAGATTATGACTTTTTATCTCATAATTTCGATTTTTTTTATCTCGTGATTATGACTTTTTATCTCATAATTTCGACTTTTTAGCTCATGATTATGACTTTTTATCTCATAAATTTGACTTTTTGTCTCATGATTATGACCTTTTATCTCATAATTTCGATTTTTTTATCTCATAATTACGACTTTATCTCATGATTATGACTTTTTATCTCGTAATTTCGATTTTTTTTTTTATCTCTAGATTATGACTTTCTATCTTATAAATTTGACTTTTAGCCTCATGATTATGACTTTTTATCTCATAAATTTGACTTTTTGTCTCGTGATTATGACTTTTTATCTCATAATTTCGATTTTGTTATTTTATGAATTACTTTTTATCTCATAATTTCGATTTTTTATCTCATAATTTCGATTTTTATCTCATGATTATGACTTTTTATCTCATAATTTCACATTTTTATCTCATGATTATGCCTTTCTATCTTATAAATTTGACTTTTATCACATGATTATGACTTTTTATCTCATAAATTTGACTTTTTGTCTCGTGATTATGACTTTATCTCATCATTTCGATTTTATTTTACGAATTACTTTTTATCTCATAATTTCGATTTTTAATCTCATGATTATGACTTTTTATCTCATAATTTCTATTTTTTTATCTCATAATTTCGACTTTTATCTCATGATTATGACTTTTTATCTCATAATTTCACATTTTTATCTCATGATTATGCCTTTCTATCTTATAAATTTGACTTTTATCACATGATTATGACTTTTTATCTCATAAATTTGACTTTTTGTCTCGTGATTATGACTTTTTATCTCATAATTTCGATTTTGTTATTTTATGAATTACTTTTTATCTCATTTCGAATTTTAATCTCATGATTATGACTTTTTATCTCATAATTTCGTTTTTTTATCTCATCATTTCGACTTTTATCTCATGATTATGACTTTTTATCTCATAATTTTGACTTTTTAGCTCATGATTATGACTTTCTATCTTATAAATTTGACTTTTATCCCATGATTATGACTTTTTATCTCATAATTTAAACTTTTTATCTCATGATTATGACTTTTTATCTCATAATTTCGACTTTTTATCTCATGATTATGACTTTTTATGTCATAAATTTGACTTTTTGTCTCATGATTATGACTTTTATGACAGGAAAGACAAGCTATCGAAAGAGGTAGAACAGCCCTCTAGAGATGTAAGTAGTGCAGGAGCAGAGCTATGTGGCCATATAGGGGCCGGGGACCAAGAGAGTGTTCTGTCCATTGTCCCAGTCAAAGTTAAGGCAGGGAAGGGCAGCCAGGTCCTCTCAGTTTATGCTCTCCTTGACCCTGGATCCTCCGCTAGCTTCTATTCTGAACAGCTCATGTCCCAGTTGAACATAAAGGGAGTAAAGACCCATATCCTACTAAGGACCATGAATCGAGAAAAGTCTGTCCCAACTCACATGGTAGCTGGGCTGGAAGTTTCTGCACTGGACATCAATCATTTCCTACCTCTTCCTGTTGTCTTCACACAGAAAGAAATGCCAGTCACCACAAGCAGCATCCCCAAACAGGAAGACATAATAATAATAATAATAATAATACATTTTATTTATAAGGCGCCTTTCTGGGCACTCAAGGACACCGTACAAAATCACAACAATAAAATCAAATTTGAAAAAAAATAAAAATAATAACAACAACAAAGATAGAGAAGAAAAGATGATTACAATGAACAAGCAGTCAGAAATAGGTGTGTTTTGAGTCTTGATTTGAAGAGGGATATTGAATCTAAGTTACGAAGGTCTGGTGGTAAAGAGTTCCAAAGATGTGGGGCAGAGCGGCTGAAAACTCGGGCACCCATGGTGGACAGTTTAAATAAAGGGACAGTGAGATGGATGGATGAAGAGGATCTTAGGGAACGTGAGGGCGTGGCGACATGGATCAGGTCAGAGAGATATGATGGAGAGAGGTTATGGATAGTTTTGAAAGTGAGGAGAATTATTTTAAAGTGGATGCGATGTTTGATGGGTAGCCAGTGGAGTTGCTGCAGAACAGGGGTGATGTGCTGGATTGAAGGGGTTCTGGTGATTATCCGGGCTGCAGAGTTCATAGCACCATGGCCATATTTAGGTAACGTTATACTCCCGAGCATCAGTTCAAAGGCGGAGCTGTTGATAGGCACAAATGCTCCAAAACTGTTAGAGCCATGGGAGGTTATAAATAGCCATGGTGGTGGTCCACATGCAGTGAGAACACTATTGAGATGGGTGGTTAACGGGCCATTTAGAGGTCGGAATAGTGAGGCAGTGAGTGCAACTGTGAACAGAATTTCAGTTGCAAATCTGGAGGAGCTTCTGATTTCCCAGTATAACCTGGAGTTCAGTGAGATAGTGTCAGAGGAACAGACTGAGCCGTCAGTAGAAGCCAAACAGTTTTTAGAGATAGCCAAAGAGGCAGTCCTACAGGACGGACACTACAGTCTGAAATTACCCTTCAGAAAGCCCACAGTCAACCTGCCCAACAACCGCCCAAGTGGCGAACAGCGCCTCCAAAGCCTGAAAAGAAAAATGGAAAGGAACCAGCAATTCAAACAGGAGTACGTTGCATCTCTCAATGACATTCTGGAAAGCAACTATGCTGAGGAGGTGCCAGAGGAGGAGCTCAGCCAGACAAAGGTTTGGTACATACCACACCACGGAGTGTACCACCCCAAAAAGAAGAAACTCAAGGTGGTCTTTGACTGTGCAGCCACCTACAAAGGTGTGTCCCTCAAAACAGAGCTGTCTCAATGGAGGTATGTGGGCAGTAAAGACAATCCAGCTGACGATGCCTCCAGAGGGCTGAGTACTGACAGATTCATGCAGCAAAGGAGATGATACATGCCCCTGACTAGATCCCATACACATATTATTAAACAATTCAATAGTTTAAACCGAAATAATGTGCGGAGGATTTCGTGGGAGCTACACATTTCTACACATTGCAACCCCCGAGGTGATAAAAAGTCATAATCATGAGATTAAAAATCGAAATTATGAGATAAAAAGTCATAATCATGAGATAAAAAGTCGAAATTATGAGATAAAACGTCATATTCATAAGATAACAAAATCGAAATTATGAGATGAAAAGTCATAATCATGAGACAAAAAGTCAAATTTATGAGATAAAAAGTCATAATCATGAGATAAAAAGTCGAAATTATGAGATAAAAAGTCATAACCACGAGATAAAAAGTCGAAATTATGAGATAAAAAGTCATATTCATGAGACAAAAAAAATCGAAATTATGAGATAAAAAGTCATAATCATGGGATAAAAGTCAAATTTATAAGATAGAAAGTCATAATCATGAGATAAAAAGTCGAAATTATGAGATAAAAAGTCATAATCATGAGATAAAAGTCGAAATTATGAGATAAAAAAAAAAAAATCGAAATTATGAGATAAAAAGTCATAATCATGAGATTAAAAATCGAAATTATGAGATAAAAAGTAATTCATAAAATAACAAAATCAAAATGATGAGATAAAAAGTCATAATCACGAGACAAAAAGTCAAATTTATGAGATAAAAAGTCATAATCATGAGACAAAAAGTCAAATTTGAGATTAAAAGTCATAATCATGAGGCTAAAAATCGAAATTATGAGATAAAAAAAATCGAAATTATGAGATAAAAAGTCATAATCATGAGACAAAAAGTCATAATCATGAGAGAAAAAGTCAAATTTATGAGATAAAAAGTCATAATCATGAGCTAAAAAGTCGAAATTATGAGATAAAAAGTCATAATCACGAGATAAAAAAAATCGAAATTATGAGATAAAAAGTCATATTCATAAAATAACAAAATCGAAATTATGAGATAAAAAGTCAATCTTGAGACTGAAAGTCAAATTTATGATATAAAAAGTCATAATCATGAGACTAAAAGTCAAATTTATTAGATAAAAAGTCATAATCATGAGATAAAATAAATCTAAATTATGAGAGAAAAATCGAAATTATGCGATTAAGAATAACAACTCTTTATCTCATATTTGTTATTTTTTAGGAAACTAAGCTTGTCTCTGTGCTTCTTAATGAACCATCTACACAACTCTAGTGGGTGTTTGTTTTTACAAAGTGGACTGTTGGAATAATTGTTTGTAAGTTATCACAAAAGAAACATTGTATTACATTATGTTCCTGATAAGAAGACGAAGGCTGTCTTCGAGGCCTACCAAGAGGAATAAGGCTCGTAAAACTCCAGTGTGACTTCAAGTCGGACAGATGGCAGGATCTTCAAACTTCCAGGAGGAAGTCTCTGAAGTATTTTACGAACTCTCTTTGAAGTATTTGAGAGGAATTCTCTTTGAAGTATTTGACGAACTCTCTTTGAACTATTTGGTAACCAAAGGCAACGCTATTTACGACCCACTGCCTCTTGAAGCAGCTTTGGTCAGGTGGGGGGAGGAAAGTCAAAGAAAGAAAGAGGAGGCCAAGCTTCTGGCAGGGTGTGGTGGAAGACGGTTCCGAGAGGACTTTCGCCACGTCGCTCCTCATGGGTCCAAATTTAATTCTGTCTCTGTTTGATTCTTTGCATCTTGTCTGATTAATAGATGTCAACAGTGTTTGAACCTGACATGGACAAATGGGCTCTGACTCAGACTCTGGCCTGGACTCCATTGGGCTAATAGTAATACTCGTGGCAAAACTACTAGCCGGCTGACTTTGAGTGTTGTGGCTTTACAGAGGGTCTAGCGTTAGCCTTTCCTATGCTGGCTGACTGCTCCTGTACCCTTAGCTCTCCAAAGACTGGATGGGCTGCCACACGAGCTTGCTTTTCTATAAAGCTAACCAGGTCTAAAACCCTCACCCTGCGGTTGTGCTCTTCCTGCTGCTCATAGGCTTTGTTGCGCCTTCAGCTTGAAGGGCAACTTAAACGCAATGTTTCTCATATTGGCCAGTGTGTCTAGTTCGTCCATGTACTCCGTCTCCTCCATGGCATTACAGCAGCTCCTGAGGAACATGGGGTACTCCTGCAAGGATTTGGAATCCTCTGCCCTAATTTGAGGCCACGTCTGGACCTTATCTAGGTAAGCACAGGCAATTCTAAAGTCATGACCAAAGTTCTCTTTTAGTAACCTTTTGGCTTTCTGGTAGCTTCTGTCTGGTGACATATATTCACAACTTTTGACTAGCTTTTGAGCATGGCCCTTTGTGTAATGGATGAGAAACTGCAACCTGTTCCTGTCATTGTCCGTTTTACTTTCGACCATGTGTTCAAAGGAATGGATGAATGACTTGTACTCCAAGATTTTTCCATCAAAGAGGGGAACACTTCCTTGTGGGAGCGTGGACAGAAGCTGCTGTTTCACAAGAATCTTAGTCAGTTCATTTTGGGCTTCCAGAATTTTGATCAGCTGATTGTTCTGTGTTGAGCTGGGAGTGGCTTGTTGAGGTTGGAACTGGAAACTGGCAGGCACAGCTTGGTGAACGGGGGCCTGCTGGGGATAGAGACCGGCAGGCTAACCTGGGGCCTGCAGAGGTAGAACTGGGACCTGCTGCAGTTGAGTTGGGGCCTGCTGAGATTGGGGTTGGAGGTTGGCAGGCTGAATTGGGGCCTGTTGAGGTTGGAACTGGAAACTGGCAGGCACAGCTTGGTGAACAGGGGCCTACTGGGGATAGAGACCGGCAGGCTGACCTGGGGCCTGCAGAGGTAGAACTGAGACCTGCTGAGGTTGGAGGCTGGCAGGTGGAACTTGGGGTATAGATGCATCGAACAGAGTAGTGGGGAACTGCATATGAACTCCTTCCTTGGGCCTAACCACTGGGCTTCTCACAGGTGAACCACACCTTGATGGATCAAATGCTGCCCCTGTAACCGCTGCTCTCGAGCATGCTAATGTTAGCTTGCTAACGGTAACATGCGCCATGTTACTCTGAAGTGTGTACCTGAAAGTTTTTTTAAATGCTAGCCTGCTAACGTTAGCATGTAAGTACCAAAATATAACTAGGGTGTATCATTCGTCAAGTGACGCTAAAATTTTATGTGAATGCTGAAGAGCCAAAGCCAAACTGAAATGCTAAAAATTTGCACGCTGGCCAGATATAAAAAATATTAGAAAAATATTGCTAAATTAGCTAAAATAAAGTCTAGCTTGCTAAAATGCTAACTGTAAGTCAAGTACCAAAATGTTACTCTTAGCTGAGTACCTGAAACATTTAAAAATGTGAGCCTGCCAACGTTAGAATGCATCAAGTACCAAAATATGACTAAGATGTATCATTCATCAAGTAGCAAAATATTTGACGCTGAGGTGTACACCTGCAAAATTAGCAAAAATAAAGCTATTATGCAAATAGGTATCATTTGTATACCAACATGTATGACACTGTGACTGAGGTGTACATCTGCTGAATTAGCTCCAACAAATCTAGCACGCTAATGTTAGCTTGCTAAAATGCCAACTGTAACATGCGGCAAGTACCAAAATACATTACTCTGAGGTGTGTACCTGAAAAATGTTTCAAATTAGCGTGCTTTAAGTACTAAAATATGACTGAGGTGTATGCCTACAAAATTAGCTTTAGAAAAAAAAAAAAAAGCTAGCAGGCTAATGTTAGCATGCCAACAGATAGCATTCGTCAAGTACAAGTAGTAGTGTTATTAGAACTGACACTGCAGCCGCCTTTTCTCCTTTGTTCACTGTGTCTATGCAGAATATATCACACTCTGCAGACACTGAACAATTAATGTGCTCTTTTATTTCCACATGTTCTGAGATTCTGGACAGTATAGCGCCCCTCAGAGCTATACGTCCAAAGTCAAAACAGGAGCCTTGGCTCAATGAAACCACACGCACAGCTCGGCGTGAGTGGCGAAGGGCGGAGCGTAAGTGGAAAAGGGATCACTTGGAGGTCTCTTATCAAATTTTAAAAGAAAGCTGTCAGAACTATCAAAGTGTGGTTAAAGCTGAAAAAACTAAATATTTGTCAGACTTAATTTCAAATAGTATCAACAAGCCACGTGTTCTTTTTAAATCTATTAGTTCTGTTCTTAATCCGAATCCAGCCACTTCACTAGAGATGACAAGGGAAACTTGTGAAAAATTTCTCTCCTTTTTTAACGACAAGGTTGCTACTATTCGGGCAAATCTTTCTCCTTCTCCATTTAGTTTCAATGTGGCCACTCGGTGCTCGGCTGTGTTTTGTCAGTTTGAGCCTGTGTCCATGCCTGAGCTTACAGGAATAGTCGACAAATTAAAACCCTCGTCCTGTCCCACAGACCCAGTCCCCCCTCACTTTTTTAAAGAAGTTTGGGACTCTATTGACTTATCTGTTAGGGACATCATCAACAGCAGCTTGATTTCTGGCAGTGTGCCCTCTTTTTGTAAAGGAGCTGTTGTTGAGCCTTTGATCAAAAAAACAGGTCTTGATCCTACAAGTTTGTCAAATTATCGGCCCATTTCTAAATTACCTTTTGTGTCAAAAATTTTGGAGAAATGTGTTTTGGCGCAACTACAACCTTTTTTAGATGAAAATAGCACTTTAGATCCATTTCAGTCTGGATACAAAGCTTTGCACAGTACTGAATCTGCACTTTTAAAGGTTTTTAATGATTTGCTTTTAATATCTGATTCTGGCAGCTCTGCCATTTTAGTGCTTTTAGATCTTACAGCTGCCTTTGACACAGTCGACCACACAATTCTTTTAGATCGCCTGAGAGACTGTGTGGGTGTCAGGGGGACTGCATTAGAGTGGTTTAGATCCTACCTGTCAGAAAGGTCTTTCTCTGTCAGGCTGGGGGACGCCACTTCTTCTTCTGCTCCGCTTTACTGTGGTGTCCCCCAGGGATCTATTCTAGGCCCCATCCTGTTTGCACTGTACCTTCTTCCTCTTGGAGAGATTTTTAAGAGGCATGGAGTGTTTTATCACTTTTATGCAGACGACTGCCAAATTTATATGCCTATTTCAAAAGGCCACGGCCCCCTGACACTCCTTCTCAACTGTCTATGCGACGTCAAGGCTTGGTTAGCCCAGAATTTTTTAATAATGAATGAGGGAAAAACGGAAATTTTAGTGTTTGGTCCGGCCCTCACTGACTTGGGACCATTGCAAAATTATGTGCGTCCCAAAGTCACCAGCCTTGGCGTCACTATAGACAGCGATTTTAAACTTGACAAACAAGTCAATGGCGTTTTAAAATCGTGTTTTTATCATCTTCGTCTTTTAGCAAAGGTAAAACCATTTTTATCTTTTAACCGTTTTGAACAAGTCGTGCATGCTTTTATTTCAAGTCGCCTGGACTACTGCAATGCACTTTATGCTGGCATTAGCCAAAAAGCTCTCTCCCGGTTGCAGTTAGTCCAGAATGCGGCAGCACGACTTTTAACAGGGGCCAGGAGACGCCAGCATATAACCCCAATCCTTGAGAGTTTGCACTGGCTCCCTGTTCATTTTAGAATTGATTTTAAAACCTTGCTGTTTGTTTTTAAAGCTTTACATGGACTGGCACCTCAGTATATCTCGGACCTCATCCAAACTTACAATCCTGCGCGCGCTCTGAGGTCCGAGAGCCAGCTCCAGCTCGTGGTGTCCAAGACGAGACTTAAAACCAGGGGAGACAGGGCCTTCTCTGTGGTCGGCCCTAAGCTCTGGAACACTCTGCCCCTCCATGTTCGAACTGCTCCCACAGTGGAGTGTTTTAAGTCTCGTCTTAAGACCCACTTTTATTCTCTGGCTTTCAACACTACGTGAGTTGTGTGGTCCTCTGTTGTCCTCTGTGTTTTTAAAATTTTGCTTTTGCTTTCTATTTACTGTTTTAATTGGTTTTACCCTTTGAAATAGTTTTTAATCACATTTATTTTATATTGTTTTTAATTGTGTTTAATATTGTTGTGCAGCACTTTGGAAACATTTTGTTGTTTAAATGTGCTATATAAATAAAGTGGATTGGATTGGATTGAAGTAACAAAATATTTGACGCTGAGGTGTATACCTGCAAAATTAGCCAAAAGGATAGCATGCTAAAATTAGAATGCTAATGAAGTAAAGCCACTGCTCCTCCACATCGAGAGGAGCCAGATGAGGTGGTTCGGGCATCTGGTCAGGATGCCACCCGAACGCCTCCCTAGGGAGGTGTTTAGGGCACGTCCGACCGGTAGGAGGCCGCGGGGAAGACCCAGGACACGTTGGGAAGACTATGTCTCCCGGCTGGCCTGGGAACGCCTCGGGGTCCCACAGGAAGAGCTGGACGAAGTGGATGGGGAGAGGGAAGTCTGGGCTTCCCTGCTTAGGCTGCTGCCCCCGCGACCCGACCTCGGATAAGCGGAAGAAGATGGATGGATATTTTGAATGTTATGGATTGTCGTGATGAATGAAAGAAATATGATAGCATGTTAGAAGAAGGTGCTTTTTATTGAGGATGGATACAAAAGGGAGTTAGCAGAGTGCGGTACATCAGACGGTGAAGGTGCATTTATAAAAATCCATCCCTTTCTTTTGCTAAATCAAGGCGTTGCACACAACCCTGCGGCTCGGCTTCCATTTGAGAAAGAGCTCCTGCAGCATCTTGGCGTCCTCCGTGGCGTCGTGGGCGTTGTAGGTCTTGTCCAGGAAGCGCTCCACCATGTACCTCTGGGAGTAGCTGGGGAAGCGCGGGAAGAGATGCTTGCTCAGCAGGAAGGTGTCCAGGAACCTGGGCACCACTCTCTGGAACTGCTCCAGCAGGGAGAACTCCTTCAGCACCCGGTTGAGCACGGGGGCGTCGAAGCGGTTGGCGTTGTGGGCCGCCAAGTACACGGGCCCGCAGAAGGAGCGCAGGAAGTCGATGAAGGAAACCAGCGCCTGGTGCAGCGGGACGGTGGACACGGGCTGGCCGTGGAGGAACAGGGCGCCATCCGTGACCGAGAACCCGGTCAGCCTGGCGGCCTCCTTGGTGATGTCGCAGCGCGGGACGGTGTAGGCGTTGAAGACCCGCTCGGCGTAGACGGCCGATATCTGGACGATGTCACACACCTGCGTGTCTGCGGGACCGGGAACACGAAGGTTAGCTCCTCTGACGACTTGGCCGCCAAGACCATGTCCGTGCAAAAGACTTTTGTTGTCATATTGGACTTGAAAACAGTCCCTAGATTTACCATACTTGCCAACCTTGAGTCCCGAGGCGTTCCCAGGCCAGCCAGGAGAGATAGTCTTCCCAACGTGTCCTGGGTCTTCCCCGTGGCCTCCTACCGGTCAGACGTGCCCGAAACACCTCCCTAGGGAGACGTTCGGGTATAGTCTCCTTTTCAGGTTGTAGAGGACGCTAAAGGCAGTGCCTTTAAGGCACGCCCCCAATATTGTTGTCCGGGTGGAAATCGGGAGAAATTCGGGAGAATGGTTGCCCCGGGAGATTTTCGGGAGGGGCACTGAAATTCAGGAGTGTCCCGGGAAAATCGGGAGGGTTGGCAAGTATGATATTTACAGTATTGTGCTGGAAAGAACTAATTTCACAGTCAAAAAAACGGTCAAAACAAAAAGCGATACCATTTACTGTAAAAACGACAGCCAACATTTTCTAATAAAAAATGGCAGCTGAGTCGGCAGAATTGTAGTGTAAAAAGAACTGCAGTCGCCTTTTTCCACTCTCAGTAATTCAGTGCAATGTTGATGTTCAAATTCAGGCTGCTAGCATTTTAGCCTAAAATTGACAGATTCCCCCCCCCCCCCCCCCCCCCCCATTCCAGCAAATTGAAGTTAAAGTGGATGTATTGTTGCTAGTGGAAAGATAGTTGGAAGCTAGTTAGAGGCTAGTTGGAACTAGCTTCCAACTAGCTTCCAACTAGCCTCCAAATAGCTTCCAAGTAGCTTCCAACTAGCTTTCAACTGACTTTCAATTAGCTTCCAACTAGCTTTCAAATATCTTTCAACTAGCTTCCAATTAGCTTTCAACTAGCCTCCAACTAGCTTCCAAGTAGCCTCCAACGAGCTTCCAATTAGCTTCCAAATATCTTTCAACTGGCTTCCGACTAGTTTCCAATTAGATTTCAACTAGCCTAATCTAGTTGAAAGTTAGAAGAAAGCAAGTTGGAAATTAGTTGGAGGCTACTTGGAAGCTATTTGGAGGCTAGTTGGAAGCTACTGAAAAGATAGTTGGAAGATAGTTGGAAGCTAATTGGAAGCTAGTGGAAAGATAGTTGGAAGCTAGTTGGAGGCTAGCTAAAAGCTAGTTGAAAGCTAATTTGAAGCTGGTGGAAATATCGTTGAAGCTAGTTGGAGGCTAGCTGAAAGCTAGTTGAAAGCTAATTGGACGCTAGTTGGAAGCTCGTTGAAGACTACTTGGAAGCTAGCCTCCAACTAGATTCCAACTAGCTTCCAAGTAGCCTCCAATGAGCTTCCAACTAGCTTCCAAGTAGCTGTCAACTAGTTTTCAACTAGCTTCCAACTAGCTTTCAACTGACTTTCAATTAGCTTCCAACTAGCTTTCAAATATCTTTCAACTAGCTTCCAATTAGCTTTCAACCTGCCTCCAACTAGCTTCCAAGTAGCCTCCAACGAGCTTCCAAATATCTTTCAACTAGCTTCCGACTAGTTTCCAAATAGCTTTCAACTAGCCTAATTTAGTTGAAAGTTAGAAGAAAGCAAGTTGGAAATTAGTTTGAAGCTCGTTGGAGGCTACTTGGAAGTTAGTTGAAAGCTAGTAGAAAGATATGTGGAAGCTAGTTGGAGGCTAGTCGGAAGCTAGTTAAAAGCTAGTGGAAAGATAGTTGGAAGCTATTTAGAGGCTAGTTGGAAGCTACTTGGAAGCTAGTTGGAGGCTACTTGGAAGCTAATTGGAAGCTAGTTGGAAGTTAGTTGTAGGCTAGTTGAAAGCTAATTGGAAACTAGTCGGAAGCTAGTTGAAAAATAGTTGGAAGATAATTGAAGGCTAGTTGAAAGCGAGTTGGAAGGTAATTGGAAGTTAGTTGGTATATTATTGGAAGTTAGTTGAAAGCTAGTTGGAAGCTAGTTGAATGCTAGTTGGAGGCTACTTGGAAGCTAGTCGGAATCTAGTTGAAAGTTAGAAGAAAGCAAGTTGGAAATTAGTTGGAAGCTCATTGGAGGATACTTGGAAGTTAGTTGAAAGCTAGTAGAAAGATAGTTGGAAGCTAGTTGGAGGCTAATTGGAAGCTAGTTGGAGGCTACTTGGAAGCTAGTTAAAAGCTAGTGGAAAGATAGTTGAAAGCTAGACGGAGGCTAGTTGAAAGCTAATTGGAAACTAGTCGGAAGCTAGTTGAAAGCTAATTGGAAGCTAGTTGGAAGCTAATTGGAAGCTAGTTGGAGGCTCCTTGGAAGCTAGTTAAAAGCTAGTGGAAAGATAGTTGAAAGCTAGACGGAGGCTAGTTGAAAGCGACTCGGAGGCTACTTGGAAGCTAATTTAAAGTCAGTTGAAGCTAGCTGAAAGCTAGTTGGAAGCTATTTGGAATCTAGTTAAAAGCTAGTTGAAAAACAGTTGGAAGCTAATTGTAGGCTAGTTGAAAGCTAATTGGAAATTAGTTGAAAGATAGTTGGAAGCCAATTGGAAGTTAGTTGAAAGTTAGTTGGAAGCTAGTTGGAAGTTAGTTGAAACCGAGTCGTAATCTAGTTGATAGCTAGTAGAAAGCAAGTTGGAAATTAGTTGGAAGCTTGTTGGAGGCTAGTTGAAAGCTAGTGGAAAGCTACTTGGAAGCTAGTTCGAGGCTACTTGGAAGCTAGTTGGAGGCTAATTGAAAGCTAGTAGAAGAATAGTTAGAAGCTAGTTGGGGGCTAGTTGAAAGCTAATCAGAAGAGAGTTGGAAGATAGTTGGAAGTGAATTGTAAACTAGTTGAAAGCTAATTGGAAGATATTTGAAAGATAGTTGGAAGCTAGTTTGAGGCTACTTGGATGCTAGTTGGAAAGGGACGGCGTGGCGCAGTGAGAGAGTGGCCGTGCGCAACCCGAGGGTCCCTGGTTCAATCCCCACCTAGTACCAAACTCGTCATGTCCGTTGTGTCCTGAGCAAGACACTTCACCCTTGCTCCTGATTGGTGCTGGTTAGCGCTTTGCATGGCAGCTCCCTCCATCAGTGTGTGAATGGGTAAATGTGGAAGTAGTGTCAAAGCGCTTTGAGTACCTTGAAGGTAGAAAAGCGCTATACAAGTACAACCCATTTTTTTTTCACCTACTCAGTGGCCTAGTGGTTAGAGTGTCCGTCCTGAGATCGGTAGGTTGGGAGTTCAAATCCCGGCCGAGTCATACCAAAGACTATAAAAATGGGACCCATTACCTCCCTGCTTGGCACTCAGCATCAAGGGTTGGAATTGGGGGTTAAATCACCAAAATGATTCCCGGGCGCAGCCACCGCTGCTGCCCACTGCTCCCCTCACCTCCCAGGGGGTGATCAAGGGTGATGGGTCAAATGCAGAGAATAATTTCGCCACACCTAGTGTGTGTGTGACAATCATTGGTACTTTAACTTTAACTTTAAACTAGGTGGAGGCTAGTTGGAAACTAGTTGAATATGAATATGTAATGTATGTATGTACGTATGTATATATATTTGTATGTATGTATATGTATATATGTGTGTATGTATTGCAGCTGGCATAGACTCAACCTCACACACACACACACACACACACACACACACACACACACACACACACACACACACACACACACACACACACACACACACACACACACCCACACGGGTATGTATATGTATCTATGTACGTATGTAAGTATATATGTATTCATGCATGTATGTGAGTTCCATGTAAAAGTTGATTCAAAGTGTCAGGAATACTGCTCAGAAATGTATAAAAGTGCTGTCAAACAATTAATTGATCACATTAGATTAATCACAGGGTTGCTTCAGATTAATGTTGCTTAATCAGATGAAATATTTTTCCATTCAGCATAATTAAAGTCACTGTTTTCAATCAGGCTTGTCCTTTCATCTGGTTGGCTCCTATTTGTGCTGCCGTCTGATTGGTCCCCCATGAAATGTCACCTGATTGGCTAATACATGGCTGTCATGTGACTGGCTCCCACTTGGATTAAAGCCAGTGTGGACTTCTTTAGTCTCCCTGACAGGAAACGAAAGTGGAAAAAACATGATGTCCACATAGGAGTAGACTTTACCAAAAACGTGAACTAAATGATGAAAAAAAGAAAAAAAAAAAAAAGACAATTGTACTTAATCTGTCAGCAGAAACAAGAGTTCTTGTGAGCATTTTAACCGCACAAAAACAGGAAATTAAAAAAAAACTAAACTGCCATTTTGTTCTAAACTGCCATTTTGTTATTTTCCTTAATGTGACCTCAATGTGAGGATGTTGAAAGTTTAATGCAGGGTATTAAAAAAAATTAAGGCAGTAAATACATAAATAATAAATAACATAACATATACATACGTACATACATACACACATATACATATGTATATACATACAAATACATGCATACATACATATATATATATATATATATATACACACATACATGTATATGCATACATACATACATACATATACATAAATATACACATATACACACATCTATATATATATACATATGTACACACACACACACACATATATATATATATATATGTATATATATATATATATATTTGTATATATATATATATATATATATATATATATATATATATATATACATATATACATACAGAATACACAGACATATATACATACATACATAAAAACTTGAAAAAGTTAATACATTTTTTGAATTCAGTGCAAAAAAAGTTTTGAATATTTTTTAAATGAATATGTAACATGTATAAAAATTAAGGAGGGAGCTTGTAAGGACTTAAAAGTCTCATTCATACCCAATCCAGTTGTCTCCAGGTCAAAGAAAACCACCGTGTAAGAAGACATCTGCAGAAACACACAGGGAAATATTGTCAGAACATATTTGCACAACACACTAATAATAAGTGATTAAAACAATACGGCCAAAAACACAGATGATAAAAAACACAAAATAAAACAACAAAAAATTAAAAAAGACAAATATATATATAGAAAATAAAAGACAAATAATAAAAAGCACAAATGAGAAAACTTTTTGTAAGACATCTGCACAAACAAATGAATATTAAATACAGATGACAAAAATAAAAAAACACAAAACTAATAAAAAACAATACAAAACACAAACTAGAGACCACTGTGTAAGACATCTCTACACAAACACCAAAATAAAAGTACAAAAAATAAATAAAAAACTACAAATAATAAAAAAACACAGAGCCAAAAACAACAACAAGACAAATAATAAAGAACACACAATAGAAAACTGTGTAAGAAGACATCTGCACAAACATAAACACATGTATAGACATTTGATAAAAGCTAATAATAAAAACCACAAATAATATAAACAAGTAATAAAAACAGAAATAAACACACAAATAATATAAACAAATAATAAAAAAAAACAATGATATAAACAAATAATAAAAAACACAAGTTACAAACTACTGGGTTGTAAGACATTTATACACAAACACAAAAATAAAAAACACACTAATTAGAAAACCGTGTAAAAAAAACACAAAAAAATTGAAATATTAATAAACACAGATAATAAAAACAAAAATAAAAAACATCAATCTAAAAAGTAAACACAGACAATAAAAACTAATAATAAAAACACACGTTAGAGTGACACATCTAAACACTCACAAATACAGCTACAAAAAAACAACACAGATATAAAAAAAACACAAACCTAAACAAAATACTAACAAAAACAAAAATAAAGCTTTAAAATACATTTGCACAAACAGCAATAATTCACCCAAGTAATAAAAACACCACAAATAGTCAACAACTCTACAAAAAAGATGAGGTAGTAAAGAAAACATCCGAACAAACTAGAAAAAAGACAAAAGGAGTAAAAAGTCCACGGTGGTGCGAGACAGTTATGACACAAAGTTCCACGAACATCAAAAGAGGGTGAAGAAGAAGAATCATCTCACCGTGGATTCTGTCTCTCAGGCTCTCAATTCCACGTCAAGTCGTCCCAACTTTTAAACCCACGCAGAGTTTCGTTAGCGCGGAAGGGAAAGTGGGGACGTTTGTGGACACATCGCCTCTTTTCTTTTCCCTTCCAGACCGACTTTTCTGCGCTATTCGCTCACTTTCGCTTTGTCGCGGAGGCCGACGGGAAATGACGTCATGAGCTGCTGTGGCGCAGCTGCATTAGTTACATCGTCAACAATAAACGCTGACGTATACAGAATAACATTCGTATTCGTGACAACTTGAAGAAATCATCTTTTAGATGAGTGGAAGGAAGAGTCGTCGTCCTTGATGAAAGAATCCACGGAACCATATCGATACCATTGATACTAGAATCGGTATTGATTGGGTCGATACAGGGACGACGAGAGATAGCCTGTTTTGTTGTTGTTGTTTTTTTACCTTTTTTAGGACCTGACGTTGCCGTCATTGCTGATAAAAAGCGGATTATTATTTTTTTTTTTAAATTACATTTATTGTACTCTGTAATCATGTGCAAAAGATCAAACATCACAAAATCATGCAAATATCTTGACACACATTATGAATGTATTTATTATTAAATAAATTGTACTCTGATTCTAATCATGTGCAAAATATTATGAATTTATTTATTATTACATTAATTTTACTCTGATTCTAATCATGTGCAAAAAAAATAGACAAAAATCACAAAATCATGCAAATATTTTGACACACATAATGAATGTATTTATTATTAAATAAATTGTACTCTGCTTCTAATCACGTGCAAAAGATTATTATGAAATGTATTATTACATTAATTTTACTCTGATTCTAATCATGTGCAAAAGATTATTATGAATTTATTTATTATTACATTAATTTCATTCTGATTCTAATCATGTGCAAAATAATATATTTTTACATTAATTTTACTCAGCTTCTAATCATGTGCAAAAGATTATTATGAAATTATTTATTATTACACAAATTTTACTCTGCTTCTAATCATGTGCAAAAGATTATTATGCATTTATTTATTATTAAATAAATTGTACTCTAATTCTAATCATGTGCAAAAGATTATTATGAATGTATTTATTATTACATGTGCAAAATATTATGAATTTATTATTACATTAATTTTACTCTGCTTCTAATCATGTGCAAAAGATTATTATGAATGTATTTATTATTACATTAATTGTACTCTGATTCTAATCGTGCAAAATATTATTATACATTTATTTATTATTACATTAATTTTTACTCAGCTTCTAATCATGTGCAAAAGATTATTATGAATTTATTATTACATAAATTTGACTCTGCTTCTAATCATGTGCAAAGGATTATTATGAAATTATTTATTATTACATTAATTTTACTCTGATTCTAATCATGTGCAAAAGATTATTATGAATTTATTTATTATTACATTAATTTCATTCTGATTCTAATCATGTGCAAAATATTAATATATTTTTACATTATATATATATATATATATATATATATATATATATATATATATATATATATATATATATATATATATATATATATATATATATATTTCACTCAGGTGCAAAAAATGAAGGCACAAATCACACAATCATGCAAATATCTTGCTGGGGATAAGTTGATTGGCAACACTAAATTGGCCCTAGTGTGTGAATGTGAGTGTGAATGTTGTCTGTCTATCTGTGTTGGCCCTGCGATGAGGTGGCGACTTGTCCAGGGTGTACCCCGCCTTCCGCCCGATTGTAGCTGAGATAGGCTCCAGCGCCCCCCGCAACCCCAAAAGGAAATAAGCGGTAGAAAATGGATGGATGGATTATAAATGTATTCATAACATTTTTATTGTTAAATGTATTTCACCCTTTAATCATGTAAAAAAAGTAAAGGATTAAAATCGTCAAATCATTTAAATATCTTGAAATATATATATGTGTAAACAATGTTTTATTATTAAATTTATTTTTACTCTGATTGTAATCATGTGCAAACCATTAAAGGCAAACATCACAAAATCATACAAATATCCTGAAATATATATGTTTATACATTATTAATGTATTCATTACATTTTCATTAATACATTTATTTTACTCTTATGTGCAACAAATGTGTATATACATTATAAATGTTTTATTGATTATAAAATGTTACTGATTCTAATCATGTGCAAAAAATGAACGGCAAAAAAATCACAAACCTTTATCTTGAAATATATGTACATATGTTTATATATTAAATTTTTTTAATTACATTTATTCTACTCTGATTAATCATGCACAAAAAAATAAAATAAAAAAATCACATCATTTAAATATCTTGAAATATTTAGGTATATACATTTTTTTTTACTCGGATTTTATTCATGTGACAAATATCAAAGGGAAAAAAAAATCATGCAAAGGTCTTGAAATATATACATATATACATAATGAATTTATTATTTATTCTAAATTATTACATTTATTTTACTCTGATTCTAATCATGCACAAAACATTTTAAGAAAAATAACATTTAAATATCTTGACATATTTATGTACATACATTTTTTATTTTATTTTTACTCTGATTTTATTCATGTGCCAAATATTACAGGGAAAAATCATAAAATCAAGTAAATATTTTGATATATGTATATACATAGTGAATTTATTATGCATAAAAAATTAAGGAAAATCTCAACATCATTTAAATATCTTGAAATATTTATGTATATACATTTATTAATTTTTTTACTCTGATTTTATTCATGTGCCAAAAATGAAAGGAAACAATCATAAAACCATGCAAATGTCTTAAAATATATAATTCATATTTATTCCTAATTATTACATTTATTTTACTCGGATTCTAATCATGCACAAATATTTTTAAGAAAAATCACATCATATCTTGAAATATTTATGTGTATACATTTTTATTTTATTTTCATATATAACTTGTTTTTACTCTAATTTTATTAATGCGCCAAATATTAAAGGGAAAAATCATGCGAATATCTTGAAATATATATTTATATAGATAATGAATTTTTTTTTTTTAATTATTACATTTATTTTACTCTGATACATTTATTTTTTAATTGTTTTTTTAACTGACTGTATTCATGTGCAAACAATTAAAAGGCAAACATTACAGAACCATGCACATATTTTAAAATACATTTGTATATTCATTATAAATGTATTCATAACTTTTTGTATTAAATGTATTTTATTCTGTTTCTAATCATATGCCAAAAATCAAATCAATCAAATTCCTTAAAATATGAATCTATATACACGAAAAAATAGTATAGTTTATTAATAATGCATCTTAAAAAAACTTCAATTCCACCTTGTGGCAAAGGCAAGAGACAATTGTATTTATTTATTCCATTTTATTTTTATTTTCTGGCTTTGACGTGGCCACGAACCGTACACAGGATAATGTATCCTTCATAAGCCAGAACTGCAGTATACATGTCCATAAATAAAGTAGTACTTCCATACGTACACGGTGTAGAAAAGAGGAACCAAAAGGAGAAAGCAGAGCATGCCTTCCAGTCACACACTTTTTTTTTTCTTTTGGTCTTTCTCCTTTGACAAAATATGAAGGTCAGCTTTGGGTTCTGCTTAAATGCTACAAAAAGTTGGGAGTGTGTGGAAGCTTTTTGAAGTTGAGCTCAAAAAAGAAACAAAAAAAGTCATTATGGACGACGTGTATGCTGTGAACTTTGACCCAGAAGCGTTACAAGTGTCGCTCGGCGGGCCAAGAAGGGGAGGGAAAAATAACACAATCAAGATGTGAAGACTTTCAGCTTTGAGACAGAAAAACATCAAATATGACTCATTTGTCGAGAAAAGAAAAACAAGCATCATTTTGTTATTCCATTTGGCCGAGTACTTTTGTAAAATTCCTACATGGGGGGTGTCCAAAGTGCATTTACGTCCATTGCACAAGTCCAATTAACCCCAGCAGAAAGGCACTATCGAGAGAAAAAGCTACTAATGAAAAGCTTTTTAAATACACATAAATATTTTTTTTTGTCTTTTTACAAAATAAAAAAAAAAAGTAAAATATCAAGGTGCCCCCCTCTATTCTTAGATTTTTTATTATGCACCCCCGCCCCCCAAGGAAAATGTTTGGATGCCCCTGGTAAATAAATCAAGTTGAAAGTCTGCACATCTGTTTGCTGTGTAATCTCTGCAATGACCTTGTTGCCATTGGCCCGGACTGTAAACCTGTGTGTGTGTGTGTGTGTGTGTGTGTGTGTGTGTGTGTGTGTGTGTGTGTATGTGTGCGTGTGTGAGAGCTGATACTTCATTCACGCAGTCAAACAGAAGAAAACTTGCGCGCACACACATACCGTGTTAATCCAACATCAACAATACACCGAAACGCACAATTTACAGCGACAACCCAACAAGAAAATTCAAGTCCTGATGTCGTAACACTGATCGAGCGGAAATGTTTTTTGTTGTTTTTTTTTTGGTTCCTTCCTGCTGTGACTCGTCCAGAGTGCATGAGAGGACGGGTCAAACGTTTCCCTGGAATGGAAACCCAGCGAGGAGAGAAAGGAAAGAGCACGGAAACCAAAGTGAAACCTGATTTTGACACATTTTGGGAAAAGAGCGGAGGAGGAGCCCCATCCCCCTTCACACACTTCCTGTGTACATGCCATTCCTCAGGAACATAATCCTCATAACAATAATCATCAGGTCGGGACCAGGAAGTGTCGAGGACGAGCATGCAGCATCTTGGCTGGTGTGTAAACCTGACAAGCGGGCTAGCTTAGCGTAGCTTAGCTTAGACGTTATGGCTACATTTCTTCGTGACCCCGCCCACAAGCTGTCTTTGCAGGGGGTGGGTGGGGTCAAACACCGCTCTGGCTCAGTGCTTGCTTGGAAGGAGGGGGCGAGGGTGCTGAGGAGGGGGCGCACGCCACCCCGTGACCAGCCTCCACCGAATGGCGCCGAG
>NC_084576.2:19270000-19292500 GCF_033978685.3 Nerophis lumbriciformis
GCCCAAGCCAGATACCTGCCATCTTTTCTTGGATGCTAGTTCATTAATGTCGGGGCTCAGGCTTTGAGCTGAGGCAACCTTCATTATCGAACGATGGTGTTCATCAGTCATTATATCTCGTAGTCCACCCGGACCACAGTCTTGGGGGCGTGCCTTAAAAGGCACTGCGTTTAACGTCCTCTACGAGCTGTCGTCACGTCCGCTTTTCATCCATTCTGACAACGTGCCGGCCCGGTCACAAGAAATGTGCGGCTTCTGTACGCACACACACGTAAATGCAACGCATACTTGATCAATCGTGATACAGGTTACACTGAGGGTGACCGCATAAATAACTTTAACACTGTTAGAAATATGTGCCACACTGTGAATCCACACCAAACAAGAATGACAAACACATTTCGGGAGAACATCCGCACCGTAACACAACAGAACAAATACCCAGAATCCCATGCAGCCCTAACTTTTCCGGGCTGCAATATACGTTTATATATATGTTTTTTTCCTTCTTTATTATGCATTTTCGGCCGGTGCGACGTATACTCCGGAGCGATTTATAATCCGAAAAATACGGTATATATATATATACACATACATACATACATATATATATATAAAATATCAAACTGGCCCCATTTTTCAGTGTTTGGTTCTCAGTGGAAAACGTTTAGGCACCCCTGGTATAGACATTGATAGAGTAAATTTAGTAAAAAGAAAATTAAAGAACCAGGATGTCATTTTTACCACAACCTGTAATTGGACTCAGCTGAAACAATAATAATAAATTATCAGTGTACTTAACACGTTCCACATTTTACTTAAAACTATATATATATATATATATATATATATATATGTATATATATATATATATGTATATATATATATATATATATATATATATATATATATATATATATATATATATATATATTAACATTTCTGTCGTACTTTTCCTTCTGCAGACTCTCGATCTGCTCGGCAAGGATCCGCTCCTCTTGCTGCATGGCGAGCTGCTTCTGCTCGCTTAGACCCGCCCCGGCAGGATCCTCTCCTGCTGCGCTCTCTCCTTCGGCCAAGGGGGGCACCTTCGGACTCGGCGGCGGCGACGACGAATGCGCGTGGGCTGCGCTTTGGCGGAGCCGGCTCTTGCTCTGCACATGAAACGAAAGCATCAGTACGGACAAAAAAGCGGCGGGAACGACGTGGAGGTCGCAGATGTTGATGGAGTACAAACATGTTTCCACCGCCACAGGACCACACTACAAGGCAGGCTAGCAAGACACAGTCGTAGCGTTAGCGGCGGTTTGGCTAAGTCAGGGGTCGGCAACCCAAAATGTTGAAAGAGCCATATTGGACCAAAAATACAAAAACAAATCTGTCTGGAGCCGCAACAAATTAAAAGCCATATTAAATACAGATAGTGTGTCATGAGATATAAATTGAATTAAGAGGACTTAAAGGAAACTAAATGAGCTCAAATATAGCTACAAATGAGGCATAATGATTCAATATGTACATATAGCTAGCCTAAATAGCATGTTAGCATCGATTAGCTTGCAGTCATGCAGTGACCAAATATGTCTGATTAGCACTCCACATAAGTTAATAACATCAACAAAACTCACCTTTCATGCACAACCTTAAAAGTTTGGTGGACAAAATGAGACAGAAAAAGAAGTGGCATAAAACACGTCCTCGAACGTCGGAGAAAGTTATACATGTAAACAAACTATGGTGAGTTCAAGGACCGCCAAAATTAGTAGGACAAAACGGCGCTCGCCAAATACTCGAATCAGTGAAGCATGTTTAATATAAACAGTGTGCTTTGTAACAATTAGGGAGGTTTGTGTCATGTTTGTCCTCCTACAGAAACCATATTAAAACCAAAAATAGACTTTTCCCCCCTCATCTTTTACCATTTTTCATTCATTTTTGAAAAAGCTCCAGAGAGCCACTAGGGCGGCGCTAAAGAGCCGCATGCGACTCTAGAGCCGCGGGTTGCCGACCCCTGGGCTAAGTGCTAGCGAGAAGAAAGATGCGTCAGTGTAGTCACATTTGCCCATTGCAAAACACCACAAAACAAATTATTAAAACAAACTTAATATTTCTCATACGTTCATTTATTTATTTATTTGTGTTCGCCACCGTTAATAAACACATTATAACAGGACTGTCTGTGACTTTAGTCTGTCGTGACAACCCCGCACATTAGATGGCATTGCAACGGTGCTCTAGTCTGCCAGAGAATAAGACGACGTAGCAGGAGCGATCGGTGTTGCTAACTTTGACTAGATTTAGTCAAGTCAAGTCATCAAAACCTTCTACATACTCTCTTTTTCAAAATAGCGACTAGTGACATACAGGTATGTTCCGACACAACTTTTTCATTTCTGATACGATTTCCCCTTGAGTATTGGCCGATACGATATCAGTGGGAATCATACATACATTTGAATATTTTTATAGTGTGGAACATTAGAAAAGGTTTGTTAGTATGAAACACACTAACCTATTCATTAATAACCAAATTGAATGGTCTTTAAGTTGAAGTGGTATTTTTTTTTTTTGGCATCACCTTGTTGCCATAATAATCCATCAATCTCATGACGTAGAAAATTGACTGATGCGGACACGCTTGTTACTGGATACTTTCTTATATGCCGCTGCCTTGGATACCTTGCATGTGTAAGTAATATGCAACTATACTTGTTTATATTGACAAATGTGTTGTTTTACACTGCAATATTGTTCAATTAAGGACACCTATTACGTTAGCCTAGCTTGTGTGCTTTTGTCTGCTTAGCTGTTGTGTAGCTGCTAGCTCCTAGTGACCCATATAACCCACCTTTTGTCAATGACATGACTCAAATCTAATAAGACCAACCTTGCGTGCTTATTGGAGGACATTTAGATGTTAACTGGCTGTCCAGCTTTGCACAAGTTAACACGATGCAGGACTGCTTCTATCGGACATTTTAGATGCTAGTTGATATAATCCGATACTTGTTTTGTTGCTGATAGTCAATCGATATTTGATATCGCTATTGGATCGCCGATAGCAGTGATTTTCAACCACTGTGCCGCGGCACTCTAGTGTGCCGTGAGATATTGTCTGGTGTGCCGTGGGAAATTATGCAACTTCACCTAATTGGTCCAAAAAATATTTTTTTGCAAATCAATAATCATAATAATGTGCCGTTGTCTAGTGCCTGTGCTGTGTAGAGCTTGGCAGGGTAATCTTGTAATACTCCATACCAGTAGGTGGCAGCAGGTAGTTCATTGCTTTGTAGAAGTCGGAACGCGTCGAGTATGGTTTGTCGTGATCCCAATATGCAGAGCACAGCGGGAGACAGCGTGCAGGTAAAAAGGTATGTAACGCTTAAACCAAAAAATAACAAGGCAAGTCCCGCTAGGAAAAGGCACTGAAGCATAGGGATGGCTATGTAAAACAAAAGTAAAACTGAACTGGCTACAAAGTCAACAAACACAGTATGCTGGACGACAGCAAAAACTTACAGCGTGTGGAGCAAAGAGGACGTCCACAAAGCACATCCCGTACATGACATGACAATCAACAATGTCCCCACATAGAAGGATAGCGTACGCACAACTTAGAGTCTTGATTGCGAAAACAAAGCAGGTGCGGGCAATAGCACTCAAAGGAAGGCGTGAAGCTGCTACAGGAGAATACCAACAAAACAGGAAGGGTCACCAAAATAACAGCGCAAGACAAGAACTAAAGCACAACACACAGGAAACAACAACAAACTCAAAATAAGGCAGGACAACCTGGTGGAGTTTCATTGTTTAACCTTTTCTGCTGGTGGTGTGCCTCCGTATTTTTTTTATGAAAAAAATGTGCCTTGGCTCAAAAAAGGTTGAAAAACACTGGACTATAGTACACAATATGTGAATACAATTGGGGAATTTCCGGTGGGATGAAAAACACAAATCTATTTATTGTTAACTGTCTGGAATGCACTTATGCTGCCTTTAAGCTGAAGTGGAGTGGTAATTGTTTTTTTGACGACACCTAGAGGCCATAATAATTCATTAAGTTAAGGTAATGAAGCAATAAGTTGAATAATGCGGAAACGTTTTTTTACTGGATACTTTGTAACACACTTCTGCCTTGCAGACTTTGTATGTGTAAGTAATATGTATCTATAAATATTTGACTTTTGTTTATATTGACTAATGTGCTGTTTTAAACTGAAATTTTATTTGTACATATATCTAACTTATGTGCTATTGTGTGCTTAGCTGCTATTTGCTAGTAGCCTATCATGTTCACCTTTTGTAGATTGATGACTTTTCAAGTTTTGTACTCACTTTTTCCACATGCCAATTATGCAAATATGCACATTGCCGTCCTGCGAGAAACATTGAAGCCAATGCTAACGTTGTGAATTTAGGGAGAGCGCGCAACGGTCAAGGGGTGTCCAAAGTCATCAAATTGGCCCGCCCGCGAGACAAATCTAGCCTGCAGGGAAATTGGATTCATTTGAAAAGTTTGATGCTTCTAATGCCACTATATTATCACCATCTAGTGGACAACATAAGATTTTCAAGTCAATGTCTTTTATTATGCCTCTTAATGTGGTAACGCACTGCATTCACTTATATGACCCATTGCAAACAACCTTCCCTAGTCATGGTCCAAAAAAAAGGAAAGAAATGCCTCTTAATGTGGCAATGCACATTATTATTTATATGACCCAATGCAAACAAACGTCCGTAATCATGGTGAAAAGAAAGAAGGAAATGCCTCTTAATGTAGTGACACACAGCATTTACTTACATTAACTAGGGATGTCCGATAATATCGGACTGCCGATATCGACCGATAAATGCTTTAAAAAATTTAATATCGGAAATTATCGGTTTCAAAAAGTAAAATGAATTACTTTTTAAAACGCCACTGTGTACACGGACGTAGAAAGAAGTACAGAGCGCCAATAAACCTTAAAGGCACTGCCTTTGCGTGCCGGCCCAGCCACATAATATCTACGGCTTTTCACACACACAAATGAATGTAAGGCATACTTGATCAACAGCCATACAGGTCACACTGAGGGTGGCCGTATAAACAACTTTAACACTGTTACAAATATGCGCCACACTAAACCCACACCAAACAAGAAAGACAAACACATTTCGGGAGAACATCCGCACCGTAACACAACATAAACACAACAGAACAAATACCCAGATCCCCTAGCAGCACTAACTCTTCCGGGACGCTACAATATACACCCCCACCTCAACCGCGCCCCCTTAACCCCATCCACCTCAACCCCCTAATGCTCTCTCAGGGAGAGTATGTCCCAAATGCCACGGTGCTGTTTTGAGGCATGTTAAAAAAAATAATGCACTTTGTGACTTAAATAATAAATATGGCAGTGCCATGTTGGCATTTTTTTCCATAACTTGAGTTGAAGTTGTTCTCTTATTTTGGAAGACCTTGTTACATTGTTTAATGCATCCAGCGGCGCATCACAACAAAATTAGGCATAATAATGTGTTAATTCCACAACTGTATATATCGGTTGATATCGGTAATTAAGAGTTGGACAATATCGGAATATCGGATATCGGCAAAAAAGCCATTACTGTACTCTCACAATATTATGTTAGACCCACTCGACATCCATTGCATTCGGTCTCCCTAGAGGGGGGCGGGCGGGTTTACCCACATATGCGGTCCTCGCCAAGGTTTCTCATAGTCATTCACATCGACGTCCCACTGGGGTGAGTTTTTCCTTGCCCTTATGTGGGCTTTGTACTGAGGATGTCGTTGTGGCTTGTGCAGCCCTTTGAGACACTTGTGATTTAGGGCTATATAAATAAACATTGATTGATTGATTGATTATCAGACATCTCTAATATTAACCAATGCAAACAACCTTCCCTAGTCATGGTGCAAAAAAAAAAAAAATCTAACCAACACAAAATGTCAACAGCCATGGTCACTGAACTTTGTGGAAATTATAAAACAAACCTCTCTTCACCATAAAAAAATCAAAAATTACACCCATTTACACCCATTATGGGAAAAATGCAAAACACTCGCCACACTTATCCATGTTTGGCGCATTTTAGCTGCTTGATATTTCTGATTGATTACTACATTTTTAGGAGGTCATCAGGGAAGTAAACAAGGTAGGAGTCAAACTCTTAATATCCAATTACCGTATATTACCAAATAAACGCCCTTGGGCAAATAAACGGCCATGTCCTAATAGCCGCCCGGGGTCTGACCCCATTTTGTGAATTAACCGCCTCTTCCTAATAACCGCCTATGTCCAAATAGCCGCCCATGGGCTGTTATTTGCATAATTTAGATTAAAATGCTACTGGGGTTGCGTTTGCTACAGTATTATTGTTTTGATGGTTTTATAGAGTACTTGGTACCATCATTTTATTTTTCCTGTATGCTGCTTTATTTAAAACTGGGAGTACTGTAGCCTTTATTTTATTTAAGTGACAGTATTATTGTTCTGTTTTGATGGTGGGTTTTATACTTAAATACTTGGTACCATCATTTTATTTTTCCCGGTAGGCTGCTTTATTTAAAACGTTTATTTATTTTTAGCATTGGTATTCTATTTGACAATTGTTGCACTACTGCCATGTAGAGGCCTTGTTGATCTAGCCTACCTCAGGTTGATCTCTTTTTTTTTTGTTTGTATGTTTACAATAGCTTTTACATTTAAAGTTTTTTGTACGGAAAAAAAAAATACTGGACAGTAACCATCGTAACCAAATAATGGCCTGGTGCAGGCTGGTGCAAAAATAAATAAAATCCTTGTGCAAATAACCGCCAGCTTCTTTCAAACGCCTGTCCCCAAAATCGATTTTGTGAAATAAACGCCCGGGCTACTATTTGGTAATATACGGTATATTAATTATATATCCATTATGTGGTTAGGGCCTTGCATGGCAGCTCCCGCCATCAGTGTGTGAATAGGTGAATGCGGAAATAGTGTCAAAGCGCTTTGAGTACCTTGAAGGTAGAAAAGCGCTATATAAGTATAACCCATTTACCATTATACATTTTTTTAGCCCTTAAGTCAAAAAGTTTGGACAGCCCTGACGTAACCGGACAAGAAAAGGTTGTTTATCCTGGGAGGTAGTCGCGACAACCACAGCAAAAAGTACTTCTGAACGGACAGACGGGTGAATGGAGTGGCACTGATGGTGGGGAGTGGTGGAGGGGGCGGGGCATACATACCGGGGTGGCAGTGCGGGTTATGCTCATAAACCTAACAGCGATAAGTACAGGTTTCTGAAAGGAGGGGTTGGGGGGAGGAAGGAAGGAAGGATACATTTGGGTTAAGTGGAAAAGTAGAACTGCAGCTCCACTAAGATTCCTATTTATCACATTTGTGCCTAGGATTGTGTGGAGGATTTTGATGGCAACAAATGTGTTGCATGGGTGAGAAAGCGTGTCGGCTGCTTGATGGAGCTGGAAAAAAAAAAGTGTCAGTTTCACCTGCCCTCGGTCTTACCATGGACCTCCTGATGTGCGTCAGTCGGCTCTTGGCTTTGCTCTCTGCAAACTCCAAACTGTTGATGTCCTTCAGGCGAGCTTTGTACTTGCTCATCTGCTCGTTGATGATCAGCTCCACGCACCTGCATAGGACCACACCTTTGATTTCTACACCAACATTTAATTTAGTAAAAGGTTGCTGCAGTCAACACAGGCTCCACCAGGTGGGGCTGTTGCCCACAAATATACATTTCAAAGCAGGGGCTGACACTCGCTTATGTTTGAACACTTGACAATGGAAGCCCTGGCAGGACGCTGGCTCCTCAAGACCAAAGTTATTTGCATCCATTGTCGAGTTGTTAGTTAGGATGATTGTTGTGCTATCATCATATCGATATTATGATCATCAGACATTTACAGAAAGATCGCTATTTGTGTAACGGTAACTTGACTATTTACTGTTTTTAATCATTTTATGTGGCCTGTTCTGTTATATAATGTCACGTTTTTCAATGTGGCCTGCCACATCTTTTTATGTGGCCCGCAAAGTCATTCAATGTGGCCCGTCACATCATTCAGATGTGGCCCGTCACATCATTCAGATGTGGCCCGTCACAGATGTGACCCGTCACATCATTCAGATGTGACCCGTCACATCATTCAGATGTGGCCCGTCACATCATTCAGATGTGGCCCGTCACATCATTCAGATGTGGCCCGTCACATCATTCAGATGTGGCCCGTCACATCATTCGATGTGGCCCGTCACATCATTCGATGTGGCCCGTCACATCATTCGATGTGGCCCGTCACATCATTCGATGTGGCCCGTCACATCATTCGAGGTGGCCCGTCACATCATTCGAGGTGGCCCGTCACATCATTCGAGGTGGCCCGTCACATCATTCGAGGTGGCCCGTCACATCATTCGAGGTGGCCCGTCACATCATTCGAGGTGGCCCGTCACATCATTCGAGGTGGCCCGTCACATCATTCGAGGTGGCCCGTCACATCATTCGATGTGGCCCGTCACATCATTCGAGGTGGCCCGTCACGTCATTCGATGTGGCCCGTCACGTCATTCGATGTGGCCCGTCACATCATTCGATGTGGCCCGTCACATCATTCGATGTGGCCCGTCACATCATTCGATGTGGCCCGTCACATTATTCGATGTGGTCCGTCACATTATTCAATGTGGCCCGCCACATCATTCAATGAGGTCCGGCGTGTCATTGTATGTGGCATGTTACGTTATTAAATGTGACCCGTTACATTAAATGTATCCTGTCACATCTTTCAAAGTGGCCAGCCACATCATTTAAAAGTAGTCTGCAACATAATTTTATGTGGTCTTCCACATCATTTAATGTGGTCTTCCACATCATTTAATGTGGTCTGCCAGATCATTTAATGTGGTCTGCCAGATCATTTAATGTGGTCTGCCAGATCATTTAATGTGGTCTGCCACACCTTTTAACATAGCCCGTTACATTATTTATTGAGGCCTCTCACATAATTTAACGTGGTTATCCACGTCAGTGTAAGTGGTTCATGACATCATTTAATGTGGCCCGCCACATTATTAAATGTGGCCTGTCACGTTTTTCAACGTGGCCCACCACATACGTTATTAAATGTGACCCGTTACATTAAATGTAGCCTGTCACATCTTTCAATGTGGCCTGCCACATCATTTAATGTAGAAAATGGATGGATGGATGGGTCTGCCACATCATTTAACGTGGTCTGCCACACCTTTTAACAAAGCTTGTTACATTATTTAATGTGGCCTTTCACATCATTAACGTGGTTATCCACGTCATTCTAAGTGGTCCACGACATCCGCCACGCCTTTTAAAGTTGCCTACAACGTTATTTTATGTGGCCCGCCAAACATCATTCAATGTGGGCCACAATGTCATTCGAGGTGGTCTGCAACATAATTTAATGTGTTATGCCTCGGCATTCAAAGTGGCCCATTACGTCATTTAAGGTGACCCATTACGTCATTTAGTGTGTCCTGCAGTGTCATTTAATGTGGTCTTGCGCGTCATTTAATGTGGTCTGCTACATTATACAATGTTGCTTCCTACATCATTCTCAGTTGCCTGCCATACCATTGAACGTGGCCCGTTACGTTATTTAATGTGGCCTCCCACGTCATTTGATGTTAAATAATTCTCTGGCTTTTAAATCGGTGTGATTATTGTGGTCCTCTGTGTCTTTTATTGTTTTATTCTATTTTATTGATTTTTTTTTTTTTACTCATTTTATTTTAAATGCTTATAATTGAATTACTTTTTATTGTTTCTTTTTATGTGCAGCACTCTGGAAACAGTTTTGTTGTTAATAGTGCTATATAAATAAAGGGGATTCAATGTGGTCTTCCACATAATTTAATATGGTCTTCCACATAATTTAATATGGTCTTCCACACCTTTTAATGTGGCCTCCCACATCATTGAATTTGGCTCGCCACGTCATTCTATGTGGTCTGCCACACCTTTTAATGTAGCCCATTATGTTATTTAATTTGGCCTGCCACATCATTTAAAGTGGTCTTCCAGATCATTTCATGTGGTCTGCCATACCTTTTAAACGGCCCGTTACATTATTTGATTTGGTCTGCCACATCATTTAATGTGGTTAACCACGTCATTCTAAGTGGTCTGCGACATCATTTAATGTGGCCCGCCACATTATCTAATGTGGTCTGCCACTCCTTTTAACGTGGACCGTTACGCTATTTAATGTGGTCTGCCACATCATTTAATGTGGTCTGCCACACCTTTTAATGTGGCCCGTTACATTATTTAATGTGTTCTCCCAAATCATTTAACGTGGTTATCCACGTCATTCTAAGTGGTCCGTGACATCATTTAAGGTGGTCTGCCACATTATCTAATGTGGTCTGCCATTCCTTTTTAAATGTGGCCCGTTACTCTATTTAATTTGGCCTGCCACATTATCTAATGTGGTCTGCCACTCCTTTTAACATGGACCGTTACGCTATTTAATTTGGCCTACCACACCATTTAATGTGGTCTGCCACGCCTTTTATTGTGGCCCGTTACATTACTTAATGTGGTCTCCCAAATCATTTAACGTGGTTATCCACGTCATTCTCAGTGGTCTGCGACATCATTAATGTGGCCCGCCACATTATCTAATGTGGTCTGCCATTCCTTTTAACGTGGACCGTTACGCTATTTAATTTGGCCTGCCACTTCATTTAATGTGGTCTGCCACACCTTTTAATTTGGCCCGTTACATTATTTAATGTGGTCTCCTAAATCATTTAATGTGGTTATCCACGTCATTCTCAGTGGTCTGCGACATTATTTAATTTGGCCCGCCACATTATCTAATGTGGTCTGCCACTCCTTTTAACGTGGACAGTTACGCTATTTAATTGGGCCTGCCACACCATTTAATGTGGTCTGCCACGCCTTTTACTGTGGCCCGTTACATTATTTAATGTGGTCTCCCAAATCATTTAATGTGGTTATCCACGTCATTCTAAGTGGTCCACGTCATCATTAATGTGGCCCGCCACATTATCTAATGTGGTCTGCCATTCCTTTTAACGTGGACCGTTACGCTATTTAATTTGGCCTGCCACATCATTTAATGTAGTCTGCCACACCTTTTAATGTGGCCCGTTACATTATTTAATGTGGTCTCCCAAATTATTTAACGTGGTTATCCACGTCATTGTAAGTGGTCCGCGACATCATTTAAGGTGGCCTGCCACATTATCTAATGTGGTCTGCCATTCCTTTTTTAACGAAGCCTGTTACGCTATTTAATCTGGCCTGCCACATCATTTAATGTTGTTTGCCACACTTTTAAAAGTATGATAGCTTTTTTTTAAGCTAAATTTGTAGGTACTGTATACATCTGAGTCATATTTTCGTACGTAGTAGGCTAGCATTTTTAACGCTTCCAATTACTGAATCATCATTTTATCAAAGTCTTTAGATTCTACAAGAATTTGTTTTCATTTAAAAGACAAGCATGAATACAATACTCATATGAAGAATAATTTTACTATGTTTTTACTTTAATAAAATTAAGCATGAGAAAGATTTGATAATTTTCTGTGAAAAATCTTGTTACGAAAAAACGTTTTTTTATTTTACGAGGAATTTTTTTTTAAAGGGAAAAATGCTATAATTGTATAGAAAAGAGAAAAATAATAAAGTTGAAATATTTTGGATAAAAAATGTAAACCACAGGATAAAAATGTGTTACAGTTAAATATGTCTAAAAAGGAATGTTTAATTCTTACATGACTAAATAAAGTATGAATAAAGATGTTTTGGATGATGAGATGAAATGTATAAACTGTATTATTTTGGGAGAAAAGGACTGGGTTAGACCCTGGTGGGAAATGTTAGTCTCCACTTTGTGTTTAGCTGCTTAAATAAGTATAATGTTGAATAAGCAATATTTGCATCAATCAAACAAGGGGTTCGTAGGAACAGAAGTCGTACGTAAACTTAGTTGTGTCCCCAGAGTAGAGGACGGTAAACATTACGTACGCAGTGGTCTTGCTGATGTCTTGGACGCTCTGCAGGGGGTCGATGGTGTCGGGGCAGCGAAGGACGCAGGGAGCGAAGACGATGGCGAGCGCGTTGGCCGACATCCTGTTGGTCTCCTCCTGCAGTGCGATCCTGAGACAAAAACACTCCGTAAATGAAACCATAGTTGACCAGCACGCCGTCCATTTGGCGCTGTAGAGCGCTCACCTGACCAGGTGGAAGATGAGGCGCTCCAGCGTGCTGAGGTGTGTGCGGCTCAGCTGCTCGATGACCGAGTACACGCCTCGGATCACCTCCCGCTTGTCCACTTGGCCTGGAAACAAGACCAACAGTAATTAAAAAATGTTAACAGCCCGCGGCACAATTTTTAGCATTCTAATAATAGCATGCCAGCTTTTTTGCAAATTTTGCAGCGTCAAATGTTTTATTACTTGACGTATGCCTGTTAGCATGCAAATGTTAATATGTAGAGATGTCCCATAATATCGGACTGCCGATATAATCGGCCGATAAATGCTTTAAAATGTAATATCGGAAATTATCAGTATCGGTTTCAAAATTTATGAGTAAAACGCCGCTGTACGTAGTGGTACACGGACGTAGGGAGAAGTACAGAGCGCCAATAAACCTCAAAGGCACTTCCTTTGCATGCCAGCCCAGTCACATAATATCTACGGCTTTTATACACACACAAGTGAATGCAAACGCATACTTGGTCAACAGCCATACAGGTCACACTGAGGGTGACCGTATAAACAACTTTAACACTGTTACAAATATGCCCCACACTGTGAACCCACACCAAACAAGAATGACAAACACATTTCGGGAGAACATCCGCACCGTAACACAACATAAACACAACAGAACAAATACCCAGAACCCCTTGCAGCACTAACTCTTCCGGGACGCTACAATATACACCCCCCGCTACCCTCTACCCCACCCTCCCACCTCAACCTCCTCATGCTCTCTCAGGGAGAGCATGTCCCAAATCCCAAGCTGCTGTTTTGAGGCATGTTAAAAAAAATAATGCACTTTGTGACTTCAATAATAAATATGTAAGTGCCATGTTGGCATTTTTTTTCCATAACTTGAGTTGATTTATTTTGGAAAACCTTGTTACATTGTTTAATGCATCCAGCGGGGCATCGCAACAAAATTAGGCATAATAATGTGTTAATTCCACGACTGTATATATCGGTATCGGTTGATATCGGAATCGGTAATTAAGAGTTAGACAATATCGGAATATCGGCAAAAAAGCCATTATCGGACATCTCTAGTTAATATGCTAGCTTTTTTTTTAAATCAAATTTTGTAGCTCTACACCGCCATCATATTTTGATACTTGATGCATGCATGTTAGTAGGCTAGCATTTTAAACTAAATTCTAAGGTACACACCTCAGAGTAATGCATTTTGGTACGTGACACATGTTATAGTTAGCATTTCAGCATTCTAATAATAGCATGCCAGCTTTTGTTTTTGCTAATTTTGCAGCATCAACTGTTTTATTACTTGACGTATGATAACTGTTAGCATGCAAGCTTTTTAAAGCTAATTTTGTAGGTATTCACCTCAGTCATATTTTGGTACTTAATTCATGCAAACATTAGCAGGTTAGCATTTTTAACTAATTTTGAAGGTACACACCTCAGAGTAATATATTTTGGTACGTGACACATGTTATAGTTAGCATTTCAGCATTCTAATAATTGCATGCTAGCTTTTTTTGCTAATTTTGCAGGGTCAAATGTTTTATTACTTGACGTATGATAACTGTTAGCATGCAAGCTTTTTAAAGCTAATTTTGTAGGTATTCACCTCAGTCATATTTTGGTACTTAATTCATGCAAACATTAGCAGGCTAGCATTTTAAACTAAATTCTAAGGTACACACCTCAGAGTAATGCATTTTGGTACGTGACACATGTTACAGTTAGCATTTCAGCATTTAAATAATAGCATGCTAGCTTTTTTTTTGCTAATTTTGCAGCGTCAAATCTTTTATTACTTGAAGTATGATACCTGTTAGCATGCGGACGTTAATATGGCAGCTTTTTTAAATCAAATTTTGTAGCTATACACCTCCATCATATTTTGGTACTTGATGCATGCTAATGTTAGTAGGATAGCATTTTAAATGATAATGATAATGATAAATGGGTTGTACTTGTATAGCGCTTTTCTACCTTCAAGGTACTCAAAGCGCTTTGACACTACTTCCACATTTACCCATTCACACACACATTCACACACTGATGGGGGTAGCTGCCATGCAAGGCGCTAACCAGCACCCATCAGGAGCAAGGGTGAAGTGTCTTGCTCAGGACACAACGGACATGACGAGGTTGGTACTAGGTGGGGATTGAACCAGGGACCCTCGGGTCGCGCACGGCCATTCTTCCACTGCGCCACGCCGTCCCCCGATTTTAAGCTAATTTCTAAGGTACACACTTCAGAGTAATACATTTTTGGTACGTGACACATGTTATAGTTAGCATTACAGCATTCTAATAATAGCATGCCAGCTTTTTTTTTGCTAATTTTGCAGCATCAACTGTTTTATTACTTGACGTATAATAACTGTTAGCATGCAAGTTTTTTAAAGCTAATTTTGTAGGTATTCACCTCAGTCATATTTTGGTACTTAATTCATGCAAACATTAGCAGGCTAGCATTTTTAACTAATTTTGAAGGTACACACCTCAGAGTAATACATTTTGGTATGTGACGTATGTTACAGTTAGCATTTCAGCATTCTAACAATAGCTTTCTAGCTTTTTTTGTGTGCAAATTTTGCAGTGTAAAATAGTTTATTACTTGACAAATGATACCTGTTAGCATGCTGACATCAGTATGCTAGCTTTTTTTTAAGCTAATTTGGTAGGTGCTGTATACACCTCCGTCATATTTTTGTAATTGATGCATGCTAACATTAGCAGGCTAACATTTTAAACACATTTTTAAGGTACACAAGTAATATATTTTGGTGCTTAACACATGTATAGTTAGCATTTCAACAGGCTAACATTAGCATCCTAGCTTTTTTAGCTTATTTAACAGGCACCTCAGTGTCATATATTTTGATTTTTCACTAATGCTAGCTGTAAAAGCATGCTATTGTTAGCATAGTACTGTTAGCATGCTAGCTTTTTTTTTTCATTTTGCTCACATTTTTTGTTAATTGACGCTATCTAGACAGCATGCTAACTGTTAGCATTTCACTTCGGCTTTGGCTCTTCAGCATTCACACAAAATGATTTACCAAAATTGCATTTTCTAGTTCTTTGATAAAAATCCATATATTGTACTGTTTTTGAAGGTGAAAACTACTAAAACGGGCCCCTCATCCTTGGATTTGTCAGCCTATGGCCCCTTAGTAGAACAAGGATCACGTGACTCGCTTACCCATGGCTCTGAGGAACTCCTTGTAGAGTTCAAAGGTCATAAGCGGGCTGGGGAGGTCGCGGAGCCACTGCTTGAGCACACTGGCGATGACGTGGATGTTGTAGTCGTCCAAGTTCACACTGCTCACATCTGGAACAAGACAAGGTTATCATGGACAATGCAGGACACAAACACTTCCTGTTTAACATCAAATGTCATATTTTAATTTCTTCTACAAACTGAGCAAGGTCATGGAATCATTTATGCGAAGGCGGCACAAAAATTATAAGAAAAAAATCACGATCTCGATTCACACTGAAGCCTGGATTAAACTCAGGAAGCAACCACAACTCTTGCGAACCATTAGTTTGTTAGCTTCGTTAGTCGCTTATGTGAAGTTACACGTTGCATACATCACCTCTATTGCGACAAATAAAACTATATTTCTTACAAGCATTATTATCACTGTGAAAATTGAGAAAAAGGCTAAAAATGCGACACATGGAGCAAAAGAGGAGCAGACGACAAGGAAACATGCTAACGCTAAACTAGCTTGAAACGACAGAAGAATAAGTGCTTAGTAATAAAGTTTAAAAAGTGCATTTGGAAGCGTGTTGCAGCGGAAAGAAAGCAGTTATTAACAACAAATGAACAATTACATTAACGAGAGCCTAGAAAAATGATCATATTAAAGCAAAAGATGCAACTGTTGCTGTTTGCTAGTGATGAGCGGATTGATACTGAAATATCGATACCAGATCTTTATGCACTAATAATTATTCTCAAATCAAAATATCGATACTTCCGATACTTTAGTTCAGGGGTGTACAAACATTTTCCACCAAGTTTGAAAAGTCAAAGTATAGGACGACATATTGATATTTTACATATTTTATTTAAAAAAAGTTATTAACAGATATTGTGTCACCTTTGTATTATTGGTGACTAAGTATATTATTATTAATCATTCGTTGGAATGTGTCAGCCATTCCTCTTTTTTTCCCCTCTTTTTCTTAAATTTTTACTGTTTTTTTTCCCATGTGAAAATAGAATTTAAAAAAAAATATAATAGTACGATTGTGTAACTGCATAACATAGTGTGTCAAAAATTCTGCTAGTACGAAAAAACTAATGTTCAGTTGCACATTTACCAGTGTTTATTATGGTTGTTATAATTTTTTAAATTAATTCATAAGTATTTTTTTAATTAACCCTGAAGGGAATAAGCGGTAGAAAATGGATGGATGGGGGCACGATGGCGAGCGCCTGGTGGCCGGGCCTGTCCCCATGGGGCCCGGCCGGGCACAGCCCGAAGAGGCAACGTGGGTCCCCCCTCCAATGGGCTCACCACCCATAGCAGGGGTCATAGAGGTCGGGTGCGATGTGAGCTGGGCGGCAGCCGAAGGCAGGGCACTTGGCGGTCCGATCCTCGGCTACAGAAGCTAGCTCTTGGGACGTGGAACGTCACCTCGCTGGGGGGGAAGGAGCCTGAGCTAGTGCGCGAAGTGGAGAAGTTCCGGCTAGATATAGTCGGACTCACTTCGACGCACAGCAAGGGCTCTGGAACCAGTTCTCTCGAGAGGGGCTGGACTCTCTTCCACTCTGGCGTTGCCGGCAGTGAGAGGCGACGGGCTGGGGTGGCAATTCTTGTTTCCCCCAGACTCAGAGCCTGTATGTTGGAGTTCAACCCGGTGGACGAGACGGTAGCTTCCCTCCGCCTTCGGGTGGGGGAACGGGTCCTGACTGTGGTTTGCGCTTACGCGCCAAACCGCAGTTCAGAGTACCCACCCTTTTTGGATTCACTCGAGGGAGTACTTGAGAGTGCTCCCCCGGGTGATTCCCTCGTGCCACTGGGGGACTTCAATGCTCATGTTGGCAACGACAGTGAAACCTGGAGAGGCGTGATTGGGAAGAATGGCTGCCCGGATCTGAACCCGAGCGGTGTTTTGTTATTGGACTTTTGTGCCCGACACAGATTGTCCATAACGAACACCATGTTCAAACATAAGGGTGTCCATATGTGCACTTGGCACCAGGACACCCTAGGCCGCAGTTCCATGATCGACTTTGTAGTTGTGTCATCGGATTTGCGGCCTCATGTTTTGGACACTCGGGTGAAGACAGGGGCGGAGCTTTCTACCGATCACCACCTGGTGGTGAGTTGGCTGCGATGGTGGGGGAGGATGCCGGACAGACCTGGCAGGCCCAAACGCATTGTATGGGTTTGCTGGGAACGTCTGGCAGAGTCTCCTGTCAGAGAGAGTTTCAATTCCCACCTCCGGAACGACTTTGAACATGTCACGAGGGAGGTGCTGGACATTGAGTCCGAATGGACCATGTTCCGCGCCTCTATTGTCGAGGCGGCTGATTGGAGCTGTGGCCGCAAGGTAGTTGGTGCTTGTCGTGGCGGTAATCCTAGAACCCGTTGGTGGACACCGGCGGTGAGGGATGCCGTCAAGCTGAAGAAGGAGTCCTATCGGGTTCTTTTGGCTCATAGGACTCCTGAGGCAGCGGACAGGTACCGACAGGCCAAGCGGTCTGCGACTTCAGCGGTCGCAGAGGCAAAAACTCGGACATGGGAGGAGTTCGGGGAAGCCATGGAAAACGACTTCCGGACGGCTTCGAAGCAATTCTGGACCACCATCCGCCGCCTCAGGAAGGGGAAGCAGTGCAGTGTCAACACCGTGTATGGTGGCGATGGTGCTCTGCTGACCTCGACTGCGGATGTTGTGGATCGGTGGAGAGAATACTTCGAAGACCTCCTCAATCCTACCAGCACGTCTTCCTATGAGGAAGCAGGGCCTGTGGAATCTGAGGTGGGCTCTCCTATTTCTGGGGCTGATGTTGCCGAGGTAGTTAAAAAGCTCCTCGGTGGCAAGGCCCCGGGGGTGGATGAGATCCGCCCGGAGTTCCTTAAGGCTCTGGATGTTGTGGGGCTGTCTTGGTTGACAAGACTCTGCAACATCGCGTGGACATCGGGGGCGGTACCTCTGGATTGGCAGACCGGGGTGGTGGTTCCTCTCTTTAAGAAGGGGAACCGGAGGGTGTGTTCCAACTATCGTGGGATCACACTCCTCAGCCTTCCCGGTAAGGTCTATTCAGGTGTACTGGAGAGGAGGCTACGCCGGATAGTCGAACCTCGGATTCAGGAGGAACAGTGTGGTTTTCGTCCTGGTCGTGGAACTGTGGACCAGCTCTATACTCTCGGCAGGGTCCTTGAGGGTGCATGGGAGTTTGCCCAACCAGTCTACATGTGCTTTGTGGACTTGGAGAAGGCATTCGACCGTGTACCCCGGGAAGTCCTGTGGGGAGTGCTCAGAGAGTATGGGGTAACGGACTGTCTTATTGTGGCAGTTCGCTCCCTGTATAATCAGTGTCAGAGCTTGGTCCGCATTGCCGGCAGTAAGTCGGACACGTTTCCAGTGAGGGTTGGACTCCGCCAAGGCTGCCCTTTGTCACCGATTCTGTTCATAACCTTTATGGACAGAATTTCTAAGCGCAGTCAGGGCGTTGAGGGTATCTGGTTTGGTGGCTGCAGGATTAGGTCTCTGCTATTTGCAGATGATGTGGTCCTGATGGCTTCCTCCGGCCAAGATCTTCAGCTCTCACTGGATCGGTTCGCAGCCGAGTGTGAAGCGACTGGGATGGGAATCAGCACCTCCAAGTCCGAGTCCATGGTTCTCGCCCGAAAAAGGGTGGAGTGCCATCTCCGGGTTGGGGAGGAGATCTTGCCCCAAGTGGAGGAGTTCAAGTACCTCGGAGTCTTGTTCACGAGTGGGGGAAGAGTGGATCGTGAGATCGACAGGCGGATCGGTGCGGCGTCTTCAGTAATGCGGACACTGTATCGATCCGTTGTAGTGAAGAAGGAGCTGAGCCGGAAGGCAAAGCTCTCGATTTACCGGTCGATCTACGTTCCCATCCTCACCTATGGTCATGAGCTTTGGGTCATGACCGAAAGGACAAGATCACGGGTACAAGCGGCCGAAATGAGTTTCCTCCGCCGAGTGGCGGGGCTCTCCCTTAGAGATAGGGTGAGAAGCTCTGTCATTCGGGGGGAGCTCAAAGTAAAGCCGCTGCTCCTCCACATCGAGAGGAGCCAGATGAGGTGGTTCGGGCATCTGGTCAGGATGCCACCCGAACGCCTCCCTAGGAAGGTGTTTCGGGCACGTCCGACCGGTAGGAGGCCACGGGGAAGACCCAGGACACGCTGGGAAGACTATCTCTCCCGGCTGGCCTGGGAACGCCTCGGGATCCCCCGGGAGGAGCTGGACGAAGTGGCTGGGGAGAGGGAAGTCTGGGCTTCCCTGCTTAAGCTGCTGCCCCCGCGACCCGACCTCGGATAAGCGGAAGAAGATGGATGGATGGATGGATATATATTATTTGTTTTGTGAGCTTGTAATATTTTTTTAAATGTATTAAAAAGTTAGTATTATTTTATTTTTTAAATAACTAACTAAACTTTGTTTACATTTTAACTATATTTTATTTTAAGAGCTTGTAATATTTTTTTAAATACATTAATACGTTATTATTATTATTTTTATTTAATTAACTCATTAAACTTTTGGTATATTTTATTTTTGTTTTAAGAACTTGTAATATTTTTTAAATGTATTAAAAAGTTAGTATTATTTTATTTTTTAAATAACTAACTAAACTTTGTTTATATTTTAACTATATTTTATTTTAAGAGCTGGTAATATATTTTTTAAATGTGTTAATAAGTAATAAAACGTTTAATTAGTTAGTTAATTACCAAATAAAATAATACTAATTAAACGTTTTATTTTTATTTAGAGCTTGTAATATTTTTTAAATGTATTAATAAGTTACTGTTATTTTTTAATTAACAAAATATAAACAAAGTTTAATTAGTTAAAGTATATTTTATTTTTGTTTGAGAGCTTGTAATATTCTTTAAATGTATAAATAAATTAGTATTTTTTTAAATGAACTAACTAAACTTTGTTTATATTCTGAGTATATTTAGTTTTTGTTTTGATAGCTTGTAATATTTTTAAATGTGTTAATACATTAGTATCATTACATTTTTTTAATTAAGTAATTAAACTTTGTTTATATTTTAAGTATATTCATTTTTTTTATTTTGAGAGCTTCTAACATTTATCAAATCAATCTAAAAGTTAGTATTATTTTGTTATTTTAATTAACTTATGATCCAAACTTTGTTTATATTTTAAGTATTTATTTATTTATTTTGAAAGCCTCTATTATTTTAGATCAGGTGTGTCTAAACTTTTTCCACCAAGGGCCACATACTGAAAAGTCAAGTGTGGGGGGGCCATTTTGACATTCTTTATTTTGGAAAAAAAGCTAAACAGATATTATATATATTTTTTTCTTACAATTTATTATTATTATTTTTTTAAGATAGATATGTTATTATTTGAAAACACACAAAATATACACGTTAGGTATATTTGCACAAAGTATCGGTATCTGCCGTGTGCCCAGCGATCACAGCGGGTGCATCGATCCGTAAACCGATGCTGTTGATACCAAAGATAGCAACAGAATGTGATTGATACTAGTGAAGAGATCAACATCTTATTTTCACAAAATCTGTGTTTTTGTATTTTTTGTTAGTTTAAAAGGTGGATTTCGGCTTTACTGCCTAAACATTTGTATGAAACAAAAGTATGAAATATTTAGTGGATATTTTAATAATGCCTTCATGTGTTTTTCTTCAGATTATAATTGTGATTAAAATTATAAAGCCAAAATCATTGAGTGGTCCTAAATATTTTTAAGTAAAATGTATTGGTATCAGTTATTAATATGGTTCTTCGTTGGGTTTCACTTTTTTAGCTGTATGTAGAAATGGCGCCACTGGTTGCATCAGCTCTGTGACCTTTTACATTTTTTGATGTTTCTCTTGCTCTCATGTGTTTTTTACCTTATTTTTTTTTGACTTTTTGCAACCACAGCATTTTCTCATTGTGGGATAAATAAAGTCTATCCTACCCTGTCCTAAACTGCAAATTAGAGATGACTTTTCACAGCAGCACGCTGTGATGCACAAGCACTTAAAAAGGCATCAAGGGCGATTCTGAATAATGGCGGAGGAAGTAAAATGGCTCGAGGTCATTTTATTTTGTATCCCCGACCAAACAACATGCATGTAAAATTTCGAAATATAAGAACATTTTTGTTGTTTTTAGGAGCGAATTCAGTCGTAATTGTTGTACCGCTACACACACAAAATATTAGATACATAAAGAAATACAATTGACAGATTATTTAATTAATTGAAAAATGTATCGATTCAAGAAATAAATGTTTAGTGCAGCCCTATTTACAACAATAAAGTGATGAGTAACTGACACCTAAGTGAGTAAGTGGCCCACTCACTGAGTGCAATGACACTACACTGACACTCTGTTGGTGTTTCATTGAGGCGTCATCTGCTGGGCTGAAAGCGTTACTGCAAATCAACTTGTTTGGGTCTCACCTGTGTCCAGCCCTTGACGAAGTTCTTTGATCTTATTGGTGGAGCCCGACTTCCTGTAGATGCCCTCCGTGTAGAGGCCGTGCATCTCGATGTAGTTGATGAGCTTCTCCACCAGTTGGGGCACGGCACGCTCTTCGCTGGTCAGCCTGGAAAGCTCCACGGCGAACTGACGAGGCGACAGCTCGGGATCGTACTTGTTGACACACACACGGCAAACACGTTATGGCTTCCACAGGTGGCGCTGGCGGACGGTGGTCTATACCTTTTTACTGCACTTGGTGGCCATCTTGGAGCAGCACTTCCTGTGACAGGCGTAGCGACACACTACAACACACACACATTACATAAGAGGTGGCACCTGTAAAGCCCAACTAACTGACTTTACGTGAGTGGCTGTAAAGTCTTTTGCTTTTATTGTGTTTTGTCAACAATGCCACCTATCAAGTGTCAGTGGTGGCGAATACAAAAAAAGTGTGCCCATAACCACAGAACAGGAAGTGGGAGTTCCGAGTGTTTTTTCACTCACATTTGCAGACGCAGGCTCGGTCCATCATCCAGATGAGGGAGGAGCAGTACTCGCAGTAGGTCGGGAT
>NC_084576.2:19297500-19317500 GCF_033978685.3 Nerophis lumbriciformis
AGATTTTCGGGAGAAAATTTGTCCCGGGAGGTTTTCGTGTGAGGCGCTGTATTTCGGGAGTCTCCCGGAAAATTCGGGAGGGTTGGCATGTATGTATATATGTATATATATATATATATATATATATATATATATATATATATGTATATATATATATATATATGTATATATATATATATATATATATATATATGTATATATATACAGGTAAAAGCCAGTAAATTAGAATATTTTGAAAAACTTGATTTATTTCAGTAATTGCATTCAAAAGGTGTAACTTGTACATTATATTTATTCATTGCACACAGACTGATGCATTCAAATGTTTATTTCATTTAATTTTGATGATTTGAAGTGGCAACAAATGAAAATCCAAAATTCCGTGTGTCACAAAATTAGAATATTACTTAAGGCTAATACAAAAAAGGGATTTTTAGAAATGTTGGCCAACTGAAAAGTATGAAAATGAAAAATATGAGCATGTACAATACTCAATACTTGGTTGGAGCTCCTTTTGCCTCAATTACTGCGTTAATGCTGCGTGGCATGGAGTCGATGAGTTTCTGGCACTGCTCAGGTGTTATGAGAGCCCAGGTTGCTCTGATAGTGGCCTTCAACTCTTCTGCGTTTTTGGGTCTGGCATTCTGCATCTTCCTTTTCACAATACCCCACAGATTTTCTATGGGGCTAAGGTCAGGGGAGTTGGCGGGCCAATTTAGAACAGAAATACCATGGTCCGTAAACCAGGCACGGGTAGATTTTGCGCTGTGTGCAGGCGCCAAGTCCTGTTGGAACTTGAAATCTCCATCTCCATAGAGCAGGTCAGCAGCAGGAAGCATGAAGTGCTCTAAAACTTGCTGGTAGACGGCTGCGTTGACCCTGGATCTCAGGAAACAGAGTGGACCGACACCAGCAGATGACATGGCACCCCAAACCATCACCCAACCATGCAAATTTTGCATTTCCTTTGGAAATCGAGGTCCCAGAGTCTGGAGGAAGACAGGAGAGGCACAGGATCCACGTTGCCTGAAGTCTAGTGTAAAGTTTCCACCATCAGTGATGGTTTGGGGTGCCATGTCATCTGCTGGTGTCGGTCCACTCTGTTTCCTGAGATCCAGGGTCAACGCAGCCGTCTACCAGCAAGTTTTAGAGCACTTCATGCTTCCTGCTGCTGACCTGCTCTATGGAGATGGAGATTTCAAGTTCCAACAGGACTTGGCGCCTGCACACAGCGCAAAATCTACCCGTGTCTGGTTTACGGACCATGGTATTTCTGTTCTAAATTGGCCCGCCAACTCCCCTGACCTTAGCCCCATAGAAAATCTGTGGGGTATTGTGAAAAAGAAGATGCAGAATGCCAGACCCAAAAACGCAGAAGAGTTGAAGGCCACTATCAGAGCAACCTGGGCTCTCATAACACCTGAGCAGTGCCAGAAACTCATCGACTCCATGCCACGCCACATTAACGCAGTAATTGAGGCAAAAGGAGCTCCAACCAAGTATTGAGTATTGTACATGCTCATATTTTTCATTTTCATACTTTTCAGTTGGCCAACATTTCTAAAAATCCCTTTTTTGTATTAGCCTTAAGTAATATTCTAATTTTGTGACACACGGAATTTTGGATTTTCATTTGTTGCCACTTCAAATCATCAAAATTAAATGAAATAAACATTTGAATGCATCAGTCTGTGTGCAATGAATAAATATAATGTACAAGTTACACCTTTTGAATGCAATTACTGAAATAAATCAAGTTTTTCAAAATATTCTAATTTACTGGCTTTTACCTGTATATATATATATATATATATATATATATATATATATATATATATATATATATATATATATATAATGTTTATAAACTCAGGAAACACTTTTCTGGACACATGAGAACTTCAATTATGACCAATGTATGATCCTGTAACTACTTGGTATTGGATCCATACCCAAATTTGTGGTATCATCCAAAACTAATGTAAAGTATTAAACAACAGCAGAATGAGTGATTATTACATTTTAACGGAAGTGTAGATAGAACATGTTAAAACAGAAAGTAAGTAAATAACAGTAAATGAACAAGTAGATTAACAATCCATCATCATTTTGAGAACATAATAATAAATTGAGAAGTGACAATTTATTACTGCATATGTTAACAGCCAAATTAGGATCTTTTGTTTGCTTACTTACTACTAAAAGACAAGTTTTATTAGTATGTTTACTATTTTATTTAAGGCCAACATTTTTCTTCAATTGCAATAAGAAACATGTTTCATGTATCGTAAGATTTTTTGTTAAAATAAAGACAATAATGCCATTTTTTGTGATACCCTTCATTTTTGCCCGAATGCAGCTGAGATAGGCTCCCCGCAACCCCAAAAGGGACAAGCGGTAGAAAATGGATGGACCCTTCATTTAGAAAAGTATCGAAATACATTTTGGTACCGGTACCAAAATATTGGTATCGGGACAACCCTATTACAAACCCCGTTTCCATATGAGTTGGGAAATTGTGTTAGATGTAAATATAAACGAAATACAATGATTTGCAAATCATATTCAACCCATATTCAGTTGAATATGCTACAAAGACAACATATTTGATGTTCAAACTGATAAACATTTTTTTTTTTGCAAATAATCATTAACTTTAGAATTTGATGCCAGCAACACGTGACAAAGAAGTTGGGAAAGGTGGCAATAAATATTGATAAAGTTGAGGAATGCTCATCAAACACTTATTTGGAACATCCCACAGGTGTGCAGGCTAATTGGGAACAGGTGGGTGCCATGATTGGGTATAAAAACAGCTTCCCAAAAAATGCTCAGTCTTTCACAAGAAAGGATGGGGCGAGGTACACCCCTTTGTCCACAACTGCGTGAGCAAATAGTCAAACAGTTTAAGAACAACGTTTCTCAAAGTGCAATTGCAAGAAATTTAGGGATTTCAACATCTACGGTCCATAATATCATCAAAAGGTTCAGAGAATCTGGAGAAATCACTCCACGTAAGCGGCATGGCCGGAAACCAACATTGAATGACCGTGACCTTCGATCCCTCAGACGGCACTGTATCAAAAACCGACATCAATCTCTAAAGGATATCACCACATGGGCTCAGGAACACTTCAGAAAACCACTGTCACTAAATACAGTTTGTCGCTACATCTGTAAGTGCAAGTTAAAGCTCTACTATGCAAAGCGAAAGCCATTTATCAACAACATCCAGAAACGCTGCCGGCTTCTCTGGGCCCGAGATCATCTAAGATGGACTCATGCAAAGTGGAAAAGTGTTCTGTGGTCTGACGAGTCCACATTTCAAATTGTTTTTGGAAATATTCGACATCATGTCATCCGGACCGAAGGGGAAGCGAGCCATCCAGACTGTTATCGACGCAAAGTTCAAAAGTTCAAAAGCCAGCATCTGTGATGGTATGGGGGTGCATTAGTGCCCAAGGCATGGGTATCTTACACATCTGTGAAGGCACCATTAATGCTGAAAGGTACATACAGGTTTTGGAACAACATTAGCTGCCATCTAAGCGCCGTCTTTTTCATGGACGCCCCTGCTTATTTCAGCAAGACAATGCCAAGCCACATTCAGCACGTCTTACAACAGCGTGGCTTCGTAAAAAAAAGAGTGCGGGTACTTTCCTGGCCCACCTGCAGTCCAGACCTGTCTCCCATCGAAAATGTGTGGCGCATTATGAAGCGTAAAATACGACAACGGAGACCCCGGACTGTTGAACGACTGATTGTATTCCGTTTATATTTACATCTCACACAATTTCCCAACTCATATGGAAACAGGGTTTGTACATTGCGATGTCTGTCAGGTTGAGTTCGTTCATCCGATGAGCCTCTTACCCGGCCGATGGTTCCCTCCATGGGCTTGTACTCGGTCATGAACTCATCCAGGAAGACCTTGAAGGTGTTCACCCACACCTTCACGGGCGACTCGCTCCAGTCCCGCTGCTCCAGCCGCATGGTCTTCTCCAGGATGTGCTCAAACAGGGCGTAGAGGTCCTTGTAACGGATACTCTTCCCGTCGTCCATCTGGTGGTCAGGACGAGGACGTGCGACATGTTGACATCAAACATGGCCGTGATCACATGTCAGGGTTAGACTGCGGAGGACTCACAGCCAGGGCGGTGGAGTACGAGTTGAAGATGTTGATCCTGAACTCCTTCAGCGCTTTCTTGAAGACCACGTCCACCATGGTGTCCTTCTTCCCGTTTTCACTCTCCAGGTCAGCGATCTGCAAGCACAAACACTTTTTGGGTCAACATCTGCACAGTAAGGTGTCATAGTAATCCCACTAATTCTAAATAAAAAAAGAACACATTCGTTATTGTTGGGCGATGGCGCCATCTGCTGGGCGAATGCCTAGTGTTTCCTACTTTTTAAAGCTTTGAACTGGAAATAGAAGTGCCATTCCGTCTTCTAATCCTCCATAGCGTTTCTACTCGTATGGATTCTTCATTCATCACTCAAGCAATGTTTGTAAGTTTTTACTTACTAAGTTTGTCATGTCTGTAGGAGTGTTCTCAAGCATTTTTGTACATGCTATCGTAATGAAATGAAGCTAACGCCGTTAGCATTAGGTAATATGTTAACACGTTTGCGAGTGTCTTTGTTAATATTAAAAACTTACAAGGGCATTCTGTTTGTATTGTTCCAGTTTCACAAATCCCTCAGTAAATTCACCAGGACGTCACTGTGGAGTTATTGAGTCTGTTTAGCTCAGGGGTCGGCAACCTGCGGCTCGAGAGCCGCATAGCGCCGCCCAAGTTGCGCTCTGGAGCTTTTTCAAAAATGTATGAAAAATGGAAAAAGATGAGGGGAAAAAAAATATTTTTTGTTTTAATATGGTTTCTGTAGGAGGACAAACATGACACAAACCTCCTAATTGTTATAAAGCACACTGTTTATATTAAACATGCTTCACTGACTCAAGTATTTGGCGAGCGCCGTTTTGTCCTACTAATTTTGGCGGTCCTTGAACTCACCGTAGTTTGTTTACATGTATAGCTTTCTCCGACTTTCGAGGACGTGTTTTATGCCACTTCTTTTTCTGTCTCATTTTGTCCACCAAACTTTTAACGTTGTGCATGAATGCACAAAGGTGAATTTTGTTGATGTTATTGACTTGTGTGGAGTGCTAATCAGACATATTTGGTCACTGCAAGACTGCAAGCTAATCGATACTAACATGCTATTTAGGCTAGCTATATGTACATATTGCATCATTATGCCTAATTTGTAGCTATATTTGAGGTCATTTAGTTTCCTTTAAGTCATCTCAATTCAATGTATATCTCATGACACACTATCTGTATGTAATATGGCTTTTAATTTGTTGCGGCTCCAGATTTGTTTTTGTATTTTTGGTCCAATATGGCTCTTTCAACATTTTGGGTTGCCGACCCCTGGTTTAGCTGATTGGCGAGCTAGCTTCCGCAGCTAGTGGATCCATGACGATGACTACTGTTTTGTTTGATCAGCCGTTTTACTGCCGCGTTACAATCAATCATCCATCCATTTCCTACCGCTTGTCCCTTTCGAGGTCGCAGGGGGTGCTGGAGCCTATCTCAGCTGCATTCGGGCAGTAGGCGGGGTACATCCTGGACAAGTCGCCACCTCATCGCAGGGCCAGGACAGATAGACAGACAACATTCACACTCACATTCACACACTATATCATATTTGTACATGTTGTATTTGCTGATGTTGCTCTATTGTTGCTGTTGTTGTTTTTGTCTCTCTGTCTAATACCCCTCTTGTCCCCACAATTTCCCCTTCTGTCTTCGTTTTTTTTGTCTTTTTATCCCCTCCTGCTCCGGCCTGGCTGCACCAAATGATAATATAAATACATTTAATAAAGTCAAATACAAATAAGGCAACAAGAGAAGTATCCTACACTTCTCTTTTGTAAAGTAAACCTGAACAGCCGATATGGGCATCTACATCAACTATATGATTTGCCTGAGAAGCTGGACAGGACAAAAAAAAACATTCACACACTAGGACCAATTTAGTGTTGCCAATCAACCTATCCCCAGGTGCATGTTTTTGGAGGTGGGAGGAAGCCATCATTCAAGCTTTATTGCAGAATCCAACGTCTAAGTCGACATACAATCACATACAGTACATAAAACAAAGAATACAGCATAAAACGCATTATCACATAATATTGTATGATAATAAAGCACCGTTTGGAAACAGTTAAGGGATGTAAATAAACATTTATTAAATATTTCAGCGTAAATAACTCATTCATATATATAAATCTGCGTTTTATAGCCAAGTGCGGCTAATTTTTTACCTCTAAAATTTAGTATTTAATTTAATTTAATTTTTTACATCTAAAATTTAGCGCTCTATCGTCCGGAAAATACGGTGTATTATTTTCTCTAGTTTAATGGTGTCATTATGTACCAGCCAGGAGGGAGAGTGCAGGAGAATGCTGAGCACACACACGTCAAGTTAACTTTCAGTTTCTAAACCCGTCAAGGTGGTGCAACCTAGGTGGTCAAAAGCACAGATTGCTCTGGCCTTTAGATAGCTCGGTTCACTCTCTCCAGTGCTGGGATTGCTATTGTTTGTACTTAGTCCTGTTCTGTAAAATACACATTTTTAACTTAAATTCTAGTCACTTCTCATCATTTTAGACAACCTTAAAACAAAAAGATTTTGGGTTGACTCTCCCAAATAATATGTACCTCAAAAATTCTAACTTTTCATTTATAAGCGCCTTTTAGAAAGTCATGGACAAACAAGGCAACACTATATAACATTTTTTTTTTCAAATATTATAAAGTATGAAGCAAATGACGAGACGTAAACAGATTATTGTAACCTTCTTCAGGAGGAAGTCATTCATGGTGCGATAGTCGTGGGCTGAGGTGAGGATGTGCAGTGCATCGTTCTGCCACTGGGTGGGTTCCAGAGCAATGCTGCTGATCTTCACGCTGCGACGTCGTTTCATCTTGGGAGAAGGCTCCTTGTTCTCCTTACTGTCCCGCACACCCCCGGGAGGAACGACTTCCAGGTCTGGACTGTGAGGTGGAGACGGGCCATCTGACGGACAGACGCGGAGAAAAATACTTTGAATACTGACGAGTTTGCAAATGTAACTAACATATGGGGGGGCAACAAGTATAGATGACGACATAGAAATTCTGTTTTCTTCCAATCCAGTGTCATTAATTCTAAATCATATATTTCAAATGGTAAGTTTGAAAATGGTGCGGGTCTCATGGCCTTGAAACAACTTGTGGAATAGAAAATAAGCTGAACATAAGAATACATGAAGAATGAAAGCTGAACACAAGTTGAATAAAAGCAGAACATAAGAACATAAGCAGAACAGAAGAAAAAGAACAGGAGAAAATTCTAAGCAGAACATAAAAACACAAAAATAAATTAAGTAGAACACAAGCTGACACACAAGAACATAAGAGGAACATAAGAAGAACATGAAAAGAACATACAAATAACACAAGAAGAATATAAGAAGAATATGTTGATCCTGAACTCCTGGGCCACCTACTCAGTGGCCTAGTGGTTAGAGTGTCCACCCTGAGATCGGTAGGTTGTGAGTTGAAACCCCGGCCGAGTCATACCAAAGACTATAGAAATGGGACCCATTACCTCCCTGCTTGGCACTCAGCATCAAGGGTTGGAATTGGGGGTTAAATCACCAAAAATGATTCCCGGGCGCGGCACCACTGCTGCCCACTGCTCCCCTCACCACCCAAGGGGTGATCAAGGGGATGGGTCAAATGCAGAGGACAAATTTCACCACACCTAGTGTGTGTGTGACAATCATTGGTACTTTAACTTAACTTTAATAAGAGGAACATAAGAATGACATAAGCATGGGAAGACCATAAAAAAAACATTAAAAAAAAAGAAGATAGCATGAGAATAACATAAGGACATGAGAAGAACATGATAAAACGTGAGAAGAACATACAAAAACAATAATAAGAACATGAGAAGAACATAAAGAAACATAATAAGAAGATGAGAAGCAGATAAGAAGAACATAAGAAAAACTTAAAATCATGAAAAGAACATAAGAAAAACATAAGCACATGAACAGAACATAAGAACATGGGAAGAACATAAGAACATAATAAGAACATGAGGAGAACATTAGAAGAATATAAAAAGAAGATGAGAAGAACGTAATACTAACATGAGAATAACATAAGAAAAACATGAAAAGAACATAAGAAAAACATAATAAGAACATGAGAAGAACATAAGAAAAATATGAGAAGAACAATAAAAAACATAAGGAAATGAAAAGAACATAAGAACATGAGAAGAGCATAAGAAAAACATAACAAGAACACGAGAAAAACATAATAAGAACATAAGAAGAATATGAGAAGAACATCAGAAGAACACCTCCTCACCATGCATCTCACCAGCATCGCCCCTGCTGGCTGCCTTGTCCAGGATGACTTTTTTCTCGCTGTGTTTGGTTTTACTCCAGAACCGCATCTTCCCTCTCATCCTGCAGAAGACAAATCAGATTGACGTGAGGAAGAAGTCATGAACTACCGTAACTAGAATGCATTAATTATGAGCATTGCGTCATAACATTGATAGTTGTGGGTCTGCATTATACTTATATTTCCCGTTCATACCTTCCATCCTGACTGGAGGTTTTCCTCAGCACCTCCACTTTGCCCAGGTCTCCTGACGACATTGTTTTATGGATCTTCTTCTGATCCTTGTGAGAATCCTGCGAGGGGAAAAGAACACCAGACCTGATGAACTGTTACAGTAACATATTTAATATTAATCTCGTTCCATGCTGCAGTCTTTGTACTCAGTGTTGGATTAGTGACAAAGAAGGTGCACAAGAAGTGAAGCTCCTGCTTTTGAGCGTGGTTAGTTTTCAAATTTGAACCATTCCAGCATGCAGGAGCAAAATCGGAGGGTGCGCAGAGACCGCATTCTCGCCGTCCAAAGTCCGCTTTCAAGCAGAGAAACGCTTGTTGGTCAAAGAGTCCAGTAGGGGTGAGTTTAGCGATGTTAAAAGGCTCCGCCCCCCCAGCCGCATGACCCGTTGGCGCAAATGGCGGAAACAGGTCAGGGGGACCATTTACCGTCTCTGAGTCACTCTGATAGTCCGCATCGGGGGGGTGGGCGCACGAGGGCGACAGGGAGGGGGACAGCGTGCGGGAGTGGGCGGGGACGTAGTATTGGTCGTCGTCATCGTCCGACTGCGTCGGTCCCTCGGAGTTGCAGCGTGTGAGGAAGTCGGCGCGCGTCCGGGACATGCGCGCTTTCTTTTTGGGGCCCGGGCGGCCCACCTGCTGCCGGGCAACCACAGGAACGTCAGACCTCAAGTCTAAAACGCTGATGCAAGAAAGCTCAGCTCCTCTTCTCAAGACCGGAACCTAACTCGGGAACTTTCAAGTGAAAACAAGGAGTGGACTGACAGCCAATCAGCAGAGACCAAAAGACTGCAACTCTTCGTCAAGATCAAAAATTGTCAGATGACTGTCACTCATTTCAATCACTGGGTTCTTCCTCGAATCCTGGGGGAAAGACACAAAACGCTGCATCTCGCAAAGAGGCTTACCGCTCTGGTTCTGGATCCAGCAGAATGGGGATCATCTCTGAACATGGACAAGGATCTTTCCTGGTTGACCAAATCCTTATCTGACCTGGAAAAAACACTCCGGTTTAAAGTCTGACAGCATTGACACTCATAGATCTGGACCCCCAAAAAATATGTCTTCAGGTAATATTCCCACCAAAATAGGCAGTCACTTTATAGCTTTGTTTTCTAAAAGACTTTCAGCACATATTATGGAACGCCCACTTTTATCTCCAAAGTGTGGGCGGGCCTATTGACGTCTTAACGAAAGGAAGGCTGCTTTCTGTTCTGGCGATGCAAGAAAAAAGCAAACAACTGAGAAGTGACATATTCAAGGCAAAAATTGCGTACGAGAACAAAATAGAAAGCAAATATTTTAGTGGCAACATACAACAAGCTTGGGAGGATCTAAATGCAAAAATAGGCATATGTGACACTCCTTCAAACATTAGTGTATGTTTTGCTAATGAGTTGAATAAATTATTTTGTAGATTTGATAAAGTGGATGCTAAACCAGAATGTGATGAGATCTGTAAACATCACTGAGGATGCTGTGGTTCAAAGTATTCTTAAACCGAAGCCAACAAGGCTGCTGGCCCAGACAGCCTGAAAACCAGTCTACTTAAAGACTGTGCTTCCCAGCTGAAAGGAGACTTTTTCAAAGCTCTTTAATTTCCTTCTTGTCATAGGTGTGCCCAAACCCCGGAAAAGTTCCATTATTATATTGCTGATTCTTTCCTCAGGATGCTTGAGGAACAGCTGAACGAGCACGAGGAAACAAAAGGCTATGACGTCTATGGACTTAGACTAATCCATGCCTTTGTCTCCAGCAGGTTAGACTACAGAAATGGCCTTCTCACTTGGCTCTCTAAACGAGCTGTATAGCAGTTGCAGTACATCCAAAATGCTGCTGCTCGAGTCCTGACTAGAACCAGGAAATACGACCGTATGAGTCCAGTGCTCAGGTCACTGCACTGGCTTCCTTTTGCTCAGAGAATAGACTTTAAAACTGCTCTCCTTGTGTACAAGTCTTGTCATGATCTTGTGCCTAAGTACGTCTCTGACATGTTAGAGCCATATGAACCATCTCAACCTCTGAGAACCTCAAGGAGTGGTCTTCTGCTGGTGCCCAGAGTCAGGACCAGACATGGTGAGGCTGTGTTTCAGTTTAATGCTCCTGAAATCTGGAATAGTCTTCCTGAGATGTGAGACGGGCCTCAACATTGGGAATGTTCAAATCCAGCCTGAAAACACTTTTGTTTAATTGTGCATATAACAACGGAATGTATATCTACACTATTTTATTTTAATTTGAATGATGATTCATTTTGCGTTTACATTTGCTGTAAAGCACTAACTAAACTTAAAGAGCAAAGAAGTCCGGACATTATATTTATTTTTTGCTCATATTGTTAACCATATCAGTTTTTAAGTAATCATGGACCAGGGCAACAAAACATGCAATTAAGTGATCTGGACGCTATGGGTCCTTTAAGGTCTCAACTCTGTGAACGAACTGAGAGCAGGTTAGGCGGTTTTGACTTACTTGGAAAAGGGCAGCTTGCGTCTGGGTGGTGAGAACACGGTAGTTGATGGTTTCTCTGTCATGTTTACGATCACTGTCTGCGCAGAACTTTTCTTCTGGGCTTTGGGTGGTTTGGTGTCCAGGACCGGGCTCTGAGCCGCCTGCCCGGGCGGCACGGCATTCCTCTCTTGCTGAACCGTGAGAATTGGAGGAAGACTGGGTTTTGTCTCCAAGGTGATGTGAATGCCCACCTCTGAGGGGCAAAGCCCAGGCAATTCTGGACTCGGTGAACGCGGGGCTGAAGATGTCACCTGAGAAGACTTCCCTTTCTCAAAACTGTCCCGCTTGGGCGGTGTAGTCCTTGAGGACGGAGGCGGTTCAATCGTGGATTGGACATCCAAACCTGAAATGTGGGTCAACGGGGAATTTGGTTGAGACGCCCCTTCTGGAGTTTGGGGTACCAGAGCTCCTTCTTCCACAGGACTCTCTTTCTGCATACTGATCAAGACCACAACAGGCCTTCGAGATGCAGACTCTCTTCTCTCGTAAGATTTATTGGGGCTTTCAGATTTTGCTTCTCGAACTGGACTTTGATCAGACGCGAAGTAAAAAGTTGCTCTTGGACTCCCAGTCCTGCAAGGTGAGTCCACCTTGGGCTTTTCGTTATGGTTCGAATCCCTCACTGGCTCTTGCGCTTGACTATCCATCCAGGATTGTTCCTGAGGTGCAAAACCTGCTGAACCTTCTGTCTCCATATCCTCGACAGAGAGCCGCTCAAACGTGTCACGGGTATCGAGACACCCGATAGGTGAAGGTCTGCAGGGGTCCTCCAGAGGTCCCGCCTCTTCTTGAATAGGGGTTTCCACACTGGTGGTGCGGACTTTGAGAAGTTCCAAGCTGAACTGAGCCTGCTCCAGTTCTCTCATTCGCCTGCTCTCTCTCTTGGATCGGGTCTTGTGACTGGCCTCGTCGATACCCCAGCTCGGATCTGAGTCTTTGCCAACATCGACGGCAAAAAGTGCAGAATCTTCTGTCGGTTCTCCCGGGAGAATCTGCACTCTTTCCTGTTCTGATGAGGTGAGGTCATGAATAATGGAGGTTTGCTGCTTCAGTTCTTGGAACCTAAACATGAGAGGATTGAAGTTTAGTCTGATCCTGATCTAGGTTGCATCAGACTAACCCCACTCTATGTACCTGAGCCGGGCCAAGTATCCTCTCGCCACCGCCTGCAACCGCGCCACAGTTCTGCGTATCGCATAGTAGCGTCTCCTCCCTGTGAACGCCCTCCAGGCCGTCTGGACCGTGATGACGGCCGTGGTCCTTCGATGGCAGCAGATCCTCCAGCTCCTCTGGATCACAGTCGCCGCATGCTGCCACCGCAGGAACACCCGGCGCTGCCTGTAGCACCTCCAGGCCGCCTGCAGGCACACGGCCGCTTGCTCCTCCACCATCAGGTCCAAGGCGGACTGCCTAAGAAGGCAGCAGCGCCACCACCGCTGCGGAACAGGGAAAGAGGAAAGGACCGGAACGTGTTACGTCGTCATAAAACCGCACCATCGCACATTCTTATCAAACGCTCACCTGGATGACGCACGCAGCCAGCCTCATTCCGACAAAGTGCCTCCTCTCCAAGACCGCCCTAAAGCGGCGCTGAAGCATGACAATGCGCCGCAGCACTTCCTGGTGGAGAAGTGTCTGAAGACGCTGACGCTCCGCCTCCCGCAGGAACACCTGGACCAGGTTGATTTATTTATACAGCACTTTTCATACACAGGTAAGTAGCAACACTAAGTACTTTACACTTCAAAAAAAAAAGAAAGAAGAGAAGAAAACACACACATACACACACGCAGACAGCACTATTGGCAATAACAAAACATGGCACGCCACTGAGGATTGAGGGAAAAAACGCCACGTTTGAGGCGTCTACACTGGAGAATAATTAAAATAAACGCCATCTAAAAAAAATAGAATAAACATTTTAAAGATATGTAAAAACCCATCCATCCATCCATCCATCTTCTTCCGCTTATCCGAGGTTGGGGAAGCAGCCTAAGCAGGGAAGCCCAGACTTACCTCTCCCCAGCCACTTCGTCCAGCTCTTCCTGTGGGACCCCGAGGCGTTCCCAGGCCAGCCGGGAGACATTGTCTTCCCAACGTGTCCTGGGTCTTCCCCGCGGCCTCCTACCGGTCGGACGTGCCCTAAACACCTCCCAAGGGAGGCGTTCGGGTGGCATCCTGACCAGATTTCCGAACCACCTCATCTGGCTCCTCTCGATGTGGAGGAGCAGCGGCTTTACTTTGAGCTACCCCCGGATGGCAGAGCTTCTCACCCTATCTCTAAGGGAGAGCCCCGCCACCCGGCGGAGGAAACTCATTTCGGCCGCTTGTACCCGTGATAACCCAAAGCTCATGACCATAGGTGAGAATAGGAATGTAGATCGACCGGTAAATTGAGAGCTTTGCCTTCCGGCTCAGCTCCTTCTTCACCACAACGGATCCGCATTACTGAAGACGCCGCACCGATCCGCCTGTCGATCTCACGATCCACTCTTCCCTCACTCGTGAACAAGACTCTGAGGTACTTGAACTCCTCCACTTGGGGCAAGATCTCCTCCCCAACCCGGAGATGGCACTCCACCCTTTTCCGGGCGAGAACCATGGACTCGGACTTGGAGGTGCTGATTCTCATCCCAGTCGCTTCACACTCAGCTGCGAACCGATCCAGTGAGAGCTGAAGATCCTGGCCAGATGAAGCCATCAGGACCACATCATCTGCAAAAAGCAGAGACCTAATCCTGCAGCCACCAACCCAGATCCCCTCAACGCCTTGACTGCGCCTAGAAATTCTGTCCATAAAAGTTATGAACAGAATCGGTGACAAAGGGCAGCCTTGGCGGAGTCCAACCCTCACTGGAAACGTGTCCGACTTACTGCCGGCAATGCGAACCAAGCTCTGGCACTGATCATACAGGGAGCGGACTGCCACAATCAGACAGTCCGATACCCCATACTCTCTGAGCACTCCCCACAGGACTTCCCGAGGGACACGGTCGAATGCCTTCTCCAAGTCCACAAAACACATGTAGACTGGTTGGGCAAACTCCCGTGCACCCTCAAGGACCCTGCCGAGAGTATAGAGCTGGTCCACAGTTCCACGACCAGGACGAAAACCACACTGTTCCTCCTGAATCCGAGGTTCGACTATCCGGCGTAGCCTCCTCTCCAGTACACCCGAATAGACCTTACCGGGAAGGCTGAGGAGTGTGATCCCACTATAGTTAGAACACACCCTCCGGTTCCCCTTCTTAAAGAGAGGAACCACCATCCCGGTCTGCCAATCAAGAGGTACCGCTCCCGATGTCCACGCGATGCTGCAGAGTCTTGTCAACCAAGACTCTGCATGTAAAAATGTAAAAACCCAATATAAATAATACATTAATAAATGATTACAAACATAACATTGAGAATAATAGAAGTATTAATAGCAATAAATACAATAGAAAATGACAATAAAAATAAAAACCCTAAAATAATCAGTAAAAAGCCGGATTAAAATGGTATGTCTTCATTTAACCCTTATTTTTTTTTCAAATATCAACATTCTCTGTAGTCCTGAGGGCTCTCTGGCAGGCTGTTCCACAGGTGGGGGCCAAAGTAGCTAAAATAAAAGCTGCCTCACTGTGGGTCTTTGTTCTGGTATTGGGTAAGGTTCAAAGTTTGGGGCCAGACAACCTCAGGAGTTGTGAGGGTTGATTCGGTAAAAGCAGGTCGCAAGGATACGAGGGCGCGAGGCCATTTAGACATTAAAAACCAATAAGAGAACTTTAAAAATCGACCCTAAAGCATACGGTAGGCCAATGCAGCAACTTTAAAACTGGTGTAATGTGCTCACGCCCGTGCAGCTGAGTTTTGTAATAATTGCAGAGTTTTAATATTTTTTTCGGGAAGACCAAAGAGCATTACAATAGTATAAGCGGCAGGAAATAAAAGCATGCACTAGCACGCCCGTGATGACCCCAGTTAAAAATGGGCAGATTGTTCTAAAGATGTTTAGTTGGTTGGTTGAAGTTTAATTCAAACATGTATACAGTTTTAACATGATAAATCAATTTTTTTTAAATTTCAAGCCCAAAAAGGAGTAAAAAGAAGCAAACATTTTAATTAATCCTCTCCTCTTTCCACTTGATAGCAGCTACTTACACATATGTTCACATCCTGTTGTCAGTTTGTAACATGATTAACATCAATGATTTCTAAATAAAACACTTATTTTAATAAATAGTTAAATCTGTTATTATTCAGTTATAAATATGAATAATATCTTGTTTTCACTCAGTATCATAATTCTTCTTCCTTGTACTTTGTAAAAACTTTGAACATCCTCTTAAATCGGATAATATCAGTACATTGATTAATTTACTTAATCCATTTCATAACTTAATTCCACATACTGATATGCTAAAAGTCTTAAGTGTTGTATGTGCATACAAATGTTTCTCTAAGGTTATATTTCTCCTCTTTAGTTGAGAAGAACTGTTGTCCATTCTTGGTTAGCAGGGTAAAGTTACCGTTGTACATAATTTTAGCTGTTCGCAAATGCACCAACTCATTGAATTTCAGTATTTTGGATTCAATAAATAAATAATTTGTATGTTCTCTATAGCCAACATTATGTATTATTCTAAATGAAGTCTTTTGTAACATAGTTAATGAATGAAGTGAACTTTTTAAAGTTATTTCCCCATATTTCTACCCAATAACTCGGATATGGTAACACTAGCGAGCAATAGAGACTATCAAGTGATTTTTGGTCAAGAACGTATTTAGCTTAATTTATTATAGAAATATTTCTTGCCTATTTTTGCAACACTTTTAATATGTGGCATAAAAGTCAGCTTGAAGTCAAAAATCCCATTCAGATTTTTTATGGATTGTAATTTTGGTAAAAGTTTCTGTCTGTGGCCTTCAGGACCGATAACTAAAAGCTCAGTTTTGTCCTGGTTGAGCTGTAGGAAATTCCCTGCCATCCATGACTTAATGTCTAACATTGGTCCTGGGTCATCAGCAGGCACAGTACTGAACAACCGTGTACCATCAGCGGAAACTGTACCGTGTCTCCTAATGACGGTCCCAAGAGGCAACATATAAAGATTAAAAAGAATGGCACCTCAAATTGAGCCTCGGAGAACCCCAGCACCTTGTTTCAGTAAATACAAGGTGACGCAATGAAGAGTTGGTAGAGGCTGCGTACCGTTGTGTTGCCTACTTGGTACCCAGCGGGCAGGAGGTGGATCCGCCTGAAGAACTCCCTGATGCCTGACTTGGTGGAACTCGTACCGCGAGGCAGCAGCACATGAAAGTGGCAGACAAAATCCTGAAAAGAAGCCAAAATGACACATGATTAGATGTTGTGTGTCCACATTGTTTTTAATTATTATTTTTTTTGCACATAGCATTCAATCGAGGCAGGATTTGATTAACTGAGAATTATTTGGCTTACGGGAAACAATACAAGTGTCACGGAACTAAGGTATCAACTTTCAAACTGATTTAAAAGCCATTGAGTAAAATTATGTTTTAAGACGTGTAGTTAAAAGACATTTAAAAGCAGGATTAAACTCGGGACAGTCTAGTGCAGGGGTCGGCAACCCGCGGCTCCAGAGCCGCATGCGGCTCTTTGACCACTCTGATGCGGCTCAGCTGCATACTTGCCGACCCTCACGATTTTTCCGGGAGACTTCCGGATTTCAGTGCCTTTCCCGGAAATCTACCGGGGCAAACATTCTCAGATTTTCACCCGGACAACGATACTGAGGGCGTGCCATGATGGCACTGCTTTTAGGGTTCTCTATAACCTGTCGTTGTGTCCACTTTTTCACCATACAAACAGCGTGCCGGCCCAGTCACATGTTGTATGCAGATTTTGCTTGCACACTTAAGTGACAGCAAGGCAGGATTCCAATGCATCTCTAACTCTTCCGGGCTACATTATACACCCCCGCTACCACCAAACCCAAACTTTGTTCCTACACTCACCTATTGTCATGGACTTTGGGTTATGACATATAGGACAAAATCACGGATACAAGCGGCCAAAACTTGTTTCCCCCGTTGGGTGGCGGGGATCTCCCTTAGAGATAGGGTGACAAGCTCTGTCATTTAGGAGGAGCTTAAAATAAAGCCGCTGCTCCTCCACATCGAGAGAAGCCAGATGAGGTGGGGAGGTAGGAGGCCACGTGGAAAACCCAGGACACGTTGGGGGGACTATGTCTCCCAGCTGGCCTGGGGAGAGGAAAGTCTGGGCTTCTCTGCTTAGGCTTCTGCCCCCGACACCCGACCTCGGATAAGTGGAAGAAGATGGATGCATGGTGATTCTTTGGCGTGCCACTAGATGGAGTACATGTACCACCGTTTGAGAACCACCGGAATAGAGGGATCTAAATTTGGTTTCTTTATCTTACTTCAAATAATTTGGGACAGCTCCTGAAGCAAGACTGTTAATCATTCCCTAGACGTGGGGTACCATGACAACCCGGATGTCTTTGAACAGACCAAAGTGGACCAAAGTGGACCAAAGTGGTAACGCCCCTTCTGGCTGTCCTGGCGTTGACGGACTGCGTTCACAGAGTTCCTTTCAACTCCACTAAAAACCACATGAGTCTGAAGTACAAATGTCAGTTTTGGACATCTTAAGAGTTCATAAAAAAAAACCCCACACACAGGTGAAAACGACATCCTTGGTGGAGGTTACCTGAAAGGTGTACTTGATGCTGTATCCCGACTGTCGGATACGGACGGTCTCCAGCATGCCCGTATAGCGAAGCTGTCTGAGCACCAAGCTGTCATTAAATCGCAAAGGCAGCTGACAAGGACAAAAACACGAACAGGTTTTATTTTGCCGCAAGAAATATCAAAGTATCAAAATAATGTTTTTACCTTCTCAGCGTTGGAGCGAATGCACTTGACGAAGTACGGCTCTGATTGGTTGAGAGTCTCCATCAGTTTACTGAGAGAAGCCTGCACACGCACACACACATTGTTGTCGAGGTGAAGAGCAAATGAGCCTCCTTTCCTTGTGTATAATCATTCCCCGGGGATTCCAGCAAGAGGCGCCAGACAGTGCTGACTGACCTGGAACTGTGCGCTGATGCTGGGCGGTTTCTTCTTCTTGTGCAGGTGAAGCAAGGACTTGGTGATGCGGTCGTGGAGCGTCACGCTGCTCAGGTGGCGCAGAGACTTCACATCTAGTAAGTGCTACCCATATATATATTCATATAAAAACAGTTTAAAATCATAAGCGCAGCGTCATCTTTAAAGGCGATGTTGTGATGCTGATGTCCTACCTTGGGCAGAGTGGGCTTCAGCTTGCAGTTTTTGTTCCTCCTAAACAAATGAGATGAATCATGATTTTATTAGCAGATTTCAATGCAGCTTTCCCGGTTGAGATTAAAAGATTTTGTGTAAAAATTAATATTCCAATTGAGTGGAAGTTTTAAGTATTTTGATGAGTACCTACAAAGGTTTACGATCCGAAGTAGAAACCTGCCATGTGCTTTTCTGTTAAAGGGGAACATTATCACCAGACCTATGTAAGCGTCAATATATACCTTGATGTTGCAGAAAAAAGACCATATATATTTTTTAACCGATTTCCAAACTCTAAATGGGTGAATTTTGGCGAATTAAACGCCTTTCTAATATTCGCTCTCGGAGCGATGACGTCACAACGTGAAGCAATCCGCCATTTTCTCAAACACCGAGTCAAATCAGCTCTGTTATTTTCCGTTTTTTCGACTGTTTTCAGTACCTTGGAGACATCATGCCTCGTCGGTGTGTTGTCGGAGGGTGTAACAACACGAACAGGGACGGATTCAAGTTGCACCAGTGGCCCAAAGATGCGAAAGTGGCAAGAAATCGGACGTTTGTTCCGCACACTTTACCGACGAAAGCTATGCTACGACAGAGATGGCAAGAATGTGTGGATATTCTGCGATACTCAAAGCAGATGCATTTCCAACGATAAAGTCAAAGAAATCTGCCGCCAGACCCCCATTGGATCTGCCGGAGTGTGTGAGCAATTCAGGGACAAAGGACCTCGGTAGCACGACAAGCAATGGCGGCAGTTTGTTCCCGCAGACGAGCGAGCTAAACCCCCTGGAGGTCTTGGCTCACACCGTCCCTTATGCCACCGAAGATGATCAAGAGAAGAATATCGACCCTAGCTTCCATGGCCTGCTGACATCAACTCCAAAACTGGACAGATCAGCTTTCAGGAAAAGAGAGCGGATGAGGGTATGTCAACAGAATATATTAATTGATGAAAATTGGGCTGTCTGCACTCTCAAAGTGCATGTTGTTGCCAAATGTATTTCATATGCTGTAAACCTAGTTCATAGTTGTTAGTTTCCTTTAATGCCAAACAAACACATACCAATCGTTGGTTAGAAGGCGATCGCCGAATTCGTCCTCGCTTTCTCCCGTGTCGCTGGCTGTCGTGTCGTTTTCGTCGGTTTCGCTTGCATACGGTTCAAACCGATATGGCTCAATAGCTTCAGTTTCTTCTTCAATTTCGTTTTCGCTACCTGCCTCCACACTACAACCATCCGTTTCAATACATTCGTAATCTGTTGGATTGCTTAAGCCGCTGAAATCCGAGTCTGAATCCGACCTAATGTCGCTATAGCTTGCTGTTCTATCCGCCATGTTTGTTTGTATTGGCATCACTATGTGACGTCACAGGAAAATGGACGGGTGTATATAACGATGGTTAAAATCAGGCACTTTGAAGCTTTTTTAGGGGTATTGCGTGATGGGTAAAATTTTGAAAAAAACTTTGAAAAATAA
>NC_084576.2:19622500-19790000 GCF_033978685.3 Nerophis lumbriciformis
CTAATGCTAAGGAATGTTAGCATTCGCTAGCTAGCTTGGCTGTGACGTGGCTGTTAGCATTAGCTTTCGCATTAGTTCTTTAAGCTGTGATGCTAACATACCTTAGCGGTTACTTTAGGGCCCTTCTTCCCGTCCGCGGACGAACCGCCGGGAAAGGCGAGGAAAATCAAGGAACCGACGATGACGGTGGCTGCCACAAGGAACTTCATCCTCCTCTCGCAGAGTCTAACCATCAACGAAAAGACTAGCGGCCAGGGAGCGTCAAGCCGGCGCTGGTCGCTTTATAACGTACCCGGGGGGAAGGTGCACGATGTTCGGGGAGGAGTCTGTCTGGCTGCCGTGGCGGGTTCAGCTTCTGCCTGCGAGGTCACGGGGACGTGACGTCATGACACATGGCTTTTTTTTCAGCCAATCACAACCAGACGCGTGCTGTTTTTTTATTTATGCCGGATTTCCAGCTCCCCTTTAATTTATTTGATTATTTTAATCTACATTAGTTATAGAAAAACTATTGTTTTAATCATCAATGGAAGATATCCTGTTAATGAGTTTAAAAAAAAATGCTGACATTAGATTGATAGATAGATAGTACTTTATTGTTTCCTTCAGAAGAGTTTCCTCAGGAAAATTACAATTCCAGCAGCAGTGTACAGAATTGAGATCGAATTTAAAAAAGTAAAATGTAAATAATGGGGGTATACATGGAAATAAAAGAGAAAATATTACATTAAGAATAAAAACAAAAAGCAACAATAAGAATATGAATAAAAATAAACAGCAACAATAAGAATAAAAATAGGCAGCACGGTGAAACAGGGGTTAGTGCATATGCCTCACAATACGAAGGTCATGAGCAGTCCTGGGTTCAATCCCGGGCTCGGGATCTTTCTGTGTGGAGTTTGCATGTTCTCCCCGTGACTGCGTGGGTTCTCTCCGGGTACTCTGGCTTCCTCCCACCGCCAAAAACATGCACCTGGGGATAGGTTGATTGGCAACACTAAATTGGCCCTAGTGTGTGAATGTGAGTGTGAATGTTGTCTGTCTATATGTGTTGGCCCTGTGATGAGGTGGCGACTTGTCCAGGGTGTACCCCGCCTTCCGCCTGAATGCAGTTGAGATAGGCTCCAGCACCCCCCGCGACCCCAAAAGGGACAAGCGGTAGAAAATGGATGGATTGAACTAGACAGTAGTGACCATGTTATGAAAATGTATTGCACATTATGGTTGACAAATCTGTAATACTATAAAAAATGCCAATCATTTATTTTTGGAATGGTATACATGGCATACTTATGAATTATATTAATCTATTAAAATTGTTATGATACAAGCTACATTTTTCATACATAAAAGTAAATTTTTTAAAGGTGAAACCCAAAAATAGTTAACAATAAAGACCCTAAATAATTGTCTTTTTTGGATTAATTTAAGTTGTTTTTTATAAGCCCAATTTTTCTTGTATTTTTAATATTTCTTTGATTGTAACTTACTTGAACTTTTAACATGTTTGTATAAGAATTTTTTTTTTTTAAATATATTGAAATGTATTGGAAAGGCCTTATTTGTTTGTACATTGTGTGTTCAATTGCTCAATAAAAAAACAAAAACAAAAAAAAACACTTTATTGTGGTCTCAGAAAAATAAAATGTCAATCAAACTGTAAAAATAGATTATGAACATGTACAGTATTTTAAATATACAGAACATTAGTAGTATCATAATATATTTATGGACATGTATATTATACATACAGGGTCTTAGTAATACTACAATACATTTATAAAAATGTATATTATGCATGCAGGGTGTTAGTAATACTAGAATATATTTATAAACATGTATATTATACATTGGGGACGGCGTGGCGCAGTGGAAGAATGGCCGTGCGTGACCCGAGGGTCCCTGGTTCAATCCCCACCTAGTACCAACCTCGTCATGTTCGTTGTGTCCTGAGCAAGACACTTCACCCTTGCTCCTGATGGGTGCTGGTTAGCGCCTTGCATGGCAGCTCCCTCCATCAGTGTGTGAATGTGTGTGTGAATGGGTAAATGTGGAAGTATTGTCAAAGCGCTTTGAGTACCTTGAAGGTAGAAAAGCGCTATACAAGTACAACCCATTTATCATTTATACAGGGTGATTTGAGAAACACCTTGCGGTGCAGCTTGGACACATCTTCAGTAAAGAACCGAGGTTCATTGGGTCTTTGATCTCTATACACCCTCGCCTGGGCGACCCAACCGGGGCTGATCAGGACCCGGCTTGTGTCCAAGCAGCGTACTACTCCATCCGTCTCCCCTCTTGATCCACAACCACCTTGAGGCTTTCTCAGCAGCCTCGCTGATATTTCTGGTGGATTTTCTCTCCAGCAACCCTCTGATTCCAAGAAGTCTGAATGCTCGATGTACAGATTGCCCTAGAAAGCCCCTGCAGCCCACTTCTATAGGCTCACAGCGGGCCTTCGAGCCGCTCTCTCTGCATGCCTCGACCAGCTCAAGGTATTTGGCCTTCTTTCGCTCATGGGCCTCCTCCATCCAGTCTTCCCAGGGGACTGCAAGTTCCAGCAGCACAACATGCTTCGTTGAGTCAGAAGTTAACACAAGGTCTGGCCTCAGTGAATAGTGTTAGTAATACTTGAATATATTTATGAAGGTGTATTATATATACAGGATGTTATAGAATATATGTGTGAACCTGTACATATATACAGGATGTTGCTAATATATTTATGAAAATGTATATCATAAATACAGGATGTTAGCAATAGAATATCCATCCATCCATCCATTTTCTACTGCTTGTCCCTTACGGGGCCACGGGGGGTGCTGGAGCTTATCTCAGCTGCATTCCGGGGGTAAGCGGGGTACACCCTGGACAAGTCGCCACCTCATCACAGGGCCAACACAGATAGACAGACAACATTCACACTCACATTCACACACTACACTCTTAGAAATAAAAGTGCTAAGTAGAACCATATAAGGTTCTTCGGCTCGTCCTCATAGGAGAACCCTTTTTGGCTCCAGGTAGAACCTTTTTATAAAGGTTCCACCTGGAACCCTTTTGGAGGGTTCTACCTAGACCCCAACATGAAGGGTTATACCTAGAACTGTGTGTGTAAGGTTCCACCCAGAACCCCCCATGAGAGGTTCTACAAAGAACCCACGCAGAGAGTTCCACTAAGAACCCTTTCATGTTTCAAGGGTTTCATCTAGAACCCACACAGGGAGTTCCACTAAGAACCCTTGCGTATTTCAAGGGTTTTATCTAGAACCCACGCAGGAAGTTCCACTAAGAACCCTTTCGTATTTCAAGGGTTTCATCTAGAACCCACACAGGGAGTTCCACTAAGAACCCTTTCGTTTGTCAAGGGTTTCATCTAGAACCCATGCAGGGAGTTCCACTAAGAACCATTTCATGTTTCAAGGGTTTCATCTAGAACCCACACAGGGAGTTCCACTAAGAACCCTTTCGTTTGTCAAGGGTTTCATCTAGAACCCATGCAGGGAGTTCCACTAAGAACCCTTTCATGTTTCAAGGGTTTCATCTAGAACCCACACAGGGAGTTCCACTAAGAACTCTTTCATGTTTCAAGGGTTTCATCTAGACCTGACACAGGGGGTTCTAAAAACATCCCTTTTCAAAGGTTTTCACCGATAACCGTCTTGTCTTCTGAGGGTTCTATAAAGAACCATATTGTATTCTACAGATCAGTTTAGTTCATATTATATTGTGGTCATTTATCATGTTGACATTGAACAAACATTCAAAACATTTTAATGAGAAAAACATTTATTTAAAGATAGTCCAACAAAACAGGAGAGGCTGTGTAGGTCCCAGGGGAGAACAGGTCAAAAGTCAGCATAGGTCCAGTGGAATTAGCAACATGACAGGCCAGACACATCATGCTGTCCTCAGTAGGTGAATTTGTGTAAATAAATCTCCAGCAATGGTGACATGGCAGAAAGAGACACAAAATAGTTTTAGTTCAATCAATCCAAGGTGCACTTACTGCATTTACTGTGCCTTATTGTAAGCTATCTACAAACAATACAATAATGCATGGTCCAATGAAAAGAATCAGTGTACATACTGTATGTACTAATTGTGACAGTGGAACAGAATCATGAGAAAGTGAGGGAATCCCACAAAGTTTTCACATTGATTTAAATAATGTTGAAATACTTTTCAGTGTTATGTAATAAGTACTCAAAATGTTACGTATTGTAACAATAATGGAAATCTAGAGACGTCACTATGCCAAAATCAAACAAAATGTATTGGTCCAAAATATGTATTAAATAAGGGGTATTTTTTTTTATCAATATGTACAAACAAAAGGGCAGCAGCAGGAATTTGACCATTAACAAGAACATAAAGCATGAAATCCCATGCTGCAACACATCTACTCACTACTCCCCACTTCCGACACAGTTGTATAGTCTCTTCACTGAAATGGGTACAACACTGTGGTCCTTGATCCCCAACACAAATCTTTCAATGAAAATAAGAGTTTTTCTCAATTCCTTTGGGTACTGGGCAGCAAAAACAATATAGAGTGACATTAATGCACTCATAGCATATGATATGTCCATGCTGCTGTCCTCAGTCAAAACCTGTATACCATCCAGGTATAGGGTTATCCTTTGTGCCTGCGAAGGGTTCCCCTCGTGTGTGTTATGGAACATGATTGCTGGAGTAGGCACGCTTGGCTCCTATGCAATAAAAACAGATACATGTCAGTAAATAAAACCTGCTGTGAAAACAGCAAAATGACTCAATGTTGCCATAATATGGATAATGCCAATTCCTAAATCTTGACCTTAAATGCAGTTACCTCCAGTAGAGTGTATAGAAAGGATGAGTCCTCTCTGAAAATGGAAGGCAACAGTAGAATTGCTGCATCCCTAATGAGTCCTGAGAAAATACAATTATTCTGTAATATTTTTTGTTTTCAGAAATACAGATTGTGGCTCCTATAGATACACATATAGGCCTAGATACCTCGTCTTACTGAATCATCCAGGCAGGCATTGATTGATTGCCCTCTGGCAGCAGTCCTTTAGATCACACATAGATGCTCTTTGAGCCATCTTCGTTGCCATTCGATCCAGCTCTGTGACCATTTTGCGATCAGCTTCTACAAGGAATTGCTCCTTCATCTCCCACAGAAGCTGTAAGGAGGGATAAAAAGTGTCATCTCAAAATACTTGATGATCATTAATGAAATAATACACATACAATTAAATATTGTCAATTAAATGCTTGAAGATACCAACTATTTTAGGAAGCTTCAGTGCGGGAAACTTTTCGATGATTTCCTCTGCCTTGGCAGTTGCCATGAAAGTCTTTCGGTATGCATAGGTTCGTCTCATTCTCTCCTTTAAAGAGTTCAGATCTGGGTGTACCTTAAGCATCTCTGTAGACATTTCATTGATATGAGCTTTAATGCTCCTTTCATCCTCTCTACATTCTTCACTCTCCTGAGCCTATATGCATTCAAGAAAAATTACAAGCAATATAGTAAGAGGTAACCATTAAGATGAGGTGTACATGTTTTTTAAAAAGTTATATACCGGTAATATGGAATAATCATCCTCTCTGTATAACCTTCGTCTTGTGTTATCTTTCTGCTATCTTTCTGCTACCACTATGTTGGAGACCAAGCTCAAGCCCAGTCTCCCTGCTCCTCCTACCCGCACATTAGTGTGTGCTCAACATGGATGTATTAGATCCATGGTGCTCACCAGCCCACCCATCCCTCCAAAGACGAGCTAGATGGAGACCGCAACGCCGCTACCGACAACGTTAAAGCTCCTTCTAACATTGACAATTTATACTATATTATTTCATTAAAATAACAACTACGATAACCTTTTTAGGATGATTTCAGATTAATTGTACAGATATATTGTAACCTATTTTGTTATGGCAGCTCTCAGCAGAGCTTTGTCAGGTATTGTATTGTTTGACCACAATACAATTTGTTTGTTTGTTTTCTACAAGAAAACAAACAAATAAGCAAATGAACAAAACATAACAAGAAACAAATGCTTAGTCCACCTTTTACCATAAAAGTCCTCAGCTAGGGTCAAGCATGCTGAAATAAGATATTATATTTAGCTCACCTTGATTCTCGGAAGTTTCTTCTGTTCTCTCTCCTGTTCTTCTTTGTTCTGTTCTGTTCACAGTAATCACTATTGGTATGTCACACCTGGTTTGTAGGCAGGGAAGACCAGACCATGTGGTGCAATCCATGGGGCAACCAGCTCTTAACTCACACATGACAGCCACCATCATGCCAGTTCCCTGGCCCAACACACCAAACCTTGCCCTTTCCCCTGGGAGATCAGGGTTCAATTCCCAGCATCAACAAACCCTGATGTAGTAGCCTAAAAGTCAGCATTACAGTGTGATTTTTGCATCAGTTAAGGCTTGGCCTCTGACATCAAAGACCGTTGTCTATCAATGAACTTATGTGCAGCTTCACAACTGGACTAAGCCAGTCAGCAGGGTACAGCAGCCATGGGATGAGGCCGATCATGGAAAAGTATGAGGAGGAGACAAATACATGAGTAAAATTGTCTGTAAAATAAGTGTTTAATATTTTTTAAATTGTCTGTCACTAATCCACACATCACCTCAGTATGCATTAACATGGTCACTCTGCATCAACCAGGCCTTGAACTCACAACTTCAAACTGTATTCCTAGATCACCTGACTTGTAACAAACTTTCAAAAGCCTTTGTCCAGTGAGTCGTATAGCTCACTTAGATGCCCCAGAAAGAGGGGTTATATCCTTGCTGCAGGGACCACCTTGCTAATTCTTTGCTGTGTGTCATTTCCTCCTGAAGAAGGGAGTAGTGTAACTAAACTAAATAAACACAATTATAACTGCTGCGCAGCGATGGGTCGGGTCCGGGCGATTTTTGGCAAATTAAGGCAATTCTGAGCAACAAACAGGAGAACAGGAAGGCAAGACAGTTGACATTATAATGTTCCTTTTGCACCAGTTGAGGCTAAAATCCACAACAATAGAACCAAAGACTGTGGTCTATCATGCTGAGCTAATTGGCAAGTGACAATTCAACAGTGGCTTCACAAATTGATTAAGCCATTCACTGTTGTGCATGCAGATTTGAAACCACTGTAAATATATCAGTTATCAAGACAAAAGTCTGAAAATACACATATTGCATCTAGACAGAATGGAGATATTGGTAATTTGATTTTTTAGTTGATTCGATTTGCTCCATAAGTTAATAACTTATGTTTAATCTATCATGACTCTAAAATGTATATGTTTGCTTCACAAAGACCATCTGGCATTTTCATGAGCTGTCATCACCACCTTTGTCAGGGCTTGAACCCAGATTCTTTGGCACCAAGAACCAGCTCCTAAATCACTGAGCTATTTCTCAAACGGAATCACCAGCCAGACAGCAGTTGTCCAGGCAGATTTCAAAAATGGTCCTCCCAGTCACAGCTAATCTTTGCCTGAGTCAACAAAATTTGCTGATGAAAATCTTGCTTTCTTATAATTAATGGTTGTGGAAATAAATTGGTAACAGAACATTTCAGTTATAGGACTGCCATTATTTGCATGTCTAATCAGAAGGTGTAAGTTAATAGACTAGTATGGTGGACCTGATGACTGAAGGCAGCCAGCTGGTTAGCTCAGTCACTATTGCCAGTGACTTTAGACTGGGTGGCAGGTGTTCAAATCCCAAGATGGGCAGTTATGTTACAGTTTGATCAACAGGATCTGGGGAAGAAGAAATTGCTATAATTAAAATAAACAAACAAATTGTATATGAAAAGTATTTGTATCAGTAGTCACAAGGAAATGTATTTTGCACCATTATTGGCAAATGTTATCAGGAAGTATGTCCCTGGTGACACAGGATCTTACCCATGCTTTCAACAATCCCTGAAGAACTCTTTCTTCCAAAAACGGTTCTCTGGATCAAAATAGTTCTTACTGGAACCCTTAGTGTTAGTGAGAACCCTTTTAAAACCAATTATTCAGAAAAGGGGTTTTAAAGGGTTCTCTGGATCAAAATGGTTCTTACTGGAACCATTAGCGTTACTAAGAACCCTTGAAAAACCCTTTCTTTGGGAAAGGGTTTTTCAGAAGCAAATGGTTCCAGTTAGAACCTCAGCCCTTGTAGAAGAACCCTTTTGGAACCCTTATTTCTAAGAGTGTAGGGTCAATTTAGTGTTGCCAATCAACCTATCCCCAGGTGCATGTCTTTGGAGGTGGGAGGAAGCCGGAGTACCCGGAGGGAACCCACGCAGTCACGGGGAGAACATGCAAACTCCACACAGAAAGATCCCGAGCCCAGGATCGAACCCAGGACCTTCGTATTGTGAGGCACACGTATGAAACTGTATGTAATATATACTGTACAGGAAGTTCGAAATAATAGAATATATGAAAATGTATATAATACACTGTACAGGAAGTTACATATAATAGAATATATGAAAATGTATATTTAGGACAGTTTTTCCTTCTTCTTCCTCTTTTTTCCACATTCATTTACTATGGAAGGTTCTTTGCTTTAAAGGGACAAAAACTGAAAAACGTAACTTGAATGTCAACACAATTGTCTTTACCTTGTTCTGTTAACAAACTTGTGATTGTGTTCAGTGTTATTAATTGTTTAATGTATACACCTTTCTCCCTTTAGTATTCACTTATTATAAATGTGTGTATATATATATACACATATATACATATACAGTGGTGAGCCTTCAGGGCCAACAAGGCCTTCTCAGCTGGCCTAAAATAACCAGAAATCATAATTACAGATAAAAGTACTTTTTATATTTACTTTCCCTAAATATCTAAAAGTATTCATATTCTCTTCATGTCTTATCATGCTATTTCCAGTGCTGTTGTGTTTAGTTTAGAGTTTGTATCCAATCAGAATTCAGCTAGCTTATGTTGCCATGCTGTACGAAATCTGCCTGGGGCCTTCAGAATCAACAATGCAGGCGTCTATGCACTGTAAGTGAACGGGTACATACAGTTGATAGACAATTGCGATAGCCAATCAGATCACGAGTTGTTGTCAGTAAGGCCTTCTAGATGGCCTAAGGTTGAACGTGACATTTACGCGTCCTGTGATTGGATACTCACATCGGGACCGTTAGCGGATTAATTTGAGAACACACACAGTTGATAGACAGTTGTAATAGCCAATCAGATCACATGTTGTTGACAGTAGCCTATCTAGGTAGCCTGATGTTAACGAGACTGTGATTGGATACTGACGGAGGCAGATAATTACATATATCCATATTTGTGTGTTACTTCTTTATTTTCATAGTCATATTACAAAACAGCTAGTGTTCTTTATTTGTTATCTTTTGGTTGTCTGCAAGTACTGTGTGCCAACTTTTAGGAATGTGTGTGTGTGGGGGGGGGGGGGGGGGTCTTCTCTGCTTCTCATCAAAAGCCGACTTTAGATAAGAAACAAAAGGGACATGGGTTGAGGTGAGAGAGGGGGGGGGGGGGGGGAGATGGGGGTGGAGAGTGTTTTTCCATTTTTCTCCTTATCTGGTTATCCTCAAGTCCAGGGGGAGTAGCAATAAATCCCTTCTCTTATCTTTTCCTGTGCCCAGCTGTGGAGGAAGGGACAAGGAGGGTGGGGGCAAGGGAGACGTTATAGGAGATAAGTTTTTCCGTATGTGGGATTAGACCATTTTAGCTGTGCTAGTGAGCGCTTCTGTACGGGATTTGGTCTCACGTTTATTTCCAAAGGCTTTGGAAATAAATTACAAAATACCTATTCTGTCTCTGGTGGTCCTTCTTGCTCAGCTTCGTGTGTCATCAAAAGAGCTTGGGAGTGACCAGCAACTTGAATTCCCTGGGAGGAACAACTGGTCGAAACGCAACAATACTCACTTCTCATTCCAAAGGGAGTATCCGAGTTCAAGTTCAAAGTTCAAGTTGCTTTATTATTGTCCATTCTTAACATGTACAAGACATATAAGAACTGAAATTACGTTTCCAATCACAAGTTGCAATTTAGCAGGAAGCGGGAAGTGTTGACCCACAAAGAAGGAGAACAAAACGTTGATTAGGTGGAAGAAATGTATTTGCAAGGCCATTTTCAAGGATACTTAAGAGAAACTACATCTTGTGAGACCATGTCGGCATTGAAATGGGGAAATGCCCACCATTTCCACTCGAATCAACCGACTACGAGGGGCTATACGGCCTCGAATGAGTGTTACAAATTGTAAGGTTCAAATATGTTGTTTGTTTATTTTTTCACGTTTATTATGCAATTTTAATTTTGACAGTACCACATAAGATATGTTTTAATTGCTGATGCGGGTTTATTGATTTTTAAAAGCGCCAGAAAATAACCCGTTTTGTACACTGTTGGTGGTGATTCAATGCCCAGTAGGGCATAAATGTGTTTCTGTATCGTATTTCTCCAGCAATGGTCATGTGGGGACATAAATTATGTTTTTTTGAGAGGTAATCACTAGTCACTTACGGGGTCGCAGGGCGTGCTGGAGCCTATCCCATATACTGTATATATATATACATACATATATATATATATATATATATATATATATATATATATATATATATATATATATATTTGTGGACATTTATATGCCTCAAACTTCCATCCATCCATCCATTTCCTACCGCTTGTCCCATTCGGGGTCGCAGGGGGTGCTGGAGCCTATCCCATATACTGTATATATATATATATATATATATTTATATATATATTTTGTGTACATTTATATGCTGCAAAACTGGCTAAAAAGTTAGCATGCTAATGTGAGCATGCTAGCATACTCATCAGCTCAAGGTTTGGCATCATGCCACGCCCACATCCTATGTCGTGGTCGTTATCACCAGTCTGTTGAGTATCCGTCTGACCATGTAAATTCTAAAGTGATGTCATCATGACAGTTTAATTGGTGATGGCGAGGAACAGTTTTTGCCGCCAGGCTTCGCTCACTATGAATGGGTACGAACAGGTGCTGAGCCATACGGCACTTCGGGGTGTCGTCATCATCATTTGTTATGATCAAAATCTGAATTTGCGGAGCCGAATTATTCAAGTTTTGTGTTATTTAAAATGTTGCGGTGAGCCATCAAGATCAAAGTTTGGCGCCATGCCACGCCCCACATCCTATGGCGTAGGCAAATTTCCTTCGCAATTCTATCATCGCCCAACTGTCTTGTAGCGTTCGTTTCAACCACGGCTCATTTGGTCAAAGTCTCCCGGAGAAGCTCGTTAAAGAACGTTCGAGCCCTGTTTTTATCCCGAAAAATGGCCTACTTCCTGTAAATGTTCAAATATGGCATCTTGACATTTTCAACTGCGTCCTCTCATGATTGAGATCTCCATCGATTTTTGTCACAATACTTGAATCTGGTAGCGGGATTTTTTTTCTCATTTTTAAGGAGGCGCTATTGAGTTAATTTTTAAAATGTCGTGTTTTGGTGTTTGCGAAAGGTCCCTGGGACCCGAAAGGGTCTCTCAGTCATTAAAGTGTTAAAAATAAGTCTTTTAACTTTTAACAGAAATATCTATTGATCAATTTCAGGTCTATCTGTTGCCATAAACTTTTTTTTTAACGTTTTATGCCAAAAAAAACCCTGTTTTTTGAATAGCCAAAACACAAAATATCCAATATTTTCCCCTAAATAATTCAGAACATGTATTTTAATTCATTATTATTTGTACAACAATGACAGTTAAAACAAGGTCTAGGGCAGTGTTTTTCAACCTTTTCTGAGCCGAGGCACATTTTTTTCATTGGAAAAATTCAGAGGCACACCACCAGCAGAAATCACTAAAAAACGAAACTCGGATGACATTAAAAAGTTGTTGTCGCAATTGTTGGACATGACTTTAAACCATAACCAAGCATGCATCAATATAACTCTTGTCTCAAAGTAGGTGTACTGTCACCACCTGTCACATCACACCCTTACTTATTTTGTATTTTTTGCTGTTTTCCTGTGTTTTAGTTCTTGTCTTGCGCTCCTATTTTTTTTTGGTATTTTCCTGTAGCAGTCTCATGTCTTCCTTTGAGCGATATTTCCCGCATCTACTTTGTTTTAGCAATCAAGAATATGTCAGTTGTTTTTATCCTTCTTTGTGGGGACGTTGTTGATTGTCATGTCATGTTCGGATGTACATTGTGGACGGCCGTCTCTGCTCCACAGTAAGTCTTTGCTGTCGTCCAGCATTCTGTTTTTGTTTACTTTCTAGCCAGTTCAGTTTTGGTTTCGTTCTCAATAGCCTTCCCTAAGCTTCAATGCCTTTTCTTAGGGGCACTCACCTTTTGTTTATTTTTGGTTTAAGCATTAGACAACTTTTTACTTGCACACTGCCTCCCGCTGTTTCCAACATCTATAAAGCAATTAGCTACCGGCTGCCACCTACTGGTATGGAAGAGTATTACACGGTTACTCTGCTGAGCTTTAGACAGCGCCGACACTCAACAACAACACATCATTTGCAGACTATAATTACTGGTTTGCAAAAAATATTTTTAACCCAAATAGGTAAATGATAAATGAGTTATACTTGTATAGCGCTTTTCTACCGTCAAGGTACTTTGACAGTATTTCCACATTCACCCATTCACACACTGATGGCGGGAGCTGCCATGCAAGGCGCTAACCAGCAGCCATCAGGAGCAAGGGGTGAAGTGTCTTGCCCAAGGACACAACGGACGTGACTAGGATGGACGAAGGGGGGGATTGAACCCCAGTAACCAGCAACCCTCCGATTGCTGGTACGGCCACTCTACCAACTTCGCCACGCCGTCCCTGTGGTGAATTTAGATCATCTCCAACCGCACACCAGACTGGATCTCACGGCTGTGCCGCGGCACAGTGGTTGAAAAACACTGGTTTGGGGATCCAAAAGGCTCCTACTCATAAAAGCGTAAAAATAAATCATATATGCTTAATGTATATTATTTTTTCAACGATTAAATCACGAAATCAACTTCAGATCGATTAGTTTTTAATCAATCGAGTTTTAAATCGCGGCAGTTTTTCGTTCGTAGGGCTGTGAATCTTTGGGCACCACGTGATTCGATTCGATTCTTGGGGGTAAAGATTCGATTCTCGATTCAAAATCAATACTTTTTTAATAACATTGGGTGCTAGTTCTATGATTAACTACATTCCTCCATTAGACAAACATATCTGATCAATTTCTGTATTACTTCAAAGAAAACTGGTTTTGTTATATTTTGCTCGTTAGCATATATGTCGATGTGTTCATTGACCGGGCTAGCATGCTAAGCTACACAAGTGTGACGAAGCATTTGTTCCACGAACATACTAGCTTTTTTTAGACAAGGTCATAGGACAATATAGTTTACATACCAAATGTCTATTTCTATTTATTACAAGTAATAAGAAAAGGTAAATGCCTGACTTACCTATCAAGGAGGAATTTAGCAAGTTTGGCGTCAGATGAAAAAATCTTCTCCGCCTTCAATGGTCTACATCTTTCAAAGGCATCCTCGATACAAATCCTAGTTTTGCTCCTGGCTTTGTCATGAATAAGTGACATGGGGATAAGTTGATTGGCAACACTAAATTGGCCCTAGTGTGTGGATGTGAGTGTGAATGTTGTCTATCTGTGTTGGCCCTGCGATGAGATGGCGACTTGTCCAGGGTGTACCCCGCCTTCCGCCCGATTGTAGCTGAGATAGGCTCCAGCGACCCCAAAGGGAATAAGCGGTAGAAAATGGATGGGGGATGGAAGTTGATAATCATAACGACGCATTTTACATTTACTAAGGTCTGACATGTTTAGTAACTTTACGAAGATGGCGGTGCGTAACTGGCAACCTGGATGTGACACTCAAGACTTTCTAATTGGTCAAACGGTGGGCGGGGCATAGAAATGAAAACAATAATATTTCGGGGCTGTAAATCTCATTTTGAACTGAGCATAACCCGGCTGAACTACTGTTATATCAGTTATAGAGGTATTAAAAAAAGAACATGATTTATTAATGCCTTTTGACATATCAGGGCCATTTAATGAGGACTTAACATTTAGTGAAGTGAATTATATTTATATAGCGCTTTTCTCTAGTGACTCAAAGCGCTTTACATAGTGAAACCCAATATCTAAGTTACATTTAAACCAGTGTGGGTGGCACTGGGAGCAGGTGGGTAAAGTGTCTTGCCCAAGGACACAACAGCATTGACTAGCATGGCAGTAGCGAGGATCGAACCTGGAACCCTCAGGTTGCTGGCACGGCCACTCTCCCAACCGAGCTATACCGCCCCAAATAGGCAACATTTTAAAAAATGAACGCAGTTCCTCTTTTTAAGTAAACCTATACAGCAGATATGATCTACAACAATGTGAGTTGCTTGAGGGGCTGTACGGGACATATTACACAAATTGATTAAGAATCGTTGCAAATAGGAATCGTGAGTCAATCAATAATGGCCTTTTTAACCGACTTATTAGTCAGTATTGCAACAATTTCTTGTTAAATCACACCTGCCAACTCTTTTGTTCCACTCATGTGCCGCGGGCCGTTACAAATGAGCTGCGAACCGAACTTTGTTGCTATGAAAACGTTAGCGTTGAAAGGACTCTACACAAGCTTCAATCTGCGTTTTATGTTGCAAAACAAACTTTCTCACGGCAGTGTGACGCAGTCAATAAAAGGTTCAGATATTAGTTTTGGTTCTTGTGGGCCTTTTTTTTTTATTATTTCACAATCCTTCCAAATGTACAAAAACAGAAAGAAACAATTCACCAACATCATGACGCTCTCCACTGCTGTCGGATATCCATGTGCATCCGCCAGGACTGGAAATCTCTAACAAAAAAAATAATAAAAAAATCGCAGAAATTTTGAAAAGCCGTCCCCTTTTGCTTAAAAAAAAGAAAAAATCTCCCCTGCTTCTTCCACGGTATTTCCAAAGCAGCAGAGGACCAAATTGCCTTTCAACTTGGCTTCAGAGCATTCTGTAGTTCACTAACAGAGGAATAGAATTGAGTTCTGTGGATTCCCCCAAAATGGTGCCAGGGATGCCGTGGTCCCTCCCGTCTTCTCATTGGACTTTTTATAGGTCGATCTTGGGATCCTTCTTCTTCTTCTTCGGCTCCTCCTGCACCTCCAAGGGGTTGGCCGCCTCCTTTTTCAGGTAGGCGATGAAATCGCTGACCTCGCGACCTCCCTGCAAGGCGGGAAGAGCGATAACGTCAGCCTCGCGTTCGGTCGCCAGCGCACATCTTCGTCGGGGCGATACTTACCTCGTACTTCTTTGGCTTCGTCTTCTGGCCGGCCGGCGAGAAGTAGATTGTGGGGAATCTGGGTGGAGGAAAGAAAAAAAAGGCTTTTTAGACCTTCACTTTCAATTGCAAAAAGAAGACAAACAAGCAGCAGTATCTTGCTCCGACTCACCCAGAGACTTCGTAAGGTGACGGCACGTCGTTGGCTGTGGCGTCCATCTTGGCGATGACTACGTTAGGATCCATTGCGAGCTTTGCGGGTAAAAAACAAAACAAAAATAAACTTCAACATTTGCACAATTAATCAGTGTATTTCTTTTTAAGTCATTGTTCAACTTTTTCCAAATCCGATACAATACCGATATTGGAGTTGAGTATTGGCCGATACCGATATTAACCCTACACAATAGGAGCACAAATCTTACATACCGTATTTTTCGGACTATAAGTCGCACAGGCCGAAAATGCATAACAAAGAAGGAAAAAAACATAAGTCGCACTGGAGTATAAGTCGCATTTTTGGGGGGAAATTTATTTGATAAAAGCCAACACCAAGAATAGACATTTGAAAGGCAATTTAAAATAAATAAAGAGTAGTGAACAACAGGCTGAATAAGTGTACGTTATATGAGGCATAAATAACCAACTGAGAACATGCCTGGTATGTTAACGTAACATATTATGGTAAGAGTCAATCCAATAACTATAACATATAAAACATGCTATACATTTACCAAACAATCTGTCACTCCTAATCGCTAAATCCCATGAAATCTTATACGTCTAGTCTCTTACGTGAATGAGCTAAATAATATTATTTGATATTTTACGGTAATGTGTTAATAATTTCACACATAAGTCGCTCCTGAGTATAAGTCGCACCCCCCGGCCAAACTATGAAAAAAACTGCGACTTATAGTCCGAAAAATACGGTACTTTTATTTTTTTTTTATTTTAATGTGGAATGTTAAAAAAGGTACGATTAAGTGAAATTACTCAAAGAGCAATGGTACAAACTTACCTCCCCCCTTACAACAAATTGCTTTAAATCTATTCATATTCAAGTCTTCATTATTCTTTCAAACTAATTGTAGCTATATTGCATATAATTATGAATTCATGGTAGTTTAATCTTTACTGTCTTTTATTAACTGACTTTGTCTTTCTTCTTTGCCTGGTCCTGGTCCCAGGCAGCCTGTCAAAGTACTTTGTCATGTTGTGTTCATACTTTTATTTTAATATATAAGCAGATGTACAAATAAAAAAAGTGACCTTAAACCTTGACTATGGACTGTGACTGTACTTTCACAATATTATGTCAGACCCACTCGACATCCATTGCATTCGGTCTCCCCTAGAGGGGGGTGGGTTACCCACATATGCGGTCCTCTCCAAGGTTTCTCAGTCATTCACATCGACGTCCCACTGGGGTGAGTTTTTCCTTGCCCTTATGTGGGCTCTGTACTGAGGATGTCGTTGTGGCTTGTGCAGCCCTTTGAGACACTTGTGATTTAGGGCTATATAAATAAACATTGATTGATTGACTATATTCTTTGACTACGGCATTGAGCAGTTTCCTTTATTTCAAGGAACTCACCTATGTATTAATGTTCTACTCATCTATGTCAGGGGTGCCCAAAACACAGCCCGCTCGTGTATTCAGTTTGGCCTGGGAGACGTGAGTGTAAATCAGGAATCTGGCTTTTAAAATATCTGACAATCTGATTTTTGCATATTTGCCGCCATATTGTGAACAACATGAGTAAATCAGGTCAGTGACCATGAATTGTATGTTTAAAAAAAAAACACCAGCACAGTATTTACTAATCACCCAATCCAAACAACCTTCCCTAGTCATGGCCCCAAAAAAATTGCAACCAACAAAAAGTCAACAGATGTGGTCACACAACCTGCTCACTGAACCACTGATATTATATACAAAAAAAAGATCAAGCACAATAAAAAGTTGCACCAATTGATTACAATGCATGATGGGAAAAACGCAAAACACTCTCCACACTAATCCATGTTCGCCGCATTTTTTCTGCTTGATTACAAAACTTTAAAAGGAGGTCGTCACAGAAGTAAACATGGTAGTAGTCAAACTTTCACATACTCTTAATATCCAGTTATATTGATTATTAATTATATATCCTTTATGAACATATATTTGTGTATGTATATTTCCACTTTACATGCAGTCGGCTTTCGGACCACATCCAAAATTTTTTTTACCTCAATGCAGCAGACAAAAAGTTTGAACACCTCTGATCTATATCGTCCGAAGCTAACAACGTTATTTAAATTTCGCACATACACACATCTGCTTGTCTATACGCACAGACTGCAGATCTTATTTTGAAACTCTGGACAGGAACGCGGCGTTCCTGTTTGCAAAAACGGGAACTCCTAAGCAGCACGAGGCCGTTCATTTGTGGCCACACTTGGAGGATACTGAAATATTTTCTCTGTTAACTGGCTGTCCAGCTTCGCACAAGCAAACACGATAAAGGATTGCTTGTATCACAGCTTAGATTGGAGATTTTACATGCAAGCCGATATTATTCGATAGTTGTTTTTTTCAGATAGTGGACCAATATCCAATTAAATATATCGGGACATCCCTAATTCGGCTCACCTTCTCTCCAAGCTCGACGTATTTGGGCTCCAGGCTCTTGCAGTGTCCGCACCAGGGGGCGTAGAACTCGATGAGCACGTCTTTGCTGTCGTCGTTGACGATGGCATCAAAGTTCTCGGCCACCAAAACCTGAAGACGAGCGCAGGCGGGGTGATGATTGACGAGCGGCAACGCGGTGCTTTTATTATGAAGGTGTGTCGGGTGTTCATCTCACCTTGACGGGCCCGTCGTTGTTCTCGGGTATGGGCTCAGACTTGAGGTAGCGCTTCAACTTGCCATCAAAGAAGTCCTGCAGGAAACGCTCTAGGGCTTTTCCGTCACGGCTGTTTGTGGAGGAGAAACAAAAGAAAGTTTGAAGTAATCAGCAGGAAATTTAAGCTCGACTTGGGAAAACCTTTTTGACTGAAAGTGTGAACGTACGAGAACTCCTCGGCCATGACATATTTGTCTCCCTTAGTGGTGCGGATGGCCACCAGGGGGAGCTCTCCGTCTTTGTTGTCAAAGCCAAACTCGGACAGGTCGTGGGTGAAAGAGAACTTGTTGGCCACGGTGAAGCTGAGCTGCTTGCCCTGGTCCAGGAAGGTCTTGGCCACCTTCATCACCCTGCGAAGACACGCGCGCCTCGTAAATACCGAGTCAGCTTTTTACCCACAGAAAAACCAGCCCGGTAGGCCTTGGTTTGGTACCTGTTCCTCCAGTAGTTGGAGCCTTTGGGGTTTTTGTCGTAGTCCACGTCATAATAGGCCACCAGCAGGTCTTTCCCTTTCAGCTGGTCTTTGTTGTCGTCGGTCATGTGGGGGCAGATTCCAAATCTGAGCAGAAACCGTTTGCACAACATTTAGCAAAAAAACACACACAACTTAAAAATAATCATGCTAAAAGTGATGACAGATCAAAATCTCAACAGCTAATTTTTTGATGGCCTGTGGCACACTTTACAAATATTAAAAAAAAACAAAAAAACATGAAAAGTGGAATAAAAGAGCAAACAGGTGCAATGTTGACACTAATAACACACAGCTCCATGCAGGCTGTTTTTTTAATTTTCAACTGTCATTGCTTAAAAAATTATAATGAATCAAAATCAATGTTAAGAATTATTGACCGATTCAAGGCTTCAATTACTTCACATCAAATATTGCTTTGAAATATTTTGGGAGGGAAACATTGCATCGTTTGCAATATATGAAAAACAAAAAAATTTAAAATAAAAACTTATAATAACCGGATGGATCTGAACTTGATCTAAAGTTAAAAAAAAAAACAATAAAAAAAACATGATGACAATTTAACATTTATGAGTGGGGCTCTTTTGGATCCCTAAGAATTTGTGGATTTTTTTTTTTTACTTTAAACTCATTAATCAAAAAATAACGAATAAAGTCAATGGTGTTATGAATTATTTAATCCAATTACTTCACATCAAATATTTCACTTTGGGGAAAATATTGCAAATTTTGTGTTGGTCATAAAAAACAGGGTTTGGACAGAAAGGGCATAAAACGTGGTTTTACTTTATGTCAATAGACCTTAAGTTGATCTACAGACTTAAGCGTTGAATAAATAAATTAAGTAATATATGACCTATTTTTAACATTTTTATGACTGAAACCCTTCCAGGTCCCTGGGACCAAACTTAAGAGCTCTAAAAGAGAAAAAAAAACTTATTTTGTATTCGTTTTAAAAATAGAAACTATAAAAATTGCCCCCGGATGCTTTTATTTTCAGTGTGCAGCCCTCAGTGGTAATACTTTGGACAACCCTGCTGTCACCCCCACCCTAAATGATAACAGAAACACGTACACGCTGTCCTGAACGAATCTCTTGATTTTGTTGCTGGTGAATTTTTCTTCGCTGAATTTGACCGAGGAGTCTTCAAACTTGTTGCTGAGTCTGGCCGGGCGGAACAGGATGACGCCACTGGAAGATAAAAAAAACAAAAAACAAACAAGTGAAGTGTTGGCAGTGATCTTCTGAAAGAGCGGAAAGAGAGAAAAGACGCGCCGCTCACTCTTGGTCGACGTCCTTGCTCTTGAGGAGCGCCTCGGAGAAGGTGTGGGCGAAGCGGAAGTTCTCCCTCAGGGTGCTGGCGGCCTTCTGGTACTCTGTGTTTGCGGCACTCTCGTGGTCGGCGAAGAACCCTGGCAAGAAAAGAGGACCATGTTCACACCAGCAAATGGAATCTATCGCCAGACCAAGTCGCTTTCGTTGACTGTTTCAACAAAATCAGTAAGGGGTGTCCTGATTCTATTTTTTTTTTACATTGGATACTGATATTGGAGCGAAGACAATTGGCCGATACTAATATTGATTCATTATCAGCAGGAATCACACATACTATTATTTTGTAGTATGGAATGTTAGAAAAGGTTTGATCAAGTAAAATATGTCAAAGGTTAGTGTTTTTTTTAATACCTACAATTGTTTGATTTATCATAAACCGACTGGAGTAGACATATGCTGTCTTTACGTTGAAGTGGAGTTGTAATTGTTTTTTGGTGACACCTAAAGCGCTGAATGAGGCGGACACTTTAATGGATTGTTTCTAATACGCTTCTGGCTTGGACACATTGTATGTGTAAGTAATATGCAACTATAATGATCTGATACTTGTTTATATTGACAAATGTGCGGTTTTATACTGCAATATTGTTCATTCAAGGACACGTATGTCTAGGTTGTGTGCTGTTGTGTAGCTACTGGCTGCTAGTAGCCTACAGCCGACCATGTTTACCTTTGTAAATGACAAATACAATAAAAGACCCACTTTGTGTGCTTATTGGAGGACATTTAGATATTAACTGGCTGTCCAGCTTTGCACAAGTAAACAGGCCGCAAACATTTTAGATGTAATTGGATATAATTGTTTTGCTGCTGATATCGGATCGGGATACCCCTAAAGTAATGCTTGGTTCTATCTACAGTAAGGACGTACCGATTTTTCATATCATGGTTATTGTCACCAAAATGATCACGTTATTATTATAACAGTGTTGGTAAATGTGCTCAAAAATTACTCAAACACTTATAACCAAATGTGATTTTTTTTTTTAAATGAAATACAATATATACCCACACAATATACTTTCTTGGCAAAAGAAACATTTTATAATAAAGTTGTTCTGGCTACTTAAGAGCCATATTATTTTAACTTGAGTGTTTGTTTTTTTTAATGATAGAAAAATATGTGTTAGGTGCGTCATGTCCAGGTTTTGCAGTTTTTTTTATGTATGCTATGTCACTGTTTCAGTTCTTTAACTACTTTCCATTCATTTTTACCTTTTGCCGAGCAAAAATGTGGCAAGTCAATAAAGCCGCCAACATTCCTTCACTATAATTTTCAAATGTTATTGTAATTTAATCTAATATACCGAAAATATTGTCTGATTACAAGAACATTTTAAAAGTATATGAATAAGACAATAAACCTTCTTGAGCAATTCCTTCACTATTTTACCTATGCGGTTGTGCATGGAATAAGTTCAAAAATATCTGCCTGAACATCAAACACCGTTCATACCAATCAAGAATAATGAATAAAGTCAACTTACCAACAACACTTGCGTCTTTGTCTGCAATAAACTTCTCAAACTCCGCCTCGGTCTTGAGCTCCACGGAGGCGGGGCCAGCCTGCTTTTTCAGGAAACTGACAATCCCATCTACAAGAGACCAGTAAACTACTGTTAACACCCATACACCTGTGGTCTGGATTTCTAAGCTAAAACCAAGTACCTGCAGTTCTGGGACCCTCGTAGGGGCCGGAGACTTCTCCTTCCCTGAAGATCTTCAGGGTGGGGTAGCCGTTGACTCCATATTTGCCGCAGATTTCGCTGTTGGCTGTGCAGTCGACCTAGAAAGAATGTAAACAACGTTTACGATCTGAAAAAAAGAACACGTCAAAGATATACGTGTCCCGTTAAGTACCTTGACCAGAGCGACGAGGCCTTTCAGGCGCGTGGCCGCTACCTCGTACTCTGGAGCAAGACGTTTACAATGGCCACACCTAAAAGGGACCAAAGACTTTAGAAAGACAAATAGACTAAAGGAAGTATCTGCTTGGCTGGGAATGTTTAGATAGCTGTACAGGAGTGAATACACAGTACTTTCTCGGCAGACATGGCCGTTAAATGTATTATTTACTGTCTTGATTAGCTAACGACATTGCATAGACCAGACCTGGGCATATTAAGGCCCGGGGGCCACATGCGGCCCGTTAAGCTTTTCTATCTGGCACGCCGGACATTCCCAAATATTTTTTTTAGATGTTTAAGATGGAAAGTGTAGATGCCATTATGATGTGCAGTGATGTTTTCTAATGACCGTAAATCTTGAACTATACTAAGTATTTCAATGGTTGGAATCTGCGCTTTTGGATGATATACTAGTTACTATGGTAATCTAATTAGTTACTATGGTAATCGACGTCACAGTAGCTCAGACGAGGCACCAAGCAGTGTGGGTGGGAAGCGTTTCCACAGACGCGGAAGGACATTTTCACAACAAAGTTCTAAAGCTTAGTGATATATCAGATTGTAGGTAGGCTTATTTTGTACCCTTCGCGTTCATATTTCACTGTTTGTTGGATTTTTGTTGCGTTTCACTTGATTGTAAAATATGTCGATCGAAAGGGGGTGTGAGGGGGGGAGCCTATCTCAGCTACAATGATTGATTGAAATTGTTATTAGTAGATTGCACAGTGAAGTACATATTCTGTACAATTGACCACTAAACGGTAACACCCGAATAAGTTTTTCAACTTGTTTAAGTCGGGGTCCATTCATGATACAGATATATACTATTTTCATAATACAGTCATCACACAAGATAATCATCAGAGTATATACATTGAATTATTTACATTATTTACAATCCGGGGTGTGGGATATGGAGGGGGGGAGGGTTTAGGTTTGGTTGGTATCAACAATTCAGTCATCAACAATTGCATCATCAGAGAAATGGACATTGGAACAGTGTAGGACTGACTTGGTAGGATATGTACAGCAAGTAGTGGACACAGAGAGAGAGATCAGAAAGTATAAGAAAAAGTGTCTCCATTTGATTATTTACATTTGATTATTTACAATCCGAAGAGGTATGATGAGGAAGGGAGAGTGTTAGTTTAGGGTTGAAGTGGCCTGGAGGTGTTCTTTAAGTGCGGTTTTGAAGGAGGTTAGAGATGCCCTTTCTTTTACACCTGTTGGGAGTGCATTCCATATTGATGTGGCATAGAAGGAGAGCCACAAGACCTTTGTTAGATCGGAATCTGGGTTTAATGTGGTTAGTGGAGCTCCCTCTGGTGTTGTGGTTATGGCGGTCATTTACGTTAAGGGAGTAGTTTGACATGTACTTCGGTATCAGGGCGGTGTAGCGGATTTTATAGACTAGGCTCAGTGCAAGTTGTTTTACTCTGTCCTCCACCCTGAGCCAGCCCACTTTGGAGAAGTGGGTAGGAGTGAGGTGTGATCTGGGGTGGAGGTCTAGAAGCAATTGGACTAGCTTGTCCTGGGATGTTTGGAGTCTAGATTTGAGGGTTTTGGAGGTGCTAAAGTACCAGGAGGTGCATGCGTAATCTAAAAAGGGTTGAATGAGAGTTCCCCCTTAGAATCTTCATGGTGCTTTTGTTGACCAGAGAGGAGATTCTATAGAGAAATCTCGTTCGTTGGTTGACCTTTTTGATTACCTTGGTTGCCATTTTATCACAGGAAAGATTAGCCTCTAGAATGGAACCTAGGTAGGTGACCTCATCTCTCCTGGTGATAACGTCACCCACTGTTATAGTGAAGTCATTGACTTTCTTAAGGTTGATGTGGGACCCAAACAGGATGGATTCCGTTCTACCTAGGTCTATGGATAGCTTGTTGTCAGCGAGTCAGGTGAAAATTCAACAGAGTTCAGCACTTGATTGATTGAGACTTTTATTAGTAGGTTGCACAGTGAAGTACATATTCCGTACAATTGACCACTAAATGGTAACACCCGAATAAGTTTTTCAACTTGTTTAAGTCGGGGTCCACTTAAAAATTAGATTTTATCCGCGGGTCGGGTCGGGCGGTTGAAATAAAAAAAATTAGATTTTAAATAGATTCAGGCGGGCGGCAGTTAAACCAATTCGGAAATATATATACATAGTTAAATGTTGTTACCCACATACGAAAAACGAGCAGGCACCTGCTGCATATGCCACAACAGAAGAAAAAAAAAAAAAGAGATGGACACTTTTACGGAGCGGAGAAGGCCCCCGACGCCTCGCCGGGGTCCCCCGAGAGGGCCCCACCGGGAGCCGTAGCTGAGGCGATCCGCGAGAAGGGCCCGACGCACGTCCAGGGTCACCACCGCGCCCACCGCACCGACACCCCGCCTCGTCCGCCTTCGCCGCGGCCGGCGTCACGCGCAGCAGGTAAGCAGCTTACCTGCCCGCCACCCCCGTGGCCGGGGGCTCGTAACAGGGGTCACTCCGCGCGCTCCGCCCGCGCAGCTTACCTGCCCGCCACCCCTGTTGCTGGGGGCGCGTAACAGGGGTCACTCCGCGCGCAGTGCGCTCACGAAAGGGGTGGGGCTCACCCTGGTTGATATAGACAGCAGCTAGGACGGTGGCCATGGACGTCGGAACCCGCTAAGGAGTGTGTAACAACCCACCTGCCGAATCAACTAGCCCTGAAAATGGATGGCGCTGGAGCAACGCTGCCGTCTCGCTGCCGGCGATGGCCGGCAGCTTGGAGGTGCGCTCAGCGCGGCTCCCATATGATTGCGCACTGGTGTGCGTCTGGGTCGTGACAGCGTGGCACGCGAATGTCTGTGCTGCATTGGATCAATCTCCTTTCTTTAACAGGCAAAAGCTTTATAACCTCACTAATGCCTTGCATCGTCTATATTAGATATATAACAACGGGCGGGTGCGGGCGGATGCGGTTCTGATCAAATGTTAGATCGGGTGGATTGCGGATGGTTGACGACTTTCTGATGCGGTTGCGGATGAAATAATTGCCTATCCGCGCATCTCTAATACAGATATATACTATCATCATAATACAGTCATCACACAAGATAATCACATTGAATTATTTACAATCTGGGGTGTGGAGGGGTGGGGTTAGGTTGTTATCATCAGAGAGAGAGAGAGAGAAGGCATAAGAAAAAGTATCTGCATTTGATTGTTTACATTTGATTATTAACAATCCGGGAAGTGTGTTAGTTTAGGGTTGTAGCTGCCTGGAGGTGTACTTTTATTGCGGTTTTGAAGGAGGATAGAGATGCCCTTTCTTTTATACCTGTTGGGAGCGCATCCCACATTGATGTGGCATAGAAAGATAATGAGTTAAGACCTTTGTTAGCACTGATAACTCAATTATGTATAAGCTAACTAATAAGCCGCACCATCACTGACAAAGACATACTGCACATTTAACAAGGCCTGTATTTTTTACAGATGCGTGGCATTTCCTTGAATATGCTTTTTGTTTCACTTGCAACGCATTTAAGTTTCGGTACATGCGAAAAGCACCCAACAGTTCACGTCAGCCAATCAGCGGCGGACAACCAAGTTCCCCCGTCCAATCAGAACGTGACTAAGTTCCCCCGTCCAATCAGAACGTGACAACAAGTAAAGGACCCGCCTCCCAACTTCCGTCATCGCAGGTCGTTTCAATGAAATACGTGCTAAATAGCGCATTAAAAGTGAAAAATGACGCGGAATGACATCAAATGCTTACAAGTAAAAACAAAACAGCTTTCATTTATATCCTGAACTAAATTGAATAATAATATATACAAGACTTTGTGCATTTTATCGTCGTGCTAGCTAGTAGCATGCTAACATTTCCCCATTAGCCGCGTATAACTGGAATTTGCTTGCAAAACTAATGTGCGATAAGAGTAGAAGTAAGCTATGTGGGAATTAAACTTAAGAGTTGACGACTCACCACGGCGCAAAAAACTCGACGAGGGCGAGGTCGTGGTTTCCAATTTTGGTTCCGAAGTCTTCGTCCGTGTAGTCGAGCACGTCGCTCGCTCGGGCGAACCCGGCGAGCGCGACCAGGAAGAGCAGCCTCAGCATCGCACTCGGCTCCGCTTACAACGTCCTCAGGTGGACCTGGAGGGGGAGGAAAAAAAACACCGTGTGGAGAGCGAGTGCGTGTCGGACACAGGGTGACTGTTCCTCGGCGGAGATGAAGCGTAAGCCGCTGAGGATCGACAGCAAAAAGCACAGAGAAGGCGGAAGAGATGCGAGAACAACTCCTTACCACAGTGTGGCAGCCTGCCATTGGTCAGCACCCAGTGTCAATCTGTGGCGATTAGCCAATCAGAGCGCGTGACACTGGAGCTTGTCATTCGCCAGCCAATCGGAACACGACTAAATCCAAACTCTTTATTCATACGAGGAAGTCATTATGACGAAGGTTCACTGCTGCACTACTAAACGTCAAATTGTTTTATAAATGCAGATTTTCATCTTTATATGATGACATATGTTTACATTAACCAAGGAAGAAGTGTTGCTAAACTTACACAGGGCTTACATTTGTGAGTGAATAAAAGTGGCTAATAAAGTCAAGGGCGCCGCTAGGGATTTTGGGCCCCATGAAAATAATTTTTACAGGGCCCCCAACACAGTGTCATTATTTTTTCTGTTTTATAATTTCATCATCATTAGGGGCCTCTCTGGGCCCCCCTCCATCATGGGCCCCTAGAATCCGTCTCCTTTACCCCCCCCCCCCTTTTTCGGCGCCCCTGAATAAAGTTAATAGTGTGATAGAAAACCTGTTTCTGTTTTGGGGACTTGATTGAGGTTATGTGTTTGCTTATGTGTACAGCTCTGGTAATGGGTACAAAATTCGCACCCACCTGCACAAATGTACTTCAAAATGTAACAATCACAATAAAAATGACTTTTTTTGTTTTGTTTACTAGGGCATGCATATATAATATGCATTAGTTTGACCAACGATAATAGAAAGGAGATGCTTGGAAATAGCATAAAAATGCCCCAAAAACTTGGAAAAACGCAAGTCATAGCGTCACTTTTTGGTGTAACCATCATGAGCGTTCTGTTCAGGTATATTTCTTTTATATTTTGATAAATCATCATATTTATGTATTACTAAATTTAAATAGGTATTGATCAATCTTTAAGCTGTGTGTATTTGATTTCAGTTTGCTTTTGACATCTTATTTTACAACCTTGTGTTGCGCTCATGATGGCGTAACCAAACTAGATTATTTTGAATATTTATTCCCTTTTTTTACATTTAGTATATTTAAATATACTGTGTTTTATGCTTTTTTTTTCCTTTTTGGAACATGTACTATACATATAATACAATTAAGTCCCATATAAAATTATGTTTCGAGCAATACTTTAATTTTGCCATTGAAAGTAACACTCCAATGTCCATTAGTGGAGCTGTACACTTATACAAACAAGTCATTCTCATGTTTCGAAGTAGTCAATCAATCAATGTTTATTTATATAGCCCTAAATCACAAGTGTCTCAAAGGGCTGCACAAGCCACAACGTCATCCGCGGTTCAGATCCCACATCAGGGCAAGGAAAAACTCAACCCAGTGGGATGACAATGAGAAACCTTGGAGAGGACCGCAGATGTGGGTGATCCCTCCCCACCCTCTAGGGGAGACCGGTGCAATGGACGTCGAGTGGGTCAAGCACAATATTGTGAAAGTCCAGTCCATAGTGGATCTAACATAATAGTGAGAGTCCAGTCCATAGTGGGGCCAGCAGGAGACCATCTCGAGCGGAGACAGGTCAGCAGCGCAGAGATGTCCCCAACCGATGGCCATGGATGAAGTGCTGACATTCCTACTTTTGCAGTCCGTTTTACAAACAGGTTTGTTGCAATGTGCCCTAAAACTTCTTAAAGGAAGTCTTGGTAAACATTGCAGCTTTACACCTTTGTCACAGGAGGCATCATTCTTATGTGTTTGCTTATACAAACAAGTCATTCTTATGTTTTTAAGTAGTCCTGACATTCCTACTTTTGCAGCCTGTTTTACAAACAGGTGTGTTGCAATGTGCCTTAAAACTTCTTAAAGGAAGTCTTGGTAAACATTGCAGCTTTACACCTTTGTCAAAGGAGGCATCATTCTTATGTGTTTGCTTGTACAAACAAGGCATTCTTATGTTTTAAAGTTAAAGTTAAAGTACCCATGATTGTCACACACACACTAGGTGTGGTGAAATTCGTCTCTGCATTTGACCCATACCCATTGATCCCCCCCCCCTGGGAGATGAGGGGAGCAGTGAGCAGCAGCGGTGGCCGCGCCCGGGAATTATTTCTGGTGATTTAACCCCCAATTCCAACCTTTGATGCTGAGTGCCAAGCAGGGAGGTAATGCGTCCCATTTTTATAGTCTTTGGTAGACTCGGCCAGTGTTTGAACTCACGACCTAGTCCTGACATTCCTACTTGTTGCAGCCTGTTTTACAAACAGGTTTGTTGCAATGTGCACTAAAACTTCTTGAAGGAAGTCCTGGTAAACATTGCAGCTTTACACCTTTGTCAAAGGAGGCATCATTCTTATGTGTTAATTGTAGCCGACATTACACACTTCATTTCTGATGATCCTATTTAAACTTCAAATTTCATTTTAGTTTCATGATTTTGCCTCTCGACCACCAGCCTGGATCAGAAATAAAGCCATGGAGATGTCATTTTTGCTCTCTATTTTATGCTGCAGCTGTCACATATACTGTAATATTGTACATGGTAATTGTAATATATTGTATATATGATATAGACATAATATAATATAATATATCAGTATATATAATATACTGTACATATATTATGTAAATATTATGTATATACAGGTAAAAGCCAGTAAATTAGAATATTTTGAAAAACTTGATTTATTTCAGTAATTGCATTCAAAAGGTGTAACTTGTACATTATATTTATTCATTGCACACAGACTGATGCATTCAAATGTTTATTTCATTTAATTTTGATGATTTGAAGTGGCAACAAATGAAAATCCAAAATTCCGTGTGTCACGAAATTAGAATATTACTTAAGGCTAATACAAAAAAGGGATTTTTAGAAATGTTGGCCAACTGAAAAGTATGAAAATGAAAAATATGAGCATGTACAATACTCAATACTTGGTTGGAGCTCCTTTTGCCTCAATTACTGCGTTAATGCGGCGTGGCATGGAGTCGATGAGTTTCTGGCACTGCTCAGGTGTTATGAGAGCCCAGGTTGCTCTGATAGTGGCCTTCAACTCTTCTGCGTTTTTGGGTCTGGCATTCTGCATCTTCCTTTTCACAATACCCCACAGATTTTCTATGGGGCTAAGGTCAGGGGAGTTGGCGGGCCAATTTAGAACAGAAATACCATGGTCCTTAAACCAGGCACGGGTAGATTTTGCGCTGTGTGCAGGCGCCAAGTCCTGTTGGAACTTGAAATCTCCATCTCCATAGAGCAGGTCAGCAGCAGGAAGCATGAAGTGCTCTAAAACTTGCTGGTAGACGGCTGCGTTGACCCTGGATCTCAGGAAACAGAGTGGACCGACACCAGCAGATGACATGGCACCCCAAACCATCACCCAACCATGCAAATTTTGCATTTCCTTTGGAAATCGAGGTCCCAGAGTCTGGAGGAAGACAGGAGAGGCACAGGATCCACGTTGCCTGAAGTCTAGTGTAAAGTTTCCACCATCAGTGATGGTTTGGGGTGCCATGTCATCTGCTGGTGTCGGTCCACTCTGTTTCCTGAGATCCAGGGTCAACGCAGCCGTCTACAAGCAAGTTTTAGAGCACTTCATGCTTCCTGCTGCTGACCTGCTCTATGGAGATGGAGATTTCAAGTTCCAACAGGACTTGGCGCCTGCACACAGCGCAAAACCTACCCGTGCCTGGTTTACGGACCATGTTATTTCTGTTCTAAATTGGCCCGCCAACTCCCCTGACCTTAGCCCCATAGAAAATCTGTGGGGTATTGTGAAAAGGAAGATGCAGAATGCCAGACCCAAAAACGCAGAAGAGTTGAAGGCCACTATCAGAGCAACCTGGGCTCTCATAACACCTGAGCAGTGCCAGAAACTCATCGACTCCATGCCACGCCGCATTAACGCAGTAATTGAGGCAAAAGGAGCTCCAACCAAGTATTGAGTATTGTACATGCTCATATTTTTCATTTTCATACTTTTCTGTTGGCCAACATTTCTAAAAATCCCTTTTTTGTATTAGCCTTAAGTAATATTCTAATTTTGTGACACACGGAATTTTGGATTTTCATTTGTTGCCACTTCAAATCATCAAAATTAAATGAAATAAACATTTGAATGCATCAGTCTGTGTGCAATGAATAAATATAATGTACAAGTTACACCTTTGAATGCAATTACTGAAATAAATCAAGTTTTTCAAAATATTCTAATTTACTGGCTTTTACCTGTATGTTATATTTTATATCGCTATATTTAGTCTATTTATACCTGCATTGTCCTTTCCATCTTTACACTTTCCATCATTGTAACTGAGCTACTGTGTGGAACGATTTCCCTTGTGGATCATTAAAGTTTGTCTAAGTCTAAGTCTAATTTCTTCAAGAGCATATTAGAACAATTGTCTCTGACAGGGGTGCCCAAACGTTTTCCACTGAGGGCCACAAACTGACAAATCAAAGGCCACTTTGTAAACCAGTAGAACATATAGATTTCTTTCAAAGAACTATAAAATGGAATTTCAGTAGAAGTTGTGCGTGAATGCTTAAGAGTCATAGCCGAACTGAAACGCTAACAGTTCGCGCGCTGACCGAATAGCGTCAAGTAACAAAAATATAAGCAAAATGAGCCAAAAAAGCTAGCATGCAAACGGTGCTGTACTAGCATGCTAAAATAGCATGCTTGCAGTTAGCATTTGTGAAATACCAAAATATTTTACCATGAATTGATTAGCGTGGACCCCGACTTAAACAAGTTGAAAAACTTACCATTTAGTGGTCAATTGTACGGAATATGTACTGTACTGTGCAATCTACTAATAAGAGTCTCAATCAATCAATCAATCAAACTGAAGTGTATACTTGTTGAATTAGCTGGGAAAAAAATCAAGCATCGTAACATTAGCATGCTAACTGTAACGTGTCAAGTACCAAAATACATTTCTCCGAAGTGTGTACCCGAAATAAAAAAAATAAAAAATGCTAACATGCCAAAATATGACTGAGGTCTACCCTACAAAATGAGCTAAAAAAAATTAACAATAGCATACTAATAGGTATTATTCATCAACTAACAAAATATTTCAATCAATCAATCAATGTTTATTTATATAGCCCTAAATCACAAGTGTCTCAAAGGGCTGCACAAGCCACAACGACATCCTCCGTACAGAGCCCACTGAGGTGTATAACTGCAAAATTATCAAAAGAGCTAGCATGTTAGCATTAGAATTAATGCGAACGATTGTGCCGCGGGCCAGTAAAAAATTAGCTACGGGTCGCAATTTGGACACCCCTGGTGAATGGGGTCTCGAAAGTGAAATCTGCAGGTTGTTGTTTTTTTGGGCTGGCGTCACATTCTAAAAATACACTTAAACAAGAAATGTACAAAAAGAACTACAAGTAAGAGCAAAATGGGGTGACATGAAGGAGACATTTTTTAATAACACTAATAATAAAACGCGTTGTAACCTTTAATACATAGCTGACATGCAGGTTTATTTTCCTCTTTAAATAAATGAAATCATTTCTTAAATTGAGTAATACCATGACAAACCTGCAAGTGAGCATCGTGCCAGCAGGGGGACCTCTCTTACAGCACAACCTAGTAGGACCCTGCCAGAGTTGACTGGCAACTTAACACTGAGCACAATGATTCAAAGACGTTATTAACGCAGAATATTATTGTGTGTAATTTAACTGGATATTAATTCACTCACTCCAGTACAAAAATCTTCCTTTTGAAATTGGTTGGCAAAGGAAATGTTACAGTGAACCCCGGATATTATTTTCACAATATTGGCGGCATTATCAACTTACCAATGTATATATATATATATATATATATATATATATATATATATATATATATATATATATATATATATATATATATATATATATATATATATGTATATATATATATATATATACATATATATATATATATATATATATGTAACATACATATACATACTGTATATTACATGTATTATATGCTTTTTTCATCTCTCTCTATATATATATATATATATGAATTTGTGAAATATATATATACATACATACATATATAAAAAATAAAACATATGTAGAAATAGATGAAAAAATTGAGCAAATACATTTTTCTTTTTTAATTTATATGATTTTTTAAAGTATATATATGTATGTGTATACACATTTAAAAAATAAATAATATATAAATATATATATATATATACTGTATATATATATATATATATATATACATATATTAAAAAGAAACAAATCATCAGAAATATGACAAAGCATGATTTATTTTTCAATATATATACTTAAAAAATAAATTATACATATATATATATATATATATATATATATATATATATATATATATATATATATATATATATATATATATATATATATATACACTACCTCAGAATCTTGTTCACGAGTGAGGGAAGAGTGGATTGTGAGATCGACAGGCGGATCGGTGCGGCGTCTTCAGTAATGCAGACGCTGTATCGATCCGTTGTGGTGAAGAAGGAGCTGAGCTGGAAGGCAAAGCTCTCAATTTACCGGTTGATCTACGTTCCCATCCTCACCTATGGTCATGAGCTTTGGGTTATGACCGAAAGGACAAGATCACGGGTACAAGCGGCCGAAATGAGTTTCCTCCGCCGGGTGGCGGGGCTCTCCCTTAGAGATAGGGTGAGAAGCTCTGCCATCCGGGGGGAGCTCAAAGTAAAGCCGCTGCTCCTCCACATCGAGAGGAGCCAGATGAGGTGGTTCGGGCATCTGGTCAGGATGCCACCCGAACGCCTCCCTAGGGAGGTGTTTAAGGCACGTCCGACCGGTAGGAGGCCGCGGGGAAGACCCAGGACACGTTGGGAAGACTATGTCTCCCGGCTGGCCTGGGAACGCCTCGGGGTCCCACAGGAAGAGCTGGACGAAGTGGCTGGGGAGAGGGAAGTCTGGGCTTCCCCGCTTAGGCTGCTGCCCCCGCGACCCGACCTCGGATAAGCGGAAGAAGATGGATGGATGGATGGACACACATATATATGTATATATATATATATATATATATATATATATATATATATATATATATATATATATATATATATATATATCCATCCATCCATTTTCTACCGCTTATTCCCTTTGGGGTCGCGGGGGGCGCTGGAGCGTATCTCAGCTACAATCGAGCGGAAGGCGGGGTACACCCTGGACAAGTCGCCACCTCATCGCAGGGCCAACACAGATAGACAGACAACATTCACACTCACATTCACACACTAGGGCCAATTTAGTGTTGCCAATCAGAAGTCCACTCACTATTATTATATCAAAATGATAAAAAAAAAAAAAAAACTACTGTAGTTGTTAGTACTACATTCTATTGTATTGTTTTTATAAAAATATTCTGTGTCTGAAAAAGTTTTTATTTTTAAAAGGCATGTGACGATTTATTAAATGTGTGCTGTTTTGAGAAGACAAGCACCAATTAAATAGATTAAAATAAAACTAAAATGGTGGACGTTGATTTAAGATACAAGTATTTTGAGTTAAGAGCTCTGTCACAGAACCAATTAGGCTCATAAGTTGAGGTACTACTGTGTCTAAATAACAAAGCATGCAATATTATTAAACTCGTATTAAAAAAACACTGTAGTTTTTTTACACACACTTGGTGTGACGTCGAGGATTGTCCTTGCTTCTTTGTCACCATGTAAATTAATCTCTCTTTTCTCCATCACATCAAGTCCCATTCCTCCCCCATCAGGGCCTCTCAGAAGCCGTTGCCACGGCAACCCGCTTGCTCCTCGTGTCTTATGTGGAACAAGGAGGAGAGGAGAGGACAGCAGCGTGACACTGACGTCACACTCGGATGCAAATCCTCCAAACAGCGACACTTCACATCTTCAAAAACACTCGACGCTTTGTTGTCTACATTCAGACAACAAATGTTGTCCGTCACAAGACGAGTCATTGTGGACCCAACAAGAGTTCTCGGCCAAGACTGAACAATAACTTCTCTTTAATACTGTGTTATGTCGAAGGAGCAGGCAATTAACTGTCCAGTTTTACATATGAACCATCCACAGTGTTCCCCTCCTGTCCTGTAGGGGGCGTTAATGAACTCTAAAGTGCTTGGCAACTGAAGGTTTTCCATGAGTATAAACTCACTTTGAAAAATCCGAACATGTAATACTGTTCCCCTCCCGTCCAGTAGGGGCAAAGTTTTTTAAACGCAGTTGCCGGGGCTGAAAATCAATTCCTCACTTGGCACCTTTATCCTGATTTCCTCAAAGTTTTGTGTCAATTAGTGTATAAACAACAAACATGGGCTATTAAAACCTGACCTTCTTCTTCTCTTTTTTTTAATGGTGAATTGCAACCACTCAACAGAGTATTATCACTATAATAGCCTATGCGTCAAAGTCAAGGCCCGCGGGCCTGAATTAATTATCTATGGACCCCAAGATGAAATTTGTTTAGTATTAGAACCGGCCCACAGGCCACAGCTGACTGCTGCTGTTTTGCACACACCAATACTCCATCAGTGTTGGCACTAGGAATTTTCAAAATGAAGTCCCAGGGACTCCATCAAGTCTTAAAAATTTAAGTACATTTTTGGGGTCCCACTTTTTTGTAACCGTTTTGAAATCAAATGATAAATGTATGCATTACCTGTTATATATCACATTCTATATTGTGTTTTGGAAAAAAGTTGTCATAAATGTTACTTAATTCATTAAAAAAAAAAAAAAAAAAAAAAAAAAAAAAAAAAAAAAAAGTTTATATTTGTGGAGAGGCGTGGCCAGCAGTCCGACAGCGAGGCACGGCACACCGGGGCCCGCTCCAAGATGGTGGCGAGGGGGTGTGGACGGCGGGCCAGCGGCGAGGCGGGGCGCGCCGGGATTGACGCCGCAAACGAGATCAGGTGTGTGGATCGCCCAGCTGGGCACAATCGCATAATTGTCTGCTTGAACTGTGTAAAAGGGCGGCAGCCGTGAACGTGGGGGGAGGGAGTCGGAGAGAAGAACGTGAGTGAGAGAGAAGCAGATGCTGAGCGCGAGAGGCAGAGAGCCGAAGGAAGACGACGACGTGTGAAGCTGAAAAGCGAGCGGAAGAGCGAGCAGGCAAGTGGAAAGGCTGAAAAGCAACCCGGCAAGAGACGCATTTGTTGAAAAATAAAGAAGTCTAAACCTGATCGCAGCGATGTCTATCCTTGATGGTCCTTGGAACCCACATGACGGAACAAGGCTGTCACAATGCATATGTAAATCTATTCAGTTATAAACATTCATTAAATTTCTTCTTTTTTTCATGGAGCTAAACTGTACCGCTTTCAGTATTTTTTTCTATATTTTTATTGTAGTATTTTCAGAATGTGTTTGTTCTATTTTTGGCCAAAGTAAGACAAAGAAAACAATCTGAAGTTGTCTTTATTTTTTTGTTTTAATGCCATGATTTTAATAGTCCGGCCCGCGTGTGCACAGATTTTCCTCCAAGCGGCCCCTGAGCTAAAATGAGTTTGACAGCATACAATGCAGAGGTCCAACAGCTGGCTTCATGGTGTGCTAACAATAACTTGGTTCTTAACACTAACAAAACCAAAGAACTAATTGTAGACTTCCGCAAGAAAGGGCAGAACAAACACCCTCCACTTTTAATTAATAACAATCTCGTAGAAAGGGTCAAGCATTTCAAATTCTTAGGGGTGAACATAACAGAAGATCTATCTATGCTGGGACATTAACACTGCTTCTACAGTCGGAAAGGCCCAAAAACGTCTTTTTTTTTTGAGGAAACTAAAATGCGCAAACATTCCGCAGAAATCAATGGTCAACTTTTACAACTGTGCCATCAGCAGTGTCCTCATTTACGGATTTTTAGTGTGTTTTGCTAGCTGCACTAAAGCGAACCAACAGGCCCTCCAGCGAGTGGTTAAAGCGGCGGGGGAAAATACAAGGACGATACTCCCAGAGATGAGTGCCATGTACACAACTCGCTGCCTAAAGCGAGTACACAACATCCTGAAGGACAGATACCACCCAGCACATGGCCTCTTCAACCTGCTACCCTCTGGAAGGAAGTATAGATCGATTCGCGCCAGGACCACCACAATGTCTCACAGTCTGTATCCCCAGGCTGTGAGACAGCTAAATGAAGAGCCTGCCCCTTTGCTGCCCCGGACCATCTTATTACCTCACTCTTCACCACCTCAATAATTGTGCTCTGGACAATGCATTGCTGCAACATCAACGTAACACCCATCAGACATCTGACTGTTCCCACCCCCACGTCCGTCTTATCGCGATCTTCCTGACAATGCTAAAATGCTAAAATGTAAACTATTGTCAACCTGCACATCAATGCAGTTTCTATGCCGCTGGACAAAGCTCAAACAAAATCTTGTTGTTCATGTATGACTTATGTGTTATTATGACAATGACAATAAAGGAATTGATTGATTGATTGATTGACACCCCTGTACTACAGGGATAAACTGATACAGTAACAATTCCCGGTATCCCAGAATCGATACCAGTACTAATTTGTGGTACTTTTTTGTGTGTTAATAAATGTTATTGTTTGACAATAACATTAGATTTTTTTAGGGTAACTGTTATTACAGAGCTCATTAAGGATAACTGTGCTGTCTAGCTATTTCTTTTTTATTTTATTTTTGTTATTACATTTGAGTCTCATTTGCAATGCAGTTGCACTTTTAAGACATTACATAGCAGTACTGAAGGTTGTTTAACAAGGAAGTGGCTTTTTCCATGAGGCTGAATGTGTTATGTTGCGCCCTACAAAGTGTTTATACCAATCACCAACCTACAATCATGTGTGCTTTAAGGACTGTATTCCTTGCAGACTATATTATTCTATATTGTAGGAACCAGAAGTTTTTAATAACAGAAAGAGACAGCCCCTTTTGTGTAAATGAGTGTGGATGAGTGTGGATGGGGGAGGGAGGTTTTTTTGGGTTGATGCACTAATGGTAAGTGTATCTTGTGTTTTTTATGTTGTTTGAAATAAAAATTAAAAATAAAATAAAAAAAATAAAAAGTGTTTATACCAGGGATGTCCATTTTAAGCCCGCTGCAAGTTTTTTTTATTGGCCCTCGATATGTTCTGAGAATCAAATTAATTAATTATTAATGAGGTATATTAAATGTGGCATTAACAACTATAATATTGCATTGTCACTTATAACACAAAAGTGAATAAAACAATGTTTTTTCCCCAAATATCTATCATATACTGATGTACATTGAATTCGTTTTAGCATCTTTAATGTGGAAAATGTATAAAAGTGGCCCCCCGAATTGTTTTATTTTTCAGTATTTGGCCCTTGGTGGAAAACGTTTGGACAGCCCTGGTTTATACTGTAAGTATTGCGTTTACTACACACCAGCTGTTTGATAATAACATTTATTTAAGTTGTAGTTTTCATTACCAAACTTGGAGGTGTTGAAATCGCCATGTTAAATTGCTAATGCTAATAGTAGCCTGTCTATGGAAAATCCAATGTAAATTAGCATCGAGCTAACAATTTTGGATTGTTTTCTACCAAGCTTACTTACGTTGTTGGTGTTGATAATTGCAACATTACTTAGAGGGAGCTTGGCTCAGTCTGCCCTGAGTGATTGGATACGAAAGTCGGTGTTTAATCTGCAACTGGACGTAACGTCTTGTGAACAAAGGTATTGAAGTATGGCATCGCTTGTTTTTACGTGAATCGATACCCGGTGGTACGGACGGAATTCGGTCGGCACTTATAAAAGTCCAAAATTCAGGGCTTTTATAAGTATGCAAGTGCACCAATTGAGCTGTTTCTTTAAGCTAGTCGCCATGGTTACTGCAGGCGTATCAACAAAGGGAGGACAAAGTGTTTCTGTTAAATAGATGCTTTGTTTAATAAAAGACATTCAATGATGAGCTGTTATGATATCCCCCCCCCCCAACCAAGCGCCTACATTACAGCGGTGAGTAGCACAAGCACCATGTCACGACTTCAAGGAATTGACAAAGGAGTGAAGGGGCGGGGCTCAGTACAGGGCATGCAGTGTGGGAAGGGGCGGAGCCAGAGTTAAACCGTGTGTTTAGATTCAGTGGGACAACAAGGTGCTTGTTTGGAGACAAAGCAGCGGCCATATTTGTTGACTTCTTTCATAATGTGCCGCTTGTTTAACCCCTTCATGCATGAATTATGAGAACCTACTTCAGGGCTCCAAATGTTTTTAATAGCTTCTTGGCAGGAAAATCAAATTAATTTCAGATTTTTAAGGAGTTGATGCAATGTCCACAAGGTTGGACAACATGTGTGAAATTTTTATTTGTAAATATCTTAAACAATGTGTCCAGCACTTATTACTGTTGAATCAATTGCCAAAACATTGAGCGTCCTGACTACAAAAGTAACTTCTTTTAAACATGACACCAGTAATATTAACAAAATATTTCTACGTTCTAGTAAAAAGTAAAATTCTAATAACAAATTCAATGATTTCCATTAAATGACACTTTCTTCAAATCACAAAATCAATACTCAAAAATAGAATTTTTGGACTTCTTATCCTGTAGTTGCGGTTTGATGCACTTCTGCACAACCCTTGGCCATCTTGAGTTTCTGTTTTGCACTTTTTTGCCAAGCCCACTTTCCATACACTTCCAGACACACTCGCCGTCCGGTGGGCGGGACAAAGCCAATGGCTGTCAAGGTTCACTGCAGTGTAACAACCCACTCTATGCTCCCCTTTTGAAGTCAATGGACGCTCAGCTTCATCACTGTTTCGCGCACTGTGTCGCTACCACAATCAATGAGAACAAAACATAAATTCATTGATTTTAAGGTAAGTGTTTTCATATACAACAAAGTCGCAGCAACACTCTAAATGGCAGTCAAAATACAGCCACACTTTCCTCAAATCGCAAATTCAATACTTGGAAATGTTAATTATCTGACTTCTTATACTGTAGTTGTTGTTTGATGCTCTTCTGCACATTTGTCGGCCATATTGTTTTTGAGGATTGTTTTTGTTTTTTTGCACTTATAACACCTAAACAATGGGTGGCAGTGTATGGCAAGACACAATAGCGTCCACTGAGCGACTGATACCACGTTGCATGATAGGGTTAAGTGCTGGCTTTGATTTCTACATTTGAACAAATCCCACTGAAGGGTTTTGGGACTCTGGAGTGTCAGGAGGATTACATAAGTTGCTTATGAGGTGTTGAGGGGAAGATACAGTAGAGATAATAGATGGAAGACTGGCATAGATATTTACATATCTATGGGCACAGGTTGGGGGTGTGTGCATGTGTGTGTGCCCGGGAGGTGGGGGTCGGGTGGCGGTGTCAGGGTCTACTTGAACTGCTTGATGGGCGGGGGCACCTTGATGTCCTGGCCTTTCTCCAGTTTCTTCTCACACTCCACCAGGTAGTTGACGCCATCCACCACCGTCTGCACCAACTGCACCTGTGAGGAGGAACATCAGTGAGCTTCGCCACCCTCTGACGGCCTCCACACGTCTATTCTTGGTTGTTGTAAATCAGGAGTGTCCAAGGTGGGGCCCGGGGGCCATTTGCGGCCCGCAGCTAGATTTTCAACGGCACATTCTAAAAATACTATTACTACAAAAAACATAAGAAGTGGAATAAAAGCGCAAACAGGTGTACTGTAATGAGAAAACTTAGAAATATGGACATGTTTTTTTTAAACTGTCATTGATTAAAAATTAAAAATACATCAAAATCAATGTTGTTATGAATTTGACCTATCAAATATTTCACTTTAAAATATATTTTGGAGAAAATTGTGCATATTTTCTGTTTGCCGTATCAAAATCAAGGTTTTCTTTCACAAAGAGCATAAAATATAAAAACAACACAAAAACCTTATTATTGACGAATAGATCTAAAGTTAATGTAGAGATTCAAGCAGGGAAAGTAAAGAAAAAATTAAAATAAATGACTTATTCTTCACGCTTTTTTTAATAAGGCCCTTTTGGATCTCTAAGTAGTTTTTTTAAACCTACCATTGCTCAAAAATACTATTTAATCAAAATTAATGTTGTGAATTATAAACCTATTCAAGGCTCCAGACTCCACATCAAATATTCCCCTTAGAAATGTTTTTTTGGGGGGGGGAAATATTGCAAATGTTTGTTTATGCCATAAAAAACAAGAGTTTTCTTTGACAAAAAGGGCAGTAACAATAGAAAAAAAATTCAAAACAAGACTAAAAAAAGCCTCATAAGAGAAGGATAGATCTGAAGTTGGTGTATAGATTCGCGCACTGAAAGTAATGGAAAAATATATATGAGTTGTTTTTAACACTTTTATGAGTGGGGTCCTCTTGGATCCCTAAGAGATTTTTTTTTTTTTTTTAAACCTGTCAGTGCTCAAAAAAATAATGAATCAAAATTAATGCTGCTATGAATTATTGACATACTCAAGACCCCAATTACTTCATATTAAATATTCCAGTTTAAAATATGTTTTGGGGAAAATGTGGCATATTTGTGTGTTTACAGTATCAAAACCATGGATTTATTTGACAAAGAGCATAAAACATAAAAAATAAATAAATAAAACCTTATCACCGACAGATGTATCTTAAGTTGCTGTAGAGATGTAGGCATAGAAGGTAAAGAAAAAAAATGATGTATGTATGAGTGGGGCCCTTTTGGATCCCCAAGACCTTAAGTGTAATTTTTTTCTAAACTTGCCATTGCTTAAAAAATATTAATGAATTAAAAATCAATGTTTTGAATTAGTGACCTATTGAGGCTTTAATTATTTCACATCAAATGTACCACTTTCACATTTTTAGGGGGGAAATGTTGCAAATTTTAGTTTTCGCCATAAAAAAACAGGGTTTTCTTTGACAAAAAGGGCAGCAAAAATAAAAAAAATACGAAACATTACCAAAAAAATCCTCATAAGAGAAGGATAGATCTGAAGTTGCTGTAGAGATTCGAGCATCGAAAGTAATGAACAAAAATAACGTATGAGTTAATTTTAACACTTTTATGAGTGGGTTCCTTTTGGATCCCCAAGAGATTAAGTGTATTTATTTTTTTAAACCTCTCATTCCTAAAAAAATGATAATGAATCAAAATAAACGTCGCTATGAATTATTGACATATTCAAGGCCCCAATTATTGTATATAAAATATTCCAATTTAAAATATGTTTTGGGGAAAAGGTTGCATATTTTGTATGTTTGCTGTATCAAAACCATGGAGTTATTTGACAAAGAGCATAAATCATAAAAACCACAAAAAAAATCAATAAGACCTTATCACCGACGGATAGATCTTATGTTGCTGTAGAGATTTAGTAGACCGTTAGTGTAATTTCTTTTAAAAGTCTGTCGTTGCTTAAAAATTATTAATTAATCAAAATCAATATTGTTTTGAATTATTGACCTATTGAAGGCTATAAATACTTCACATCAAATATTCCACTTTGACTTTTTTGGGGGGGAAAATATTGCACATTTTTGTTTACGCCATAAAAAAACAGGGTTTTCTTTGACAAAAAAGGCAGTAAAAACAATTAAAAAATACAGAACAAAATAAAAAAAAACCTCATAAGAAAAGGATAGATCTGAAGTTGGTGTATAGATTCGAGCATTGAAAGTAATGAAAAAAAAAAAAAAGACTTATTTTAAACACTTTTATGAGTGGGACCCTTTTGGATCCCCAATAAATTTAGTGTATTTTTTTTAAACCTGTCATTGCTCAAAAAATAATAATGAATCAAAATCAATGTCGCTATGAATTATTGACATATTCAAGGCCCCAATTACTTCATATTAAATATTCCAATTTAAAATATGTTTTGGGGAAAATGTTGCATATTTTGTATGTTAGCTGTATCAAAACCATGGATTTATTTGACAAAGATCATAAAACATAAAAAATAAAATAAAATAAAACCTTATCGCCAATGGATAGATCTTAAGTTGCTGTAGGGATTCAAGCATAGAAAGTTAAGAAAAAAATGACGTGTATGAGTGGGGCCCTTTAAATCCCCAAGACTTTTAGTGTATTTTTTTTTTTTAAACCTGTCAATGCTTAAAAAATAATAAACAATCAAAATCAATGTTGCTTTGAATTATTGACCTACTGAAGGCTCCAATTACTTCACATCAAATATTACACTTTGAAATTTTTTGGAGGGAAATATTGCAAATTTTAGTTTTTGCCATTAAAAAAAACAGGGTTTTCTTTGACAAAAAAGAAAAGAAAAATCTAACTACATATCGACAGATAGATCTGGAATTGATCGAGAGAATTAAGCGTTTAAAGTAAAAAAATTTGATCATATGAATTACCTTTAACACTTTTAATGACTTAGAACCATATGGGTTAAAAAAAAACGATATATTGTAACAAATTTAAAATTGAAAAATATCCATTTGACCCCCCCATACTTTGATTTTTCAGTGTGCAGCCCTCGGTGGAAAAAGTTTGGACGCCCCTGTGTAAAATATATCCCTTTGTCGCCTCTATTTCCTACCTCTGAATGTCCAAGGCGGTCCAGGTTGGAGATGTCAAAGGTTCCGCCCACGGCAGCGGTGTCCACGCCGCCCGTGCCTCTCTTCTGCAGACGCAGGTTGTCCAGGATCTTGCTGAAGCGAGGATCCTGGAGGGTTGACAATACGCCCGACATACGCTTAACCCCTCTCACTCCTCTCAGCGTGAAACGGAAGCGTTACCTTGCTCAACAGGGGCAGCTTGACGTGGACCCCCGCCCGCAGGCCGGTTCCCAGGTTGGAGGGGCAGGTGAGGACGTAGCCCAGCCTCTCGTTCCACATGAACTCCCAGCCTCGCTCCTGGATCAGGCGCTCCACCTGGGGGGAGAAACAGAGCGTTGAGTGCGCCCTGCTGGTGTGATTGTTGGAAAAGTCTGACAGGAACACTTGTCACTTCAAAGTTAGTTGGACCTGGTCATCGACAAAACCAACAAAGTGCAGTCTCTAATAACAGATACAAGATATAAAGATGCTGGATTTGACAAAGAAAACGTCACTTAGGGCATTGCAAAATTCTGCATACCGTATTTTTCGGACTATAAGTCGCAGTTTTTTTCATAGTTTGGCCGGGGGTGCGACTTATACTCAGGAGCGACTTATGTGTGAAATTATTAACACATTACCGTAAAATATCAAATAATATTATTTAGCTCATTCACGTAAGAGACTCGACGTATAAGATTTCATGGGATTTAGCGATTAGGAGGGACAGATTGTTTGGTAAACGTATAGCATGTTCTACATGTTATAGTTATTTGAATGACTCTTACCATAATATGTTACGTTAACATACCAGGCACGTTCTCAGTTGGTTATTTATGCCTCATATAACATACACTTTTTCAGCCTGTTCACTATTCTTTATTTATTTTAAATGTCCTTTCAAATGTCTATTCTTGGTGTTGGCTTTTATCAAATAAATTTCCCCAAAAAATGCGACTTATACTCCAGTGCGACTTATATATGTTTTTTTCCTTTTTTATTATGCATTTTCGGCCGGTGTGACTTATACTCCGGAGCGACTTATACTCCGAAAAATACGGTAACTCGGAATAGCGGAATTATATTACAAGATTGTTAATCAAAAAGGGATTCAGCCCCTGACAGATCATCCAATCATCATGCGGAAGCTCAGCGTACAGGTCAGCCAAGGCCGAGCCCACCTTCCACACACTTCCGGAGACGCTCGGTGTATGGTGGGCGGGACAAAGCCGAGCATTTGTCCAATGACTGTCTAGTTTGGTTGCAGTGGAACAACCCAGTCTATGCTCCTCCATTGAAGTCAATGGGCGCTCGACTTCAAGACTCTTTAATGCACTTAAAGTTCAAGTTAACGTACCAATGATTGTCACACACACACTAGAGGTGGCGAAATTATTCTCTGCATTTGACCCATCACCCTTGATCTTTGACGCTAACACAATCATTGACTGCGGTCCTGCTTTTCAGTTTTCCCTCGGAGGTCAGTTTTCCAATTGTTAGGTTTACGGTGTTTACATGCGCTGCGAGAACTAGCGTATGCCGTTTACATATGTAGTATGTGTTACATACTACACGGTCTAGCTCCATCCTATCTTGCCAATTGTATTGTGCCATATGTCCCGGAAAGAAATCTGCGTTCAAAGAACTCTGGCTTATTAGTGATTCCCAGAGCCCAAAAAAAGTCTGCGGGCTATAGAGCGTTTTCTATTCGGGCTCCAGTACTATGGAATGCACTCCCGGTAACAGTTAGAGATGCTACCTCAGTAGAAGCATCTTAAAACTCATTTGTATACTCTAGCCTTTAAATAGCCCCCCTTTTTTAGACCAGTTGATCTGCCGTTTCTTTTCTTTTCTCCTCTGCTCCCCCCTATCCCTTGTGGAGGGGGAGACACACAGGTCCGGTGGCCATGGATGAAGTGCTGGCTGTCCAGAGTCGGGACCCGGGGTGGACCGCTCGCCTGTGTATTGGCTGGGAACATCTCTGCGCTGCTGACCCGTCTCCGCTCGGGATGGTTTCCTGCTGACCCCACTATAGACTGGACTCTTACTATTATGTTGGATCCACTATGGACTGTACTCTCACAATATTATGTCAGACCCACTCGACATCCATTGCATTCGGTCTCCCCTAGAGGGGGTGGGGGGGGGGGGGGGGTTACCCACATATGCGGTCCTCTCCAAGGTTTCTCATAGTCATTCACATCGACGTCCCACTGGAGTGAGTTTTTCCTTGCCCTTATGTGGGCTCTGTACCGAGGATGTCGTTGTGGCTTGTGCAGCCCTTTGAGACACTTGTGATTTAGGGCTATATAAATAAACATTGATTGATTGATTGAAGTAGGGGTCGAAGCCGACATCCACTCCGCTTGACTCCTCTGCTGCCAAGGTCAGCGGTCTATTCCCCAATGATTCCGTGACTGCGTGGGTTCCCTCCGGGTACTCCGGCTTCCTCCCACCTCCAAAGACATGCACCTGGGGATAAGTTGATTGGCAACACTAAATTGGCCCTAGTGTGTGAATGTGAGTGTGAGTGTTGTCTGTCTGTCTGTGTTGGCCCTGCGATGAGGTGGCGACTTGTCCAGGGTGTACCCCGCCTTCCGCCCGATTGTAGCTGAGATAGGCTCCAGCGCCCCCCGCGACCCCGAATGGAATAAGCGGTAGAAAATGGATGGATGGATGGATAGGTGGTAATGGACAAAACCGGCAGGATTCCAGCCGCTGGTGTTGTTCTGTTTTTTAGCCTTATAGTATGCCGTCTTGAGCGTCTTCCAACGATACTTAACCTGCTTGGTTGTCCGAACATAGCCAGCATCGCGCAAGTCTTCACACACTTTTTTATAAATGTCACCGTTCCTGTGCTCTCTTCCATCTATACGCGCCATAATGTTAAGTTCTTTCAGACCGTAGTCTCCTCGTCACACCAGTAATGCGGACTTTTGCTCGCCGTGCTGCTGGTTTGTATTTCTCCTTCTTCTTCCTCGTTCTCATGTCTCTCCCGCCCCGCTTTTGAAGTGTCACTCGACGTAACACGGTAAACGTGATGACGTTCCGTCCGACGTCAGAGTAAATAGGTCTCGGGTGTATACATGCGTGATTAAACGGTTGTGGACAGGCGTACCCCAGCAGTCCAAAACGGTTCATCCACACATAGGCTGGGGCCCGGAACGGTTGATTTCACGCGTTTACATGTGCATCCATCCATCCATTTTCTACCGCTTGTCCCTTTTTGGGGTCGCGGGGGGTGCTGGAGCCTATCTCAGCTGCATTCGGGCGGAAGGCGGTGATCACTCTGGATAAGTCACCACCTCATCGCAGGGCCAACACAGATAGACAGACAACATTCACACTCACGTTCACACACTAGGGCCAATTTAGTGTTGTCAATCAACCTATCCCCAGGTGCATGTTTTTGGCGGTGGGAGGAAGCTGGAGTACCCGGAGGGAACCCACGCAGTCACGGGGAGAACATGCAAACTCCACACAGAGAGATCCCGAGCCCGGGATTGAACCTAACCATCATTAATTCCATCCATCCATCCATTTTCTACCGCTTATTCCCTTCGGGGTCACGGGGGGTGCTGGAGCCTATCTCAGCTACAATCGGGCGGAAGGCGGGGTACACCCTGGACAAGTCGCCACCTCATCACAGGGCCAACACAGATAGACAGACAACATTCACACTCACATTCACACACTAGGGCCAATTTAGTGTTGCCAATCAACCTATCCCCAGGTGCATGTTTTTGGGGGTGGGAGGAAGCCGGAGTACCCGGAGGGAACCCACGCAGTCACGGGGAGAACATGCAAACTCCACACAGAAAGATCCCGAGCCCGGGATTGAACCTAACCATCATTAATTCTCTTGTCTTAAAGTAGGCTTACAAAGCAATGAGCTACCTGCTGCCACTTATTGGGACACTCTACAACGGCACATTGTTTGCGGATTATAATTATTGGTTTGCAAAAAAATATTTTTCCGACCAATTGGGTGAAATTACATAATTTTCCACGGCACACCAAAGAATATCTCGCGTTATATGTGCAGTGCAAACATTTTTCCAGAGGGAAAACTGAACAGCAGGGGACCAAAAACGTGCACGTAACCAGGCTCAATGAGAAGAAAGTCGCGTCAGCTGTCGAGAAAGTAGCTGATTCTGAGGGGATGTATTCATTTTTTTTTTGGATTGCTTCAATAGCAATAAGTGATCAAAATGAAAACTTATTTTTCCTGTGAATTTGCCCTAATGTTGAAATGCAAATGTTGACAGGTTAGCGATACGGAGGAGAACCCAGCAGAGGGCGCTGTCTCACAAGTCAATTCACACAACAGTTTCCAGCGAGAAGATGCTTTGACAAGTTGAGATGTTGTGTACTGTAACTGCTAGAGGTGGGAAACGGTTTCTGGCCCTTTTTCCGCTATTAGAAGGTGAGGCCCGTAGATATACTGTATTATAAAAAAAAGTCTCACCTCTTTGAGGCCTGTGCAGAACCTCTCAAACACTCTCTTCATGTTGCCTCCCTTCTCCATGGAGATGACCCTGGTGTGATCCTCCTCATTGATCCAAATGAGGAACGTCTTCTCATTGTTGTGCCTGCATGAGAGGAGAGAGATGGAGCGATGAGTTCTGGAGAATGAGGCTTTTTAAGCGGGCAGGGGGGTATGAGGACACTGCAGGCATAACATTGTTATGCCTATTCATGTAACTGATTTTTTTTTCCACATCAAATCATGATGCCAACTTCATTAAATACAAATTTGTGAGCAAAATTTGTGTTGAAGATTTAAAAAAATCAGTGTATAAAAATTCAATACAAAACAATTGAGTGTAAAACAAAATCAGTGCAGAAATATTTGTTGGTTCAAAACTCTTTAGAAACTTTAAACTTTAGAACTGAAGACATGACACTTCCAGTGAATTAAGACTGAAGCAATTGGTCCCGTTCCAGAACAAAGTTCACTACAGTCTTAATTTACCTGAAGTGAGTTTTGAAGCAGCCAAAATGTCTGCACTAATTTCTTCTGAACTGAATTTTTTTACACTGGATTTTTTTTTACACCAAATTTAAAAACACTGGATTTGAACAAACTTGATTTTTAAACACACATATTTTTGATTTAGTCAAATTGTCAGCATAATATGATGTAAAAATAAATTCAGTTCACAAAATTCAAACACAAAAAAATTAATTTACATAAATTCAGTGTCCAAAAATTAGGACTGAAGCAATCGATCCTGCCTCAGAACCAGCCAATGAGGCGATTCAGTCTTAATTTAGCAGAAGTGAGTTTTGAACCAACAAATATTTCTGCACTGATTTTTTCCACACTGAATTGTTTTATACTGAATTTTCATACACTGATTTTTACCATTTTTAAACACACATTTTGTGTCATGACATGCTTATACCAGACCATGTTTTATTTTGAGTTTGTTGGTGTTTGCCTGTTTAGTGTCTTAGTGCCTGTCTTGTGCTTTTATTTTGGTTGCACTTCCTGTCACTTTGTTATGCAGCGCCTTTGTTTGCCAGCACATCTGTTCAATGTCTGAAATCCATCCATCCATCCATTTTCTACCGCTTGCCCTTTTGGGGTTGCGGGAGGTGCAGGAGCCTATCTCAGCTGCATTCGGGCGGAAGGCGGCTTACACCCTGGACAAGTCGCCACCTCATCACAGGGCCAACATAGATAGACAGACAACATTCACACTCACATTCACACACTAAGGCCAATTTTACAAGACTATTTAAGTGCAGCTGTTGCTGCTGGCTGGGGTCTGTACATTGTCTTCGGTGAATGTGTCATGTTCATTACTTCTGTAGCATGTTAGTTGTTTTTGTATTGCATAGCCTTCCCTAAACTTCAGTGCTTTCTCTGCTGCACTCGTCTTTTGCTTGTTCTTAGGTTAAATATATTTTTACCTGCACACTGTCTCCTGCTGCCTTCTGCACCGCAGCATCACATTTTGCTCACAATTTATTGAAGTTGTCAGCATTATTTATTGTAAAAAAAAATGAAGTTCACAAAATTCAAATGTAAAAAAATCACTTTCTGCACTACATTTTTCACTTAATTTTTCTGCACTAAATTTTTTACACTGAATTTTCATACTGATTTCTTTACACCGAAAGTTTACACACCAAAGTTTAAAACACTGTATTTCAACAAACTGAATTTCTAAAAACGCATTTTGCTTACACATTTTACATTTTAATGAAGTTTTCCGCATAATTCGAAATTCAGTTAAAAAAATGTAAACATAAAAAAATCAGTTTCTGCACTAAATGTTTCTGCACAAATTTTTTAAACACTGTATTTTAACAAACTGAGCTTTTAAACAAACATTTTGCTCACAAATGTTGGTTTATGTGAAGTTGTCAGCATAATTTGAAATTTAAACATTAAAAAATCAGTTTCTGGAATGAATTTTTCACACTAAATTTTTCTGCACATTTTTTTTACACACTGAAGTTAAAAACACAGTATTTTAACAAAGTGGTTTTTAAATACACATTTTGCTCACAATTTTTTATTTATTGAAGTTGTCAGCATAATTTGATGTAAAAACTCTACACATCCATTTTCTATTGCTTGTCCCTCTCAGTTTACAAAATTCAAATGTAGAAAAAACAGTTTCTGCACAAAATGTTTCACACTTAATTTGTCTGCAATCATTTTTTACACTGTTTTTTTACACACTGAAGTTTAAAACACTGTAATTTAACAAACCGAATTTTTAAACACACATTTTTGCTCACACATTTAAATGTAATGCAGTTGTCAGCATAATTTGATGTAAAAACATTCAGTTCACAAAATTCAATAGTAAAAATTCTGTTTCTGCACTAAAAAAATGTACACTGAATTTGAACACACTGAAGTTTAAAACACTGTACTTGCTCACAAATTTCTATTTATGAATTTGTCAGCATAATTTGATGTAAAAAAAAAAATTTCAGTTCACAAAATTCAAACGTAAAAAAATCCTTTTCTGCACCAAATGTTTTTACACTGATTTTTTTACACTGAATTTTTACACACTGAAGTTGAATATGTGTGAGCAACATATGTGTTAAAAAGTTCAGTTTGCTAAAATACAGTATTTTAATTAAATAAAATTGTCAGCATAATTTATTGCGAAAAAATTCAGTTCACGAAAGTCAAATGTAAAAAAATCCCTTTCTGCACTGAATTTTTTTTTACACTGAATTTGTATACACTGATTTCTTTACACTGAGTTTTTACACACTAAAGTTTAAAACACTGTATTTGACCAAACTTAATTTTTAAACACACATTTTGGTCTTTTATTTTTTAATCCAATGAAAGTGTCAGCACAATTTGATGTAAAAAAAATTCAGTTCACAAAATTCCAACACAAAAAATTCAGTTACATGAATTCAGGGTAAAAAAAAAAGCTTTTGTAATAAAGACACAAATCAACCCCCATACCACACACACAAAGAAAGAAGGAAAGGCGGGTAGACAGGTAGAAAGACAGAGAGGTGGCGGATGTCCTGAACAGGAGCATAGAGTGGCCACAAGATTAGGTACAGCGTTATCCGCATCCAATACAAGAGCTCCATTGTTTGCACATGTTTATTCCCACTTATAGATCCGTGCTGCTGAATGCTGACTAATCAGAAACAAACTTGAACACTTACCAAATTCCACGGGCGTCGGGCCAGTCACGCGCCATTCCCGCACACGTCAGCAGGGGAGAGACGGGCTTGTCAAAGAGGAAGTGGTCCTGATGGGAAGACGCGTTATTGTCAAAGTGTCCACACTGTGGCCAGAAATATATTTGACAGTGATATGAATAAGACTGAATAAATACATAAACACTTGTTTATGTGTAAATTAATTGCAGTGCAGCTGACACACATCCAAAATACACATTATTGTGCACCAAATTTCTTGTATTTATCTCTTTTGCCAACCTTTTTTAAATTCTCAACTGTTTATATATTTTTCAGGGTTGTACGATATATATTAGACAAATAATATGTATAGAATTATGAAGTCATACCAATAAATCCGATAATAACCAATAAAAAAGGTTAGAGTGAGCAACGCCACTTGAAACGCCAGCATCACTACAGCAGTTATAGGTTATTGGTCTTCAGAAGCAAGAAGTTATCAGTATTGTTTTTAAGAAAATATATCATGCATCCCTAATATTTTTAAAACCATTCCAACACCAAATGTTAAGCTAATTCTAGACATGATGGCTATCTGTTGACACATTACCCCCCAAAATCTTCCGTAACTATATTTTTCCGTATTTTCCGTAACTTTGCTCTATCTATTAAAAATGCAAACAAAAATGAAAGGACAGTTTTTTACAAGTTCCATATTTCTCAACCAATTGCGGCATCAAAACACACAGGCTAACAATTTTCCACACCCAAAAAATGTCCCGCTTTCCCCGACACTGCACACTTTACAAACACAAATTCCCTTTGATCTTAAGATTTCTTACGGTTTCCTACTATTTTTCAATCAATCAATTCAAACCATTCTGACATAAAAATTCCAAACTTTCAGCTTAAAGGAGAACTGCACTTTTTTTGGGCAATTTTGCCTATCGTTCACAATCCTTATGTGAAACAAGAGCAATAAGTTATTTTCTTTGCATTCTAAATATTAAATAAATGAGATCCCAAGTCAGCTTACAACAAAGCCTATGACAGTTGCTCAATTCTGCCTACAGAGCCCTTAAAAACACCCAAACACCTCCATTAAGGTTTTATATACATGCTGTAAGTATATACGTACGCAGTGCAATCATTTTAGAAATGTATCACAACGTTCGCTTTTTTTTTCAACATCAGTGATTATTACTCACTGCAGACTTCATTAGAGCCAACAAACACAATAAAACATCACTTACTATACAATGTCTGCTGTCATTAGGATGCCGACTGCTAGGATGTTCATATATTACCATTTTGGTGAAGATTGACTCATAATTCTAGCGAGGAAAAGGGGGGTGGAACCTAGCGTCTTTTTGTGTTGTTCTAGCCATTTCCATGTATAAATTGGCTGTCGAAATGTACCAACTTGTCATAGTACGTCTTCATCCTTCTACTATCCAGGTGAGAGACATGATTTATGATCTACAATAAACGTCCACGAGTGCCGAGGCAAGGAAGCAGCTCACCAATCGATAATTTCGACATAGTGATACAATGTGTTAGCAATAATAATAACAATATCACTAATAGTTGGTTAATATTCAAGTCACAAAATGTAAATAGAGTATTGTTGGCGGTTTTTGGATGGATATTTATTTGGCTTTATGGGCGAAATAGTGGACCTCCCATTGGCTAAGCTGTAAGCGGACTCTTATTTACCTTTATTTACGAGTTAGAATGCATTAAAAAAAAATAATACATCCGTCGTCATGTCATTCATAGTGATTGTGAAGAATAGGCAAAATTCCAAAATAAGTAGTTTCCCTTAACAATATATCATTTAAATGGCGTAAACATTTTGTGAGGAGGCATAAAAACATCACGCATAAACACATCGAGCATTATTTTCAGAGTGTAGAACATATTAATTTGCATGCAGTATTGTTTTCTGTTAAAATTGAAAGAACCAATACATTTGGCCAGAACGTGTGATTTACAGTCTTTCGCAGGCCACATAAATGAAGTGGCGGGCCACATACATGACATCAAATCTGTGCATTTATCTACATAAAATCAAAATGGTGTGGCGGACCACTGAAAATAACGTGGTGGAATACATAAAATGATTTGGCGGCCACATAAAATGGTATGGCGGGCCACTTAAAAGGATGTGGAGAGCCATTTTTAAATGATGAAACAGGCCACAGAAAATGTGGTGGGCCACTTAAGATGATGTGGTGGACAACTTAAAATTATGAATTGGGCCATATAAAAAATGAGGTGGTGGGCCATACGAAAAATTTCGCGGCCCACAAACAAAAATGTGGTGGACCATTTAAAGTGGTGTGGCGGACCACATAAATAATGTTGCGAACCACAGCCCTGAGATTGGTAGGTTGTGAGTTCAAACCCCGGCCGAGTCATACCAAAGACTATAAAAATGGGACCCATTACCTCCCTGCTTGGCACTCAGCATCAAGGGTTGGAATTGGGGGTTAAATCACCAAAAATGATTCCCGCTTCTGCTCACTGCTCCCCTCGCCTCCCAGGGGGTGATCAAGGGTGATGGGTCAAATGCAGAGAATAATTTCGCCATACCTAGTGTGTGTGTGACCATCATTGGTACTTTAACTTTAACTTTAATAAAATGATGTGGCGGGGCACCTAGAGATTTTGCGGCCGACATGAAAAAATGTGGCAGACCACCCAAAGTGATCTAGTGCGCCACCTAAAACAATGTAGTGGACCACATAAATAATGTGGCGGACCACATAAAATGATGTGGTGGGCCGCAATACAAAAATGTGGCGCACCACTCAAATGATGTGGCGGGCCACCTAAAAATTTTGCAGTCCACAAACAAAAATGTGACCGATGTTATGATCCGTGCCCGGATCATGTTTTGTTCTGTTAGTTATTTTCGATTCCTATGCCCTGTTTGTATGCTAAGCTTTCGCGCTAGAATTTTCCTTAGCTTTGCCTCCCGTGCTATCGGCATGATTGTTTTGCTTTTCTGCTTTACCTGAATGATTTATGCGAATAAATCATTGTCTCACCTGCATCTTGGGAGAACGACCCGCGCATAACCATGTGACCACGTCGTTACAACCGACCACTGTGGTGTGGCGGGCCACGTAAAACAATGTAGTGGACCACATAAATTATGAGGCGCACCATATAAAATGATGTGGTGGGCCACATAAATGATGAGGTGGACCACATAAAATGATGTGGCGGGCTACATAAATGATGTGTCGGGTCACCTAAAACTTTACGGCCTACGTTAAAAAATGTGGCGAAACACCTAAAGTGATGTGGTGGGCTACGTGAAAAAATATTGCGGACCATTTAAAGTGACGTGGAGGACCACATAAAACAATGTAGAGGTCCACATAAAATGATGGGGCGTATCACTTAAAAGGGTGTGGAGGGCCACGTTAAATGATATGACAGGCCACAAAAAATGTGGCGGACCACTGAAATTAAAGTGTTGGACCACATAAAATGTGTCAGACCACATAAAGTGACATGGTGGGGCCCCGGGCCTTGAGTTTGACACCTGCGTCACAGAGGGATGGCAAATGAGGAGGATTATTTTGTTACGGCTCACATCAATGAGTTGCTGCTGCTCCTGGTCCGTCATTTGGGTCAGACTGTAGTACTTCCCGTCCAGATTGCCCTTGAGACCGGCGAGGGCGTCCACCACCACGCGCTCCACCTCCCTACGCTCCGCCCGGGTGCAGGCGGGGGGCAGGCTGAGCCCCCGGATGCTGCGGCCTGTCCTCACCCTTGATGACAGCACGTAGCGCTCGTCAAATTGGCCCGAGTGGATCTGAAAACGAGGCGAGTAGGAAATGTGACTTCATCTTTTTTGCATTCACAAAAGTGTGGGCGGAGCTTAGCGGATGATGCAATAAGGTTTCCAAGATCCGGTCGGTGGTGTGAGAGACTGATGGTACCTTGCTAGCATCAAGGTCAGTGGGATGCTTCATGGTATGAGGATCGTAGCCGTTGTGCCGCTCTCTAATGATCGGATCGAGCAGTTCTGAAAACACCTGTAACACAACAGCAAGAAACACGTTATTATTTCGGCATTTTTTTAATCAACACATACTAGCTGAAGGGACAGAGAATGGTGACAACAAGTGAAAAAGGAAACCTTCCGTACTTACACTTAGCATTTGGAGTGCATAAGTGCGTGCGTTCATATGAGGGGCCGTCAGGGACATTATTCAGAATTACCTCTCACACATACTACTGAAACACTCTTATATAAACTACTGAAACGCTCTCACACATACTACTGAAACCCTCTTACATACACTAATGAAACACTCTCAAATAAGCAACTGAAAAATGATTCACTTTTACATACTACTGAAACGCTTTTATACACACTATGGAAACACACTCACACGTACTACTGAAATGCTCTTGTAAACTCTGCTGAAAAGCTCCCAAACACACTACTGAAAAGCTCTCACACACTACTGAGATCCTCTTATTCACGCTACTGAAATTATCTCACATGCACATGGGGTCCCCCAGGGCTCTATCCTTGCCCCAATTTTATTTGCGCTTTACCTTCTCCCCCTTGGTTCTATTTTTAGGAAGTACAGTATTGCATTTCATTTTTACGCCGATGATTGCCAGATTTATTTTCCCATGGCACAAAATAACACGGTTCAACGTCTTATTGACTGCCTGCACGACATCAAAGTCTGGCTTTCAGCTAACTTCCTGAGCCTAAATGAAGATAAAACAGAAGTTATGCTGTTCGGTCCAAGTCGCTCTCCCTCCCCCAACGTTGACCTCGGCACTCTGACCCCGTATCTCAGCGACTGTGTCACAAACCTGGGGGTAAAGTTCGACTCAGATTTTAAATTCGAAAAACAAATCAGCAGCGTCGTACAAAAAAGCTTTTATCAATTACGCCAAATAGCGAAAGTGAAACCGCTTCTATCAGGACATGATCTTGAGAAATTAATCCACGCCTATATCTCGACTCGTCTTGATTACTGTAATGCCCTGTATGTTGGCATTAGCCAGGCCTCCCTCGCCCGCCTGCAGCTCGTGCAGAACTCTGCTGCTCGTCTGCTAACACAGACCCGCAGACGTGAGCACATCACCCCCATTTTAGCGTCCCTTCACTGGCTCCCTGTGCGTTATCGAATCAATTTTAAACTCCTTTTATTTGTTTTTAAATGTCTAAACAACCTCGCGCCAACCTATCTCTCCGACCTCCTTCAGCCTTACTGCCCCACCCGATCCTTAAGATCAGCCGATCAGCTGCTGTTGACGGTCCCTGACACAAGGCTGAAGCTTAGAGGTGACAGAGCTTTCGCCATTGCTGCTCCCAAGCTCTGGAACGACCTACCTCTGAGTGTTAGACAAGCCTCCTCTCTTCCTGTTTTTAAATCTCTCTTAAAAACATACTTTTATTCCATGGCTTTTAACACTGAGTGATATCCATCCTGCAATGGCGCCCCATAATACACCTGCTGTGAACCTGTTTTTATGTTTTTATGTTTTTATTTATTCTATTTTTATTTATTTATTTTTTTATCGTGTTCTGTTTGTGTTGTGTTGTTTGCTCGGTACTCGTATTATCTTTTAACCTGCCCATTGTACAGCACTTTGGCTAACCCTGTGGTAAATTTTAAATGTGCTTTATAAATAAAGTTGATTTGATTTGATTTGATTTGAAACTCTCTCATACACACTACTGAAACACTTACATAAACAACTGAAAATGATTCTCACACACATGATTAAAACACTCTCAGTTTCAGTAGTGTATATAAGAGCATTTCAGTAGTGTGTGAGTGTGTTTCAGTAGTGTGGGTGAGAGCGTTTCACATGTGTATAGGAGAGTGTTTCAATAGTGTGTATGAGAGCATTTCAGTAATGTGGGTGAAAGTGTTTCAGTAGTATTTATGAGTGTGTTTCACTTCTGTATATGAGAGCGTTTCAGTAGTTTGTATGAGAGCGTTTCAATAGTGTGGGCGAGAGCGTTTCAGTAGTGTGGACGAGAGTGTTTCACTTGTGTATATGAGAGCGTTTCAGTAGTGTGTATGAGTGCGTTTCACTTGTGTATGAGAGCATTTCAGTAGTGTGTATGAGAGTATTTTAGTAGTGTGTGTGTGAGAGAGAAAAAATTCAGTTGTTTGTGTGAAAGCGTTTCAGTAGTGTATGTAAGAGCGTTTCAGGACTGTGTGAGAGAGAATCCTTTTTCAGTTGTTTATGTGAGAGCATTTCAGTAGTGTATCTAAAAGGTCATTCTGAATAATATCCCTAACAGTTCACACTGGTAAGTACAACAAAATGCAGTGCACTGTCAGTGCCTGGGCATAGCGCAAGGCGAGGGACTAACTCACTGTTAAAACGTAGAGAAGAAGATAAAACGTATGAAAACTAATAAATGAATCAAGTACTGAGAAACTGGCGAGCAACTTCCGATTTATTTATTAGCTATTTTTTTAATGGTACTGGCACTCTAACCGTGCGTGTGACACATATACAAAAGATGCACATTTTACAGTCACTTATGACATTATAACAGGGCTAACATGCATATGAGCAGCTAATACATCAAGAACATCTTAGCGCAACAAGTTTTCTATAGTTGGAAGTGGAATTCTTGTAGGCTGAAATGTGAACATTTCTACTGACACAGATGATGATATAAATGTTATTTTTCATAGTTTGTAAGTCCATCCATCCATCCATCCATTTTCTACCGCTTATTACCACCTACTCAGTGGCCTAATGGTTAGAGTGTCCGCCCTGAGATCGGTAGGTTGTGAGTTCAAACCCCGGCCGAGTCATACCAAAGACTATAAAAATGGGACCCATTACCTCCCTGCTTGGCACTCAGCATCAAGGGTTGGAATTGGGGGTTAAATCACCAAAATGATTCCCGGGCGCGGCACCGCTGCTGCCCACTGCTCCCCTCACCTCCCAGGGGGTGATCAAGGGGATGGGTCAAATGCAGAGGACAAATTTCACCACACCTAGTGTGTGTGTGACAATCATTGGTACTTTAACTTTATTCCCTTTGGGGTCGCGGGGGGCGCTGGAGCCTATCTCAGCTACAATTGGGCGGAAGGCGGGGTACAACCTGGACAAGTCGCCACCTCATCAAAGGGCAAACACAGATAGACAGACAACATTCACACTCACATCCACACACTAGGGCCAATTTTAGTGTTGCCAATCAACCTATCCCCAGGTGCATGTTTTTGGAGGTGGGAGGAAGCCGGAGTACCCGGAGGGAACCCACGCAGTCACGGGGAGAACATGCAAACTCCACACAGAAAGACCCAGAGCCTGGGATTGAACCCAAGACTACTCAGGACCTTCGTATTGTGAGGCAGACGCACTAACCCCTCTTCCACCGTGCTGCCCAGTTTGTAAGTCAACATTGAAAAGTTATGACGTCATGTCCCTTTTTACAGTGCATAGTTTCAGTTTAGTCAAGCTACATTTGATTGGTGGAACAGAGTCGTGTGACAAAAGTCTCCCTAACAAGCATTAAATAAATATAACAATGATATAAATTAATGTAGCGATCGGAATGAAACTCAATGCAACAAAGTAAAAGTTGCGTTTCTTCATAAAAATACTCAAATAAAAGTAAAGAGTATGCTGCATTAAAACTACTCAGACAAGTACAATTTATCCAAAAAGTTACTTAAGTAAATGCAACAAAGTAAATGTAGTGCTTTCAAGTACGAAAGTGCGCAAACTGAAACCCAGCCAGAAACAAGTTATCCTCCACTGTTGTCCCAAATGCAATACTGTCAGTACACTTCAATAAGTACAGGTGAAACTCAAAAAATTACAATATGGTGCAAAGGTTTGTTTATTCCAGCAATTGGATTTATAAGGTGAAACTAATACATGACATCATAACATGTAACTCAAAATATTTCAAGCCTCATTTTGATATGATTTTGACAATTATGGCTTACATTAGTGGTTCTCAAACTTTTTACCACCAAGTTCCACCTCAGAAAACACTTGGCTCTCTGAGTACCACCATAATGACCAACATTAAAATACAGTAGCGTAGTAGGCTAAGTATTCATTAAAAACAAGGTAGAGGTTTTATTTAACAAGTATATTTTATATTTTTGGCCACTGTAACATTACACACAGTTTGAACAGTAACACTGTGTTTGAATATTTAACTAAGTGGTTTTTGGGTGTACCACTAGTTTGAGGATCACTGGTTTACAGCTTATGAAAACCTCAAATTGAAAATCTCATAAAATTTTGGGTTTTGGAAAACTAATACTGAAATGAATGGACTTTAACACGATATTCAAATTTTTTGCAAAAAAAAAAATCTATTCACATCCTAATCGCAATTTTGATTTATTCCGATTCTAAATCGATTCAAAATTTTCAAGAATTGATTAAAAAGAATATATATTTAACTTTTTTTTTTGCATAAAGATTATATATGTATATATATTTATTAGCATTAAAAATATTGAACAATAATAATAAATATTATTAAAATAAATAATAAAATACAATTATTATTATTAAAATAAATAATAAAATAAAATAATTATTATAACGTTTAAATGTATTATTATAAAATATTTTTATATTACAATTAAATTAAACCAATAAATACATATAATAAAACCATATCAATAATGAATTGATATGAATATTATTATTGCTATTCTTGCATTTAATCATATTTACTTTTCCTTTTTTTAGTATTTTAGTTAAGTATTGTATTTGTAAGTCTTGTCAATTGCTTTGTGAATTTCTATCCCACGTATTGTCAAGCCGGGGTTGGAGTTGGGGTTGATCTATTTTTCTTTTATTAGACCAATCAACATTTTGTGATTTTTGTAAATACAATTTTTTAAATAAATTTTTAAAAACATATTAAGAGAATTGTGTTAAATTGAGAATCAAATCTGTAGCGAATTGTCAGCCCAAGAATCGGAATCAGATGGAATCGTAAGGTGGCCAAAGATTCCCACCTGTACTGTGCACAATGTACTTAGTTCCTGAGCGTGCACATTTTGACAGTGTGAATTGCATTTGGCTCGTTCCATAAAATATCTGATATTTTTTTCCTCTCCTTACCAACCAACACATACATTGTTGTTCACTACTTTCCCCTGTTATGACGATTTCAAGTCCCTCGAAAGATGGCGACTATTGATGCACACTCAGCATTTTGACCATTTCTAGTGCAACATCAAGGTACTTCAGTTTCTCAAAAGACTGCAAAATGTAAGTAACACAGCCTGCGTGTGCGTGCTACCACCCCGCCTACACGTCAACATTCCTCACCACAATGGGACTTTATAAAAGACAGCTGCTATCAATGGACAATGATCCTAAGAGAGGCCTATACTGTTGCTGTCTAATGTCACTGTACCTCTCTTACGGGACAGGAAGTGAAAGATTAGTTTAGCAAAAAAACTTTGTCCAAACTTTTGCACTGAAAAATTAAAACATGCGGGGGCCATTTTGATTTTCAGATTTTCAAAACCAATACAATATATACATTTTTTGTAACCTTCTGGGCTCCCCTCAAGTTTGGTCCCAGGGACCCCGTTAGGGTCTCAGTCATAAAATGTTAAAAATACACTACAATACTCACATATGAACTTAAAATGCCATGCCATTCCTAACTCATAAGGTTCAATATGATGTCAGTCCATCTTTTGCAGCTATTACAGCTTCAACTCTTCTGGGAAGGCTGTCCACAAGGTTGCAGAGTGTGTTTATAGGAATTTTCCACCATTCTTCCAAAAGCGCATTGGTGAGGTCACATGTTGGTCGAGAAGGCCTGCCTTTCAGTCTCGGTTCTAATTCATTCTAAAAGTGTTCTATCTGGTTCGGGTCAGGACTCTGTACAGGCCAGTCAAGTTCATCCACACCAGACTCTGACAACCATGTCTTAATGGACCTTGCTTTGTGCACTGGTGCACAGTCATGTTGGAAGAGCAATGGGCCCGCTCCAAACTGTTCCCACAAGGTTGGGAGCATGGAATTGTCCAAAATGTTTTGGTATCCTGGAACATTCAAAGTTTCTTTCACTGGAACTAAGGGGCCAAGTCCAACTCCTGAAAAACAACCCCACACCATAATTCCTCCTCCACCAAATTTCACACTCGGCACAATGCAGTCCGAAATGTACCGTTCTCCTGGGAACCTCCAAACCCAGACTGGTCCATCAGATTGCCAGATGGAAAAGCGTGATTCATCACTCCAGAGAACGCGTCTCCACTGCTCTCGAGTCCAGTGGCGACGTGCTTTACACCACTGCATCCGACGCTTTGCATTGGACTTGGTAATGTATGGCTTAGATGCAGCTGCTTGGCCATGGAAACCCATTCCATGAAGCTCTCTACGTGCTGTTCGTGGGATAATTGGAAGGTCACATGTAGCGACTGACTGTGCAGAAAGTCGGCGACCTCTTTGCACTATGCGCTTCAGCATCCGCTGACCCCTCTCTGTCAGGTTACGTGGCCTACCACTTTGTGGCTTAGTTGCTGTTGTTCCAAAACTCTTCCATTTTCTTATAATAAAGCCGACAGTTGACTTTGGAATAATTAGGAGCGAGGAAATTTCACGACTGGATTTTTTGCACAGGTGGCATCCTATGACAGTTCCACGCTGGAAATCACTGAGCTCCTGAGTGCGGCCCATTCTTTCACAAATGTTTGTAGAAACAGTCTCCATGCCTAAGTGCTTGATTTTATACACCTGTGGCCGGGCCAAGTGATTAGGACACCTGATTCTGATCAATTGGATGGGTGGTCAAATACTTTTGGCAATATAGTGTAGGTCATACATTGTTCTTCCTATTTTCTTTATTCAACACTTACATCTCTAGATCAACTTCAGGTCTACAGTGCATGTCGATATAAAGTTGTTTTTTTTCGCAATATTTTATGACCTTTTTGTCAAAACCCTGTTTTTTACGGCAAAAATACAACATATGCGATATTTTCCCCAAAAATGTTTTTAAAGTGAATTTAATGTGAAGTAATTAAACCTTGAATAGGTCAATAAATCATAACCTTTATTGATCCATTGTTATTTTTTCAGTAATGACTGTTTTTAAATTAAAAGTCCCACTAACATTCTTGGGGATCCAAAAGGGCCCCGCTCATAAAATTGTTAAAAATAGGTCATACTTTTTTTTTTTAACTTTCAACACTTAGTCTCTAGATCAATTTCAAATCGATCTGTCAATTATAAATCGTTATTTTTTGAATGTGTTTGTTTGTTTGTTTGATGCCCTTTTTGTCAAAGAAAACTTTTCTTTTTATACAGAAAGGTAGATTTATAGGTTTATATGGAAAATACATACAGGTAAAAGCCAGTAAATTAGAATATTTTGAAAAACCTGATTTATTTCAGTAATTGCATTCAAAAGGTGTAACTTGTACATTATATTTATTCATTGCACACAGACTGATGCATTCAAATGTTTATTTCATTTAATTTTGATGATTTGAAGTGGCAACAAATGAAAATCCAAAATTCCGTGTGTCACAAAATTAGAATATTACTTAAGGCTAATACAAAAAAGGGATTTTTAGAAATGTTGGCCAACTGAAAAGTATGAAAATGAAAAATATGAGCATGTACAATACTCAATACTTGGTTGGAGCTCCTTTTGCCTCAATTACTGCGTTAATGCGGCGTGGCATGGAGTCGATGAGTTTCTGGCACTGCTCAGGTGTTATGAGAGCCCAGGTTGCTCTGATAGTAGCCTTCAACTCTTCTGCGTTTTTGGGTCTGGCATTCTGCATCTTCCTTTTCACAATACCCCACAGATTTTCTATGGGGCTAAGGTCAGGGGAGTTGGCGGGCCAATTTAGAACAGAAATACCATTGTCCGTAAACCAGGCACGGGTAGATTTTGCGCTGTGTGCAGGCGCCAAGTCCTGTTGGAACTTGAAATCTCCATCTCCATAGAGCAGGTCAGCAGCAGGAAGCATGAAGTGCTCTAAAACTTGCTGGTAGACGGCTGCGTTGACCCTGGATCTCAGGAAACAGAGTGGACCGACACCAGCAGATGACATGGCACCCCAAACCATCACTGATGGTGGAAACTTTACACTAGACTTCAGGCAACGTGGATCCTGTGCCTCTCCTGTCTTCCTCCAGACTCTGGGACCTCGATTTCCAAAGGAAATGCAAAATTTGCATGGTTGGGTGATGGTTTGGGGTGCCATGTCATCTGCTGGTGTCGGTCCACTCTGTTTCCTGAGATCCAGGGTCAACGCAGCCGTCTACCAGCAAGTTTTAGAGCACTTCATGCTTCCTGCTGCTGACCTGCTCTATGGAGATGGAGATTTCAAGTTCCAACAGGACTTGGCGCCTGCACACAGCGCAAAATCTACCCGTGCCTGGTTTACGGACCATGGTATTTCTGTTCTAAATTGGCCCGCCAACTCCCCTGACCTTAGCCCCATAGAAAATCTGTGGGGTATTGTGAAAAGGAAGATACAGAATGCCAGACCTAAAAACGCAGAAGAGTTGAAGGCCACTATCAGAGCAACCTGGGCTCTCATAACACCTGAGCAGTGCCAGAAACTCATCGACTCCATGCCACGCCGCATTAACGCAGTAATTGAGGCAAAAGGAGCTCCAACCAAGTATTGTACATGCTCATATTTTTCATTTTCATACTTTTCAGTTGGCCAACATTTCTAAAAATCCCTTTTTTGTATTAGCCTTAAGTAATATTCTAATTTTGTGACACACGGAATTTTGGATTTTCATTTGTTGCCACTTCAAATCATCAAAATTAAATGAAATAAACATTTGAATGCATCAGTCTGTGTGCAATGAATAAATATAATGTACAAGTTACACCTTTTGAATGCAATTACTGAAATAAATCAAGTTTTTCAAAATATTCTAATTTACTGGCTTTTACCTGTATATATTTTTTTCAAAGTGGAATATTTGATGTGAAGTAATTGGAGCCTTGAATAGATCAATAATTCATGACAACATTGATTTGTATTTATTATTATCTTTTAAACAATTACAGGTTTTTTTTAAAAAGCCTGCACGCAGCTTTGTTGAGTTGAGTTGAGTTTGAGTTTATTTCGTACATGCATGAATACAACATGATACATCACAATTTCCAGTTTCTCTATTCAACATGTTCGAAAAGGAGTAGGAAGAAGCAGAGCTTATTTAATCCTACCCCTTTTCCTTTACATTGCTGTTTCTAAAACGTTTGTTTTCACTTCTTGTTCTCACTTTATTCACAATATACTCCATAAGTTCCGTATTTTTCGGAGTATAAGTCGCACCGGAGTATAAGTCGCACCTGCCGAAAATGCATAACAAGGAAGGAAAAAAACATATATAAGTTGCATTTTTTGGGGAAATGTATTTGATAAAACCCAACACCAAGAATAGACATTTGAAAGGCAATTTAAAATAAATAAAGAATAGTGAACAACAGGCTGAATAAGTGTACGTTATATGACGCATAAATAACCAACTGAGAACGTGCCTGGTATGTTAACGTAACATATTATGGTAAGAGTCATTCAAATAACTATAACATATAGAACATGCTATACGTTTACCAAACAATCTGTCACTCCTAATCGCTAAATCCCATGAAATCTTATACGTCTAGTCTCTTACGTGAATGAGCTAAATAATATTATTTGATATTTTACGGTAATGTGTTAATAATTTCACACATAAGTCGCTCCTGAGTATAAGTCGCACCCCCGGCCAAACTATGAAAAAAACTGCGACTTATAGTCCGAAAAATACGGTAATAACATTAAAAATAAATAAATCAATAAATAATAATGAGTGAAGTAAGTTATATTTCATATGGTGAGATAAGTAAGATTATCTGGACAATGAATGGATGGATGAAATAAATTCAGATTGTTTATCATGGTTCTTCTTCTTTGTGCTTTGTAAACACTTAATTTTGAAGAGTTTCTTGAAGTGGATTATATTAGTACATTGTTTGATTTGCTTAATCCATTCCATAATTTAATTCCACATACAGATATACTGTTTTAAATGTTTTAAATTACATTTTTCTCTAAGATTATATTTCTCCTCTTTTGTTGAGAATAATTATTGTATATTCTTGGGTAGCAGGTTATAGTTTGCTTTGTGTATAATTTTAGCTGTTTGCAAATTCAGTATGTTGTGGAATTTCAGTATTTTTGTGTTAGTAGAGTCAACATTGAAACGTTTTTTGTTACATATTACCTTTTTGCTTTTTTATTCCACTTGTGAATGTTTTTTTCTTCTTATTTCATAGTATTTTTAGAATGTGCCGCCGTGCCGTGGGACGTTATATAATGAGCTGTGGGTCGCACTTTGGACACCCCTGTGTTAGCTGATACTGTTTCACTACAGGGCTGCAGGCCAAATATAAACACTTGACAGAAGTGATAATGTCAGACCTCATAGGACTCCTCGTCTCCAGCCACCATGCCGACCGTCTTGATGAAGGGGTGCCCGGGGTTGTCCACCCCCGTCTGGATGGCCTGGTCCAGCGTGTATCCGTTGGGCGTGGCCTTATCGCACAGCTTGGCATAGATGGCGGGCGTCAGGTGGCTGGCCATGCAGTTGTTGTGTTTGCGCAGGTCAGGGTACTCAGAGCTGAGCAAACAAAAGGAAAGGAAGCAGATAACGATTTGTGGCGTTGATCTTTTTACAACCTTCTGTCGGCGAGCTGTCATCTCAATCAGTGGTACTCTGTTTGCAAACTTTTCGGTTCACACATTTTTAGAGTAATTGAGGAAGCCGGCTTTGCACCTCAGCAAGTTTTTAATTGTGATGAGTACAGACTTTTCTGGGAAAAGATGCCAAAGCGGACTTATTTCACAGCGGCGAAGATGACTACCTCTCGTTAAGCGGCGCCTCCTTTAAGAGAAAAACACACACACATCGCCTCCATCGCTCCCTCATTGTCCCCCTCTGTCTGCTACCAATGTTAATTTACTATTAGTAGAGTGAAGTGAAGTGTGAAGTGAATTATATTTATATAGCGCTTTTCTCTAGTGACTCAAAGCGCTTTACATAGTGAAACCCAATAACTAAGTTACATTTAAACCAGTGTGGGTGGCACTGGGAGCAGGTGGGTAAAGTGTCTTGCCCAAGGACACAACAGCAGTGACTAGGATGGCGGAAGCGGGGATCGAAACTGCAACCCTCAAGTTGCTGGCACAGCCACTCTACCAACCGAGCTATACCGCCCCTAGAGTTTACTTTTCAAAATGTTTACTATTGTAAACTATGAATAAATGTACCCAGATAAGCCATGTAGCAGGTAAAACACACCTTTGTTAAAGATAAAACACAAATTGTAGCAATTTGTTACCAAATTCAGTCATTTTATTAGCACTAGTTGTCGTTAGATGGGCGGTCCTAACTCCGCTAATATTTGGCATCAACCCAAGCAGCTGTGTGCGCGTCTACGTATCTACATGTTATGTAGCTACATTTTACGTATCTACATGTTATGTATCTACATGTTACGTATCTACATGTTATGTATCTACATGTTATGTATCTACATGTTATGTATCTACATGTGCACAGCAGGGGAGCTGGTTAACTTATTAGAGTAGTGTACGTGTGTTTGTGAGAATGGCAACGTGTGACGTCAGTGACTGAGCGGGCGAGTAAAGAGAGGGAGAGGTAGCGCTTGCACTGCGCAGTACAGTGATGAACGGGTCCGGTTGTGTCCTGCAAAACTAATAATAAAGCAACCAGAATGTCACAAATCGGCGGCCTTGTCATTCTGACCTGAAAGCGGGGCTTAGCAGACCCATTGTAAAGTGAAGGGTTACCCCCGACGAAAACATCGACCCCGAAGGGACGGAACGTCTGCCCTGTGCTCCTTAATGGCAGTCTGCACCGGAGCCATACAGCAGGACAGTTGTAACAACTACATTATTACCTTTCACTCTATAACTCATTGTGCAGATCTGAATGTTCATTATCTAAATGTTTACCTAAGTTTGAAGCAAAGGTGGTAATACTAATCGCCACATTTGGCAAGGCATGTTTTAAAGCAACACTTGAAGCGTGGCGCTTCCTTGTTTAAAGCGTCACCTTTACCGTTAGTTCTGAAGCCCAAATACCTCCATATTGCGCTTCACGCACCCTCTTTATTAAACAGTAGAACTCTTGTTTTTTGCCATTCTTCCTCTCCAAGATGTTATTGCTTGTATGCACTGTGTGTGTGCGGTTTGACACACTCAACATCATGCGCATCGGCTCTGTAGTCACCGCCGCAGATGAAAGAACGGTACCGGTACTTTACAAAGGCAGTATAGTACCGATTTCAATCAATTAGTAGTTACTACATTATATCTATACTTGCACAGTGTATATAAAACGTTGGGAGGATTTTAAAGTTGTTGCAGAGAGCTTTGAAGGCTACAAAGGTGACTCCTATTAGCCGTATCTTGCAAGCGTTTTTTTTAATCAGCTTTAAAATCCTAAAAAGGAAACCGACGTGGGCTCTTGTCTCCCATAGTGATTGTGATATGATAGGTGAAATTCCCCAAAAAGTGCAGTTCCCCTTCAAATTTCAGGATTTTCGTGATTTCTGATCATTTGTGAGAGCACCAAAGAGACTTCTGTGTGTGTGCGCGTGTTGGCGGAGCAGTGCATCCCGGAGTTGTTGTTGTTTTGGCTCGTTAAAGATATAGTTATGATTGACGGATATACAGTACTATAGCACGATCAATATTATAGTGACTCACTCGATGGACAGTTGTTTGTTTGGTCCAGCTGGCCAGGACATTTCCAGTTGATTTAAGGGTTAGCATAGCATTTATTTCGGCATAGAAAATAGCTCAAAGCTCCACATTTACAGCGTCAAGTCATGCCAACCTCACTCTCTCGGCTCCAACTTTTTACCCTCTCTTCGTGCTCGCTTCTAGAAGCAGTAGTTCATCCTCCGTATATTCGGCTTCCAAAAGATAAGGTTGTGAACCCTCATTTGTCCGAAAATATTTGTCTTTTTTGTCTATTACTATTGGGGCGGTACAGCTCGGTTGGTAGAATGGCCATGCCAGCAACTTGAGGGTTCCAGGTTCGATCCCAGCTTCTGCCATCCTCGTCACTGCCGTTGTGTCCTTGGGCAAGACACTTTACCCACCTGCTCCCAGTGCCAACCACACTGGTTTAAATGTAACTTAGATATTGGGTTTCACTATGTAAAGCGCTTTGAGTCACTATAGAAAAAGCGCTATATAAATATAATTCACTTCGCTTCACTTATTACCAAGTCTGCCATGATTACAACAGTCTCACGTTTGTTTCTGGAAGTGGAAACTCACATTTGTTGCCGGAAGTCGAAAGTATGTTGCTATGGAAACGGAAAAAAATGCGCTGAGGAAATAAATTCCGGTATTGCTTAAAATGATCAAAATATGGTAAATATTGTACATGTTACATATTGTTATGAACGTGCCTGTTACTACTAGGGTTGTCCCGATACCAATAGTTTGGTACCGGTACCAAAACGTATATCGATACTTTTCCAAAAAAAGGGAACTATGAAAAAAAATTACATTTTGGCTTTTTCAACAGAAAATCTTACAATACAATAAACATATGTTTCCTATTGCACTCAAAGAACAATTTTAGAAGGTTAAAATTGAAATTAAAGGGCATTAAACACATTGTGTTTTTCTTCTTGCACTGAAAGAACAATTTACACATTTCCAAAAAGCTTTATTTTGTGTTCGAAGTGCACAAACCTTCACTAAAATATGGACTTTTGTCAAGGCCTGAACCCATTATTCATATTTACGTTGTTTCTCGTGGAGAAATCTGCTTCACGATACACATTTTTCAAATTATATTCGTAAATCGAGGTTCCACTGTAGTTGTTGGCGTACATTTGCAATAACAGCCACTTTAGAACATGGCTTAATAAGATAGAATGAAACAGAGCTGCAGCTTTCAATGAGAGGCTTATACTGTAGATATCTGCCGCCTGTTTACTGTTAAGATAAGGTGGAGTGATGCGTCCATTTTTATATCCCGCTTATCCAGAAGGAACAGTAGCGGGCGGAGCCTATATCCTGTATGCCGTTTGATGACAGTCGTGCCCAAAGAGTCTACCTCTGCCCACCTTGCCAAGGCTTATCTACAAGCATGATTACGTTCACACGAACGCAGGTCCGTCCGTTCAAAGGCTAATTTAATGTCCGACACTTCCCTGAAGGGAGGGGACTTTTACAACTATTTGGTCTTCACAAAAAGCATGTGGCCTTGGCTCACATTGCGACATATAAGAACGACCCAAAACACACAAATGAAGAACGGAGCTTTGGTCACTATAACTTTGTAGTTACCAGTGCGTAATGATGACCCCGATGAAAGTGTGTGTTTGTGCATCATGCTTATCAGAGAGATAATGTTGGTCTAATCTCTTTATACGTGCAGCTTCGTAATGCACGCACACACACACACACACACACCCACACACACACACACACACACACACACACACACACACACACACACACACACACACACACACACACACACACACACGTAATGTAACTACATGATGAAATCTTACTGTAAAGTCCTATAATAAATTATTGCAATGAATAGGCAGACATCAAGGACACGTTAAAACATTTAAACAAGACTAGAAGAAAAAATTCACATTTGTGGTGACTTGTGTAACAGGGTGAGTGGATCAGGAGCAAAAAATCCCACGGTCAGCACCCCCGTGAACGCATCACCTTTACGTTGCCTAGCGTACAGAGCTAATTAGCCGCGCTACTATAGTAATTTTAGTGAGCGTGGACGACAAAAATGATTTTAATAAGTTCATAAATGTGATGAATATATTGAAAAAGAACGTTTTAATAAGGTATAATTATTCAATAGCAGGAGGAAATTGCTAATCTTTGAGAGGCAAACGAATGCTAAGCCGAGCTAAGCTAGGTCATACTTAGCCTCATTAGCGCCTTTTTTATGCATACTTGCACGTGACAGACTTCAAAGGACCATAAGCCGATTGATATTTTCTGTCTTTTTTTTAAATGATTTCTTTAAAAACCCCGAGATTTGTTTAAATGTTTAATAAAGGGGACGACATGTCCAAAAAAAAGGGGAGTTTACCTGGCGGGGTACAGCCTACGGACCGGGGCTCCGGCGCTGACGTGCTGCCGGTGCAGCAGAAGAAAGCCCGCCGTTAGCGAGCCCCCGACCACCGACAAGATCCCGATGTTGCGTTTGGAGGAGAGGATTCTCGAGAAGCTGCTGGCCATGTTTGAAATGTGTCTGGAGGTGTTCTTCGAAGCCCGAGGGAGATGGGGGGAGAGCGGCAGGTGGATGGTGCTGATGAGAAACCTCTAACGGAATGACACAGACGTCAAGCTCACCGAGGAAGCGTCGGCTGTCCCCGGATAAAGGGCTTCAAAATAAGAGCACGTACTAAAATAAGGAATTAAAAATCTGGTAATACAGTAATAATGATATCAGTTTTAATTTTACTATCATTTAACATATTCATATTTAAGTATTACTCGTAAAGAGTTTCTTCTCAGTACTTAAAAAAAAGTTTTATTGTCGTACATTGTCAAAACAGGAAGTGCTTTTGTTGGCGCATGGATAGCTTGACGATGGAAGTGCAGTACGTGGTGTGAATGGTGAAGGGCATCGGCGGTGAAGGTTGCACAATTGTGTGCTTCAACGTCGGCTGGGAAAAACACAGCGACGTTGAAAAGAATCAACGTCGCTATCTTCCTCCGCACATGCCTGCATAATGCAACTTCCTCATCGCATCATGGCTAATTTGATTTAGGGACGGAGAAATGAGTCCAATGTTACAACTGCAAGGGAGTACAGTTATTAAAAAAACTAATTCCGAGTATTAATAACCTTTATTCTAATGCAGTGGCCTTTAATATTTTTTCTATACTGTTTGAAACCATAGTGCATGACACCCATTTTAAAAAGACACAAATAAAAAAATGCACCTCATATTCATGTACTCTAGATTAGATCACTTTTTAAAATGTGTCGGATGAGCGCCTCCAAATGTATTTGTGCCAATACATTTATGTCAATGCAGCGTTGAGTCACAGGCATAATAATAATGCCAGGCCACTCCTTTGCATTCAGGACGTGAGCTCCTTATCCAGCCATCGAGACGAGGATCAAAGGTCGACTGTTCTGCGGAGAACGTGATTACAACATGATTTATTGGCCGGATACATTTTTTTGAATGGAAATCTTAAAACGTTCACTGGCTTTTAGTGAATAGAAATTACAGTCAAAACATTTTAAAATGTTTAATTTGTAGGAATAATCCACACATTTGAGCTATTGCTTTTTTTTTTTTTTTTTTTGGCAGAAAACCCACTTCATTTACTAAATAATATTTTTAATCAACAATAATGTATACATTTTTACAGGCATGTCCATTAGTCACATTTTTTTTTTTATTAACAGGGAGACTGGGAACGTAAGAGTTTTAGCGTGAACTGGTCTAAATTGCGTGACTGTGCAGGGGCCTCATGCATTAAGGTTGTGTACGCACAAAAAACCTGCCGCACGCCCCTTTTCACGGCAAAGTTGAGATGTGTCAAGAGGGAACTGAACGTGGAAATGCTTCATGTACGCACATTCCTACGGGATGTGGATACACAGAGGTAGTCGTTCGGGCTTTGCCCACGTTTGATATATATTCAAACATAGTGTTACTGTTCAAACTGTGTGTAATGTTACGTTGGCCGAAAATATTAAATGCACTTGTTAAATAAAACATATGCATGGTTTTTATTTTTCAAAACCCAAAACCAGTGAAGTTGGCACATTGTGTAAATTGTAAATAAAAACAGAATACAATGATTTGCAAATCCTTTTCAACTTATATTCAATTGAATAGACTATGAAGACAAGATATTTAACCTCTTAAGGCCCAAGCTGTTTGTTTACATGCTTTTTTTTTTATTTCTCTTTGCTATTTGGGCTTATTGGACGCTAATTAGAATAAAAACTAAGAATCATCTTTTGATATGATGTACTTAGTCCATAAGTACACAAACGTGTACTACATGTTTAGTGACATGCTAATTCTTATTTTTACACTTTTTTTTCTCCAAATTCCATTGTATGTTATACTCTTCTGACACCACCAGATGGCAGTATGAGTGTGTTATAAATATATGACCCCAATTCAGTAGTGTACACAATTTTGGAAATAAGAGCTAAAAGGTGATGTCCACGCATGTGGCCACTAAGCCTTTAGAGATTTTAATGTTTGAACTGAGAAACGTAATTTTTTTGGCAAATAATAATTAAATATTTAATGGCAGCAACACATTGCAAAAACGTTGGCACAGGGGCATTTTTACCACTGTGTCACATGGCCTTTCCTTTTAACAACACCCAGTAAATGTTTGGGAACTGAGGAGACCAATTTTTTAAGCTTTTCAAATGGAATTATTTCCCATTCTTGCTTGATGTACAGTTGTTCAACAGTCCGGGGTCTTTGTTGTGGTATTTTACGCTTCATAATGCGCCACACATTTTCAATGGGATACTACAGGCAGGCCAGTCTAGTACCCGCACACTTTTACTATGAAGCCACGCTGTTGCAACACGTACAGCATGTGGCTTGGCGTTGTCTTGCTGAAATAGGCAGTGGTTTTCTTTAAAAAAACCTTGCTTTGATGGCAACATATGTTGCTCCAAAACCTGTATGTAACTTTCAGCATTAATGGTGCCTTCACAGATGTGTAAGTTACCCATGTCTTGGGCACTAATACACCTCCATACCTTCACAGATGCTGGCTTTTCAACTTTGCGCCGACAACAGTCCGGATGATTCTTTTCCTCTTTGGTCCGGAGGACACGACGTCCAGTTTCCAAAAATAATTTGAAATGTGGACTCGTCAGACCACAGAACACTTTTCCACTTTGTATCAGTCCATCTTAGATGAACCTGGGCTCAGCGAAGCCGGTGGCGTTTCTGGGTGTTGTCGATAAATGGCTTTCGCTTTGCATAGTAATGCACTTACAGATGTAGCGACAAAGTGTAGTTACTGACAGTGGTTTTCTGAAGTGTTCCTGAGCCCACGTGGTCCTTTATACACTGATGTCGCGTTTTGATGCAGTACCGCCTGAGGGATCAAAGGTCACGGGCATTCAATGTTGGTTTTCATGCAGTGCAGTGATTTCTCCAGATTCTCTTAACCTTTTGATATTACAGACCGTAGATGGTGAAATTCCTAAATTCCTTGCATAGCTCATTGAGAAATGTTGCCTTTGCAGTGAATTCAATTGAATATAGGTTGAAAAGGATTTGCAAATCATTGTATTGTTTTTACTTACGATTTACACAATGTGCCAACTATGGCTTTGGGTTTTGTAATATTTAGGCCAACTATGCAACTGTACTTTACTGTTGGTCATTATACATTGACACTTGTGATTTAGGGCTATATAAATAAACATTGATTGATTGATTGATTGATTGATAGTGGTACTTGGACAGCAGAGATTTTACTGAGGTGGTACTTGGCAAAAAAAGTTTCAAAACCACTGATCTAGGCGATTATTTTGCAACCTATTGCTGTCACAATGTGTTCCTGGGACTCCAGCACCAGCTTGACCAGTCAGGTGGAGAGAGTTGCAGCATATTTGTGACAGTTGCGGTAGGGCTGCTACCGCAAGTAGCTCTCCTGTGTTGTACTAATAAATGGAGTAATCAAACAAGATTCATATGCTGGCGTATATTTAAATGTGAATGATTACAAACCAAATATGAGTTTTTACATGAAACTCTAATCTGGCTGTGAGCAGGCTACTGTATGAACACATTTTGTTGTAAGTTACACAAATTATATTTATATTGGGAGTAATCAGGGCCACCCACCTCTTCTAAAGTTTTACGCATCATTGCAGCAACGAGCTTGTCAAACGAAGTGCAGCACTACTTTCAGGGTTTCTCCTTGATTGCCGCTATATACGTGGTAGGGGCCGTGGTCAATGACATGACATGATCATTTTGATTTGCAATGATACATATATTTTCTTTAAAAAGGCTAAACAAATGTTTTATGTATACTTATTCACCTTTAGTAAAATTAGTGTTATTTGATAATACTTTGAATAATATTAATATTAACCTTTTTCTCTTATACTTTTTAGAATCATGATCAGTTTTAACACAAGAAATGTAACTTGGTACACTGTGCTCTTTGTTCAATGCAGTTTCAAAATAACTGATTTGTTGATATTCTTCACAATTAAGTCACTGTAAAACTAACCACACTAAAGAAAGTACATTATGCACATGAAGTGCACATACATGTAGGAATAACATTAGGTTGATAATAATTTGGAATAAACTGATTATGCAGGATGAAGGTTGACCTCTAATGCCGCTAGCTTAATGCTAACGTACAATGGACAAGCTCATTGACAAGCTAACTCAAATTAGCATGGCCAATCGCAGGGCACAGAGACAAATCATTCACACTACCATTCATATCTATGGACAATTTACAGTCTCAAATGAAGCTAACATGACATTTTTGAAATGTGGGAGGAAACTGGAGTGAATGACTGTTTATAACTGAATGTTACATATGCATAAAAATGTGTTTTCTTTTGTATTATTTCTTTTAATGAATTAAGTAACGTTTATGACAACCTTTTTTTCCAAAACACAATATAGAATGTGAGATATAACAGGATAATGCATACATTCATCATTTGTTTTCAAAATGGTTACAAAAAAGTGGGACACCAAATATTTACTGTGGGACCCCATTTTTAAGACTTGATTTTGATAATTTTGAAAATTCCTAGCGCCAACACTGATGGAGTAATGGTGCGTGCAAAAGGGTAGCAGGCGGCTGTGGCCTGCGGGCCGGTTCTAATACTAATCAAGTATCATCCCGGTGGCCAAAGGTAATTAATTCGTGGGCCGGATCTGGCCCACAGGCCTTGACTTTGACACCCCTGACTTAGATGCACGTTTATTGTTTTTCCAAATAAAGCATTGATGAACGTTTTTATATTTGAGCTGTTTTTTTAAACGTACTATAGCAAACAGTAAATAGACTATATAGGGTATATCCATTAATACAATACATCACCTAAATTTCATGTAAAGAAAAAAATATATAAATTAAAAATATTTTGATGGTGTGGCGGCAGTTATCTTGCCGTGGCGTGGTGCCACGATCGTTTACATGTAGAGGAAACCCTGACTTTATCCCCGGTCGCCTCGCCTGCTTTGGCCTCATCCACCTTCTTCCTGATGTATTACCACTTATTTCTCATTTGTTTCTATTAATATGATTTGCTTATTTATAAGAGGGCGTAGCCTGGGCAGCAAACATCTGCGATCAATTCCACGCTGATTGGGACGTAACAAAGAAATGTGCTTCGATAAATGCGTGCGCCCACCATCTGATTTGTTATCTTGCATATGCCGTTTTCTGGAATTGAACACACGCCATTTTTTTGTAGAAAATTTACGCAACTCTTAATACATCATGTATTTGTGTGAATAAGCCAATTTATTTTACCTGCCCTGAATCATCTTGTTGCATGGCAACCACTGACATTCAAAATTAGTTGTCGTAAACAAAATCATATTACCATATTCCATGTTCATCAAAGAAAATAAAAATTCAGTAAATTCATTATGAAAACTAATTTATTTACAAGATAGTCAGCAAAATATTTACATTTGAATAAAACCTTGATTCCCTTTGACTTAAAATTGTTTTTTATGATTTGAAAAACAAAACAACTAATAAATAAACTTATAGTACACAAAATAGGGCTCAGAACTGACAGATTAAATGACAGTATTTACAAATAAAACCACATTTTTAGCTTTAGGAAGACAAATTCTGTAAGTACACTTTTGAAAAGTAGACGGTCAATGCAGAGGTGACTGGGCCATTTTAATATTCTTTAAAATAAAAAAACTCCTGGAGATGAAAAGAAAATAAAGAACAAAATGAGAAGAGGCAATTAAAGAGTCAAATGGACAAAGAACTGAAGAGTTTCACCTCTAGTGCTTTGCTGGGGGTCTCAGTGAATGAGTCTCTTCCTGCTGTAGCTCCGCCTCGACAGTCTGATGGGCCGGTTGAAGGGAGACAGCTCCGTGTCGACTTCCATCCTCCTCTCGGCCGCTATTTCGTCTGCAACAGTAAGCGCGTCAAGTTGGGGGTTAGAATAAAGCGCCAACATAGTGGATGCCACGAGTTGAAAACCCATAGAAGTGGATATTGGATCGCATTTATTTACTATTTAGAAGGCATAAAAAACCCAAAAGAAAGTGTTCTTGTCTTACATAAGAACTATCAATGATGGGCAAACTTTAAAAAAAAAAAGTGCATTTTGCGCACACATTTTTTTATTCAATGAAATTATTAGAATTTGATGTAAAAAAATTCAGAAATTCAAATACAAAAAATGATGTGTTAAAAAAAGAAGCTTTGTCAATAAAGACACCTTGATGAAAAGTATGGTAAATGACCTGCGTGAAGTAAGCCCCCCTTATTACAAATAACACTGTCATTTGTTTATGCTGGTACAGGTTTTAAGTTATTCTAAAATACATTTTCTGATTTTTCCTTTGAGCTTAATTTTTTTTTTTGTCAAACTATCATTGTGCTATTTTATTCATAACCAGCCACCCCCACCTTGTCAAAATCTCCCCAAAGTCGTCCCAAATGTTTTTTTGTCAAACTAACAAAACAAAAAAACGTGCAGCACAAACATTTGGGGAGATTTCGACAAGGTGAGGTGGTTGGTTATGAAGAACACATTAGCATGAAAACGATAATAGTTTCATTTTTGTAGCACAAACGGTTGGAACAAGCTTGGGGAGATTTTGACAAGGGGGGACTGGTATGAAGAATAACACGTTCATAACATAAAACCTGCAATAGCTACCATAAAAACTATAACAGAAAATAATTTTGCAGCACAAGCATAGCACAAATGAATGGGACAAGTTTGGGTAGATTTTGACAAGGTGGGGGTGGGGTCTGGATGACGTCGCTAGTCAGAAAATGTTTTTAGAATAACTTTTTTCTTTTACGCCTTCAGTGTCTGACTTCAATTAAGTCGGGTATTAGACTGTGAGTCTAGCTGAACAGAAGTCTTAAGTAGAGTTCATAAGTCTTCCATTTGTGCCAGACACAGCCTTATTCAATGCATGCTAACACATTGCACTTATACTAAGGTTTGATTAGCGAAAATATACGATGGCATATCTGTTAATTTATTACATGTTTTGGCTCTGCCCATCCTTGAACAGGACAACATTTTTTAACACTGTCTGTGGTCACTGGCGAAAGGATTAAACCGAATCCTCTAAGTGGACTATTTGGGGTGGCACCTTAGACGTCTATCCTTATCAAATCCAAAAAGAATCTTGTAGCATTCACTACTTTGTTGGCTAGAAGACTTGTTGCGTTAAATTGGAAGGCAACACCTCCTTGCCCCTCCCGATGGATTAAAGATAATCTGTATGTAGTACTCAAACTGGAGAAGATTAGGCTGATATTGAATGGTTGTTCTGCCAAATTTCAAGAACTGTGGGGTGCCTTTCTGAAATAGGTACTGTATAAGGGAATGCTCTCCAAATTAACCCTGACTGATGACACAATTGAAATGTGAGTGGTTGATGAGCCTTGTGTGTGCTTGTGGGTTGCTAATCGTTCAGGAATGCAGCTGTCTGTGGTTTTATGTCATACTTGCCAACCTTGAGGCCTCCGATTTCGGGAGTTGGGGGGGCGGGGGGAGGGGGGGGGCGTGGTTGGGGGGCGTGGTTAAGATATATATATATATATATATAAGAAATACTTGACTTTCAGTGAATTCTAGCTATATATATATATACATATTTTATTACATATATATATATGTATACATATATATACACATATATATATATATATACATATATATATAAATAAATAAAATACTTGAATTTCAGTGTTCATTTATTTACACATATACACACACATAACACATCTACTCATTGTTGAGTTAAGGGTTGAATTGTCCATCTTTGTTCTATTCTGTCACTATTTCAGAACACACACATTATACAAATATACATTATAAAATCAATAAGAAAACGGGAGCTATAATTTGGGAGTCTGAATTAGGATCAGAAGTTCCTATATAAACATTGCGCACTCACGTCGCCTTTTTGTATTGATTACTGCAGCTGTGCATTCACAAATACAAACCACAACTCACAAACACTTTAGAGTTAGGCTCCACCATCAGAATGTGTACTTAAACTTATAAAGATCACATGGATATTATTCAGTGAGTTGATTCAACAAAACTAACCTGTTATACAGGAGGAAAAAGCACACAGGACGTTTCAATTGTTCACAGACTGGTCGCACTCATCAGAATGACAAGACACTTCCGGTCTGCAGGTGATAGCATTCAATTGGGAAGAAACGCCCTACTGCCCCCTACTGACCAATGTGAATACTGATAAATGTGTAATGACAGCTCCAAAAACGAATTCAAACCACAAAATAAAATAAATAAATCAACACAAAAATGTGACACATTATGGGTGGGTCACATATGCATGTACAGTAGATGACAGTATTGTCCTGTTTAAAAGTGTCACAACATTGCTGTTTACGGCAAACGAACTGCTTTACGGGGACGAAAACTTGACTGCTGTTGTTGTGTGTTACTGCGCTGGGAGGACGTTAATGAAACTGCCTAACAATAAACCCACATAAGAAACCAAGAACTCGCCCTCGATCATTAGCTGTTTATATGGTGGGAAAGCGGACGTGAGAACAGGCTGTCAACACGTCACTCAGGCCCGCATGGAGCTGGAGGCCACGCCCCCTCCAGCTCCGCCTGAATTTCGGGAGATTTTTGGGAGAAAATTTGTCCCGGGAGGTTTTCGGGAGAGGCGCTGAATTTCGGGAGTCTCCCGGAAAATCCGGGATGGTTGGCAAGTATGTTTTATGTTGACATTGGTCTGTGATTTCTTACTTTATTTCTTTTCTTTGTTTTGTTTATTTTCTATTCCAATTTCACTTGTCAGGGGGAAAGAAACAGCATTTGATGTATGTTTTACAACTTGTCAATTGGAAGTGTGTGAAAATTAACAAATGTTTAAAAAAAAAAAAAGAAAAGAAAAAAGAACAACTTCAAAACTAATGGCACAAACCAGCAGATAAAAGGCAGTGTTTTTTTAATATTTGCATTGATAAGAGGAGCCAACTTCAAACAGGTTAAAAATTGGCATCGTTGAGTACCGATACCCAGGGAATAGGTACAGTAACAATTCAAATGTACCCATCCCAAGTTGTATCAGGGCTAACTTGACCAGAGAAGTTGTACCTTGACAGTGTGGTGATCTGTTGCTTGAAGAACCTGGTTTGCCCTTGAAGAGCAGTGGCGACTGAGTGAGGGCAAAAATCCCACTCGCTGTCACTGGCTTCCTCGCCTTTGAGCTGGTAGGGGTCGCTGCTGTAGAAATGTCGTAACACAGAACAGACAATGGTGAATACATGACTAGCAGCCAACATTTCTCTCAACTTATCAAACCAAATAATTCATTAGAATGATGAATTGTTAGCAAACCAACATAATTTTTGCAAATTAATGTTATAAAAACGTGTAGCTTACTTGACTCGACGTCTTCACTTGCAACTGCCCACATCATTTCTTCCTCAGCCCTTAGAGGACAAGCTGCAATTCTGTCCTCTACAGAAGACCGAGGAAATGCTTGTTCTGAGCTCGCCGTGTGGCCGGGCTCATCAGCTTCATCCATGTCTGACAGCCTGCTCACTCCGAGCTCAGCCTCTTCCAGCAGCTCTTCCAGCAGTGGCTCCCCTTTCTGGCAACGCTCTTTGCCTCCAACGCCTTTGTCTTTGGCTCTCTTCCTCCGGGGCCAACTGTTCAGGTTTTCCGGGGTCACCTTTCCGACACTCTGAGGGGACGGGGATAAGGGGAAGGTATCTGTCGCAATGGGTTGCGTGGTCCCCGCAGGATGGCGTGTCGGGGTGTAGGACTGGCAGATGTAAGTCTGAACCACGCCGCTTTTAGCTGGCGTGACGTGGGTACAGAGAGATGGCGAGACGCAACCAGCATCTTTGTGTTTGGGGTACAATGCCAATGGGCTCTCCAGCAGTGAAGGTTTAACGCTGACTGAAGGGCTCTGAGCTCCTAGTTGAGGACGGTTATCAGTCACCAAATCGCCCGCGTTCATAGAGTCACTGCAACGGAATTTGAGTTTGGGAAGTCCAGATGTCTGCATTTCCATTTCTACTTGATAGGAAGCAGATTTTGGTGTACCCGTGCCTTTCTGTTGCCTCTGCCTGGACGGTCCTCTAGGCGTTGAGAACCTAGGGAGGTCATTAGCGTAGCCCAAACGAGCAGCCGCCTCCCGCTGCTGGCGGTCGGGAGTCTGCCTGAAGCCATAGCTGCGACCAGGCGTACCTTGTGTCTGTAAGTGTCCTTTTGGAGATGGCACTTCTGACTCAAAGTCTTGACTGGACTTTGAAGGCTTGCGGGAAAAGGTTATTTTCATTTTGAGGCCTCCGCTAAATTGCGTCTTTACGACTGACGCGTCCACTATGTCCATGCTGTCGTCAGTGGTGGCGTTGCTTTGTGAATCAGACTGAGAACTCTGCTCACTTTGGGACGTTTGCAAACACTCCGCTTTTTTCTCTTTTGACTCCACGTTGCATTCCAGACTTGAGGTGGATGGGGGGTTGTTGGTATCTTGTGCTGAGGTAAAGCTGTCACCCGACTGCGATCTTGAGTTTTTACTGGGGGTTTTACCAAGTGTCAGAGACTTTGCTGGAGACACATCTGAACTGTCCAATGAAGATTCTAATGCTCGCTTACACGGAGACGTAATGCTTGGACTTTTACCTGGTGTTCGTCCAGACCGAGTGACCATTTGATGAATGGGGCTTGGTGTCTTGGTTTGACTTCTAGTAGCGTTTGTAGACAAGTTTTTTTGACAAGGAGAAACTTCTGATGGCACCACCCCTAGTTGAACATTTTGGACACTTTCAGAGGATTTAGTGTCCCTTTCCTGTAGCATAATGTTACTTGGTGAATCCCTGAGAAGGTTTACTTGACAAGATAAATTAAGTGCTCTGTGCTGAGTTTTCTCAGGGGTCTTGAAAGTCTCATTTTCGTTAGGGCTTTTAAATGAACTGTTGAACAACAATCTGGGTGAACCACGAGATGCAATGCGAGGAGAGTCAGGCACCTTGAACGTGACAGCATCCTCTGGCACAAGAGATTTTCTTGGCGATGGAGACCAAGTGACACTCTTTTTGGGAGTCTTGGAAACCAAATGTAATCCAGAGGAAGAGGCACATTCCAAAGTCTTGACAGGTGTCCTGAGAATGCCCTTAAGTGGACTCTGTAGAGGACTTTGCTTTGGGGGTGTCTCTCCAACAAATGTTCTACTAGCAGGAGACGTAAAGGACCTGCCCCTCAGGGTCATTCCATGTTGTCCAGTAGGACTCTCAAATAGGTGCACCCTGGATGAAGGTGGAGTTCTACAAGTTCCTGGGGTGCCAGGAGTTCTCCAACAAAGGGCTCTGGTGCTTTTTTCTGGTGTCTTAACAGGACTCTACACAGAATAAGACATCAGTGTAGAATATTACTTTCATAAAACAGTTCTAGAGAGTTATAGAAAACACATCACATTTTTTAACACATTATTTAACACATAATTTAACAACCTCTTTGCTTGATGCAATGTCTGACGCCGGTAGAGCATTCTAATTTGCTGTATAAATAAATGGACTTACCTCAAAGACACTGGAGTCTGTGGACAGCCGAGATCTGGTGGTCCTGGGTTCTTCCGCAGAGGTAGAAGGACGACAGGGAGACTCAGCTGCCCCAAAAAGAAGCCTCATAGGAGACCGTACTTTTTTCACGTTAACGTCTTCACTGAGCGGAAGCTGGGAGGCAGAGAGCGCCCTCTCCAGGTTGCGGGAACGAGGGTGGGAACTTGAATAAAAGGAGTGTCTCCGAGCAAACTTCTGTATCCTCGGGCTCCTTCTGAGTTCTGCCACAAACACAAAGTTGAATGTTTATTGTCTAAGATCCACTGAAAAAAACAAAAGGGAAAGGTAATCACAAACCTTCTGCTGGTTTTACTGGTGACTCCTCCACAATGCACTCCTCACTTGGTGCAGAGCTTCTACATACAGAAAAAAATATTTTCAAATGTGCATAAGGATTGTTAAATAACAAAAAGCTTTCAGCCAAATATGCTACTTTGCTTGATGACACATACCGTCCAACTTTTTGTCGATAAAGGAGCCTGTTGGACACTTGCTTGTGGAGGGGTGTGTCACTTACTTTGTTTGTTATGAGTCTGTGCCTCTCTGAAAAAGAAAAAATATACAGTGACACACTAAAAATAAAGAGCCGTTTTGTTCAGAAAATGCATTAATTGCTTCGTGGTCCAGATTTTACCTTCAGACTCATCTGATCGTTTGCGTTTCAGTCCTTCCACAGACGACACAGACCGGCTCCTTGGGAGTTTAGCCTTCTTAGATGGGGACACCATCTCTTGGTTGAAGAGGTTTCTTCTCACCTTGGTAACTTCTGGCAACAAATCAGAGATTGTATTGAGGACAGTGAATTTTTTTTTCCAGTTTGAGAATCATGTACAGACCCTGAAGTATTGTCACTTATCCATTTTGTAGAAACAACAGCTTATAACACTGACTTTTAATTAACCTGTTGGTTTCAGAAATGGCTCATATGAAAGCTAAACCCCTCCCAAATCATGTTTAATATAATGAAATATATTTCCTTCACTGAAGAAAGATTAATCATTTAATGAACACAGAAAGGTTAGATTTTGGCAATACACAAGTTTTGTCATCTGCAGGGACTAATGTGGAAATTTAACAAATTTCCTTCAGTTACAAAAATATGTTGCATAACGTCAGTGAATTAAGTAGTGGCGGTGTGATATCCATATTTAATATCTTGTATGTCTTCCATGAGCTTGAAGGACTGCAGCCATGTGGTTCGACAATGATTCATACAATTTATTGATGAAGTCATCAGAAATAGCAAAGAAAGCAGTCACCTCCCAGAGTTAAAAGTTAAAGTTAAAGTACCCATGATTGTCACACATACACTAGGTGTGGCGAAATTATTCTCTGCATTTGACCCATCACCCTTGATCACCCCCTTGGAGGTGAGGGGAGCAGTGAGCAGCAGCGGTGGCCGCGCCCGGGAATCATTTTTGGTGATTTAAGCCCCAATTACTTCATCAAGATTCTTTGATTTCGTCTTCAATGCTTCTTCTTTCATTCTACCCCAGACTTGCGCAACGATGTTCATGTCTGGCCATTCTTAGAGTACCTTGATCTTCTTCACCTTGAGGAACTTTGATGTAGGGATGGGAGTATGCGATCAAGCACCATCCTGCTTCAAAATGTTCCCCCTTTTTTGGTTGGGAACATAAGAAGGAGCTAACACTTCTTGATATTTTAGGCTATTGATATTGCCTTTTGCCCTGCAAATCTCTCGCATACTTCCATACTGTGTGTAACCCCAGACCAGGATTTTCCACCACCAAACTTAACTGTTTTGTAGGTGAATCTCGAGTCCGTGCGGGCTCAAGTAGGTCTCCTGCAATATTTGCGGGGACTGAAGTAATTCAACTGAAGATTCATCCTAGAATTTCACCTTCTACCACTTTTCCAGGGTCCATCCTTTTAGCAGGTGGTGGACCTAGGCAAAAGCCACACATTTTTAAAATTGCTTTTTGTTTAAGACTGGTTTCTGGGCACTGATTCGACCATGGAGGTCATTTGGAGAGAGAATTCCACAAACTGTTCTAGTTGACACGGGAACTTGAAGTAACCAGGCTTGGAGCTCTGCTGCCGTGGAAAAAAGGCTGGTCTTGGATTTTTGAGCCAACAAATGGTCCGTTGTCTTGAGGGGTCTGCCGGACTTGGGCTTGTCAAAAACATCTCATCTCTTCAAATCTTTTTCTTTGTACTTGACGCTGAGACACATTGAGGGTGTCAGCCACCTCTGCAGGGAATATGGTCTTCAGCCTCTTGACAACCAATACTTTGGTCTCAGGGTGAATCTTAGGCATGTTGTCAGCGGTCAAGTGGCAGTTGATGTGAAGGTCTGGTGTGCTGGGATTCTTTTTATATGTACCCACTAATTGATTGATCAATTATGATCAGAGGTGCGGCTGTAATCTAGGATTGGGATATGAAATGGCAACAAGACTTTTGTCCTTGCAAAAACTGCTGTGAATGTTAGAATGCTTTTCAGCAGTTTTCTTTGGCTACAAAACATTATTTCAAAAGCTGTAGGGATTGAAATGAGCATTTTATTGTAAAAAGATTAGATATATATTTGAGGGGCACTTAAGATCAACTTGTACCCAAGCGACAAGACTTCTGTCAGGGACTGTATAAGTCAATATTTGCATTGATAAGGGGGCCAACTTCACACAGGTAAGACTTATCTACACCAAAAAGCATACTGTACCATGTGTTTCCCGTTTCTGAGGTTGAGGTACCGCAACTGCTTCCTCTGAAGCGACACAGACTTTTGACTTGGACTAAAGAGGACAAAATAAATGGATGTGATATTGGCAATTAGAAACATGAACGATGGATTAATACAGAAATTACAAATAAATTATTGACGATTAATTGTCTAGGTTAATCTCACAGTTCGTGTTGTCTTTTTGGGCATCTCTATTTGGCGGAGACTCTGTGAAGATTCTGTCATACTGCGATGACGGGTCAGCATCCCACTCCTGGAAATGATTCACAGATATTCAACACCTGCAAAATCCCACCAACAATAGAACATGCAGCTCCTCCGCCTCTCACCTCCGTTTTTTAGCTGAGCGATCTCGCAGATCGTGCAGGCGATCGCTATCGTTTGAAAGCAAACTGTGTGCTGCAAGCGAGGACGAGGACGCTGAAGGAGAAACACTGTCCTTCGCCACTGACTCGTCACTGAAGAAGTCTGTCGGAAGAACGGCCACTAAAGCCTCAGGGAGCTGCGTGCCCAAGCTGTGGTAAATGTCTGCCAGGACCCTTGGGATGGCTGTCAGGAACCTGCCATGAGAGACTTTAGTTAAAATAGCTACATCAAAAAAAGCTTTGCCTTTGTAATAAAATCTGGCTTTTGAAAATAAATAAATAATTAAAACAGCAATGCGGGTTTATTGCTAAATAGGTAAAACATGACAAGACTATTGGACTAAAACACTTACACTGGAAGGACTTCATCTTGAAGAAACCTTGCGAGACTCACAGGGTCTTTTGATAGGGATATAATTCTCAGCATTTCCGCCACCTTAACACAGTGGTTTAAATGGAGAAAGAAAACCAGAAGTCAATAAATGGATTGATAAAAACAGTTGCAGTTGTAGACATTTCACTCAATCGAGGGCATCCTACCTCTTCAGCCATCTGTTCAGAATCCAGGTCATCAGCCTGTTCTGAGGAGAAAAGTCTGCATAACTCCAACCTTAGCCATGCCTGGAGCTGGCACCTATTGGACACAAAGTGTATTACTGTACTTAAGAGGCTACCTATTAACATACAGAGACATCAAAAGGATGAAGCACACATCAGACACTTACTCTCTGACTTTGCTCTCAACATTAGAGGTGGAGCCATGCGATTGCCTGATGGATCTGCCAGTCTTCAGAAGGTGCTGCTGGGAGAACTGCAGGGTCTTGACCTGTGAAGGAAAACATGATTTTACACATGCAAATGGAAACCATGTGTCATTTTCTGTGATTGATGTCAAGCTGTTCACATCCATTGTTACGTTTACCAAATTGTGTTTCACCTGCAGCTCGGACCCTTCCATGAGGAACATTTTCACAGCAGTCAGAAGCTGCTGAACACCAGCGGGAAGAGAGAAGTCTTGCTCCGCCATAGTCTTCTCATAGGTGGATTTCAGATGAGACAGCAACTCGGCTTCACTGGTGAAGGCTGACAGAGGAAGACACAACTTGATAAGTGTGAATGCCCAAGCATTCACACATAAGATTCTACACCAAAAAAATCATATTATTTTCCCGAAATTCCAAAATATCCCTTTCTCAACTGTTGTCAACATTTTTCAACCGATTACAAAAATTCTAACATCATCTATGACAATTGTGCTAGGATCAATATTTATTTAAATTCACGATTTTCCTGAAATTACCAAATTCCAAGAAATTCACATTCAAATGAACGGACATATTTAGGGCATACCGGTAGTTCTACAATGCCCTAAATTCTCAAAATTTTGCAGCGATGTTAAACCCGAATCCGACCTTTCAACCATCCACCCACACTACTTTCCGATATATATACAACGCAAAACATGTTTTCCCTTTCCTAAAATTCCAGATTTTCCCGGAATTTTCTGCCGATTTGGGCATTACGTATACAATCTACTGCATATCAAACATTTCAGATTTCAACCGTTTTACCAACCACACACTCTACTCACCCTGGACATACAAACCAGCATGTTTCCCGGTTCCAAAAATTTCCTGATAACCCGGTACCCGGAAATACCAGGGAACCATGTCTAGGCGTAGAACGCTTAATTTATTCATTGTGCCGCTGTAATCCTTAGGGCGCAGCCATTTTTGTGGTCGTCACTTCCTCAGCAGAACAGTACACATGGGGCGCAGCCATTTTTGGAGAGGCACAGACCCTTATGTCACAACCCGTTTTCGCAGTTCATTACTTGGTCGCCACTTCTCAGTGCTTCAGCATGTGTTTCTTTTCTTGCCATTCATTAAGTCGATTTTGTTATTCCATATATAAAATACACTTTTAACCTGTAGTCACTTTGCCTTTAGCTGGGGACAACAGAAGAAAAGTAGCTTGCACTGGAGCGAGCTAGACTGATCTGTGCAATGTCCCTCACAGTGTACATTCAATTAGACACAATTCTGCTCTCCGACCAGCGGAACTGAGAACGTGAGTGAAAAGGACGACACCCACCGAATCAGAAAAGTAAACCGTTACTTGGTGCTATACTCGGCAAGGTGGTGCGAACGTAGCACCGTCAGTCTGCACCAAGCAGAACTCAGCTTCCGCCACAAAGTGGACATTAATACAAGAAAATATAAAGGAGCTGCCGAATGGTTCGTGTTTCAGTTTGCTCTTTCCGCCAGACTCTACAAACTGGGACAAGCGAGCAGTAGCCTTGCTCATTGGGTCTTGTGCAAATGTCAACTGTAACCTGTCTGGTTCGTCACTCAGAGATCAGTGCGCAACTTAATAAAACGATGTCCTAGCTTGCATTGTTAACGACAGAGACAGTGTTGTCAGATCTCAAAAGAGAGACAAGCAACTATGAAAACAAGTTGCTAACAATAAGCGGATTTAGCAACACTGGATGGAGAAGCAGCACAAAGAGGACCGCATCAGTCCAGTCTCGAAGATAAATGCTGTACAATATGAAGACATTATTTATTAATAATTAAAAAAATACAGTAGCTTCTATTACATTTTATTCTATTGATTTTCAAACAGTATTTATTTAAAAGTAGTTTTTTTCCATTCATTTTCAATCGCTTGCCCCTCTATTTATAAAAAGGCACGTCACATGTTAAATTTGTAGAGTTTTGGGGCAAGCATAGATGAAATTAATTTGAATTCATTTAAATGGGCGGGCTAATGTGAGACACGAGTGTTTCGAGTTATGAGCTCGGTCATGGAACAAATTGTGCTTGTAAGTTGAGGTACTACTGTATTACATCACAACTCCAACCTGGGAACCAGTCCTACACGAATCAACGCCAGGTTTGATTAGAATAAGCTCACGGGAAGTTTACGACATGTCGTTTAAAGTAGGAGAAAAGGAGTGCTTGATTTGCTCACCCTAAACTACCTGCAGCGCAGTATGGGTAACATCGCATCATCGGAGCATTTTTTTATCGTTTGTCGCAGCTATTTTATAATGTTATTAGATTTACTAGTAAGACGCCATAATTCTTCATATCAATAATTATCTGTCCGATATTTATCAGGCACCCCTATTGAACACACAATGAATGGGAGACGTTCTTGTGATGACAGTGAGTGATACTAACTGATGACGTTGGCTGCTCCAGCTCTTGTTTTGTCGTTTGAGCGCCTCTTCGACGGTCGCTCAGCCCCTTTGTCCTCCGGCCCCATCGGCTCTGCATCAGCCTGGCTCTTCTGGGCCTTTACATTAAGCCGCGCCACATTCAGCATCTGCAAGGAGCGACTCATTGTTTTCATCTTCTGCTTTACAGGTGTGCGCTGGGTGCCTCCTGCAAGGGAAAACAAGTTGACTAGTTGAGATTTCTCAGTAGTACACTGTATTAACTGGTTCTCTTATTTGATTTCATACGTTTTTTGCCCCTCTTCTTGTCTGCTCCCTCTGATGTCTGGTACAGTTCTGCTAGGTCATTGGTCAGCTCTGTTTGGCAGAGAAAGTCCTCTTCTTCTCTTTGGTCAGGCACTGCGTAGAATGACCTGTCAAGGAATGTAAGCCAGGGGTTTTTAACCTTTTTGACCAAGGGTCAAAGTTTCTCCACTACAGAGGGGCCTGGGCCTAACTCAAATATTAACACTGAGTTGGTAAGTCTTTGTCTTGATTTTAATCGCATTCAATAATTATATATAACCTAGTCACAGCTTAAGAGGATAAACTCTGTCAAATCATATAAATGGATTTGTGTTAACCACAAATATTATTAGGTCAGGCTGAATACAAAAATAAATATTAATCAAATATACGGCAAAAGAATAGACTCATAAAACGATGAAAAATATATTTACATACAATTATTGCTGAAATAAATACACTAGTAAATTAATTGCAAATTATTACATTTTCAATCAGATTCATCACATTTTGGAGTATGGATTAATACATTTTTAATCACAGGTGATCACTTGCTTGCATAATCAAATTTTGCTTAAAAAAAGACCAATATTTGTACACAAATTCAATTTTATTTTAAAAATGTCATCCAGGAATGTTTTTTAAACATTTTACTTGAATGCATTTCATTTATTTGCACAAAAATCGGTAAGTTTAGGCATGTGAGCACCCTTTTTAGGAAAAAAAAGAAAGAAAGATGAAAACTGACGAAAAAAAAGAAAATTTTTATCAGCACAAAGTGCTGCCACACAAGCACCGAAAGACAATTTCCTGCAATTGGGTGCATTTCAACACTATATTTTACATTTAGATTTATTCTCATTAACCAACCTTTTTGGCTGTCTTTTTGACAAATGTCCCACGTAATGTACCACAAAATGTTTTTTTAATGATAAATTACTGACATTATCGTTAAAAATGTAATGTAAAATTCTATATGCATGCAAAGAACTCAGAAAACGTTTCCCATTTGGCAACTTGTTAATTTTGACAGCCCTAGTAAAAAAAATATGTTTCTTAAATAAACTGTCAATAAAATGTAAGCGCAAATTAAAATACAGCTTCGCCACTTTAGTCATAAACTTTGTGCTTAAAAAACGTATTTATGACTTTAGCTCAAGACTTCTTCTGCTTGTTTGATATTGACATTACTGCCAGAAGTGGTTGACATACGGACCACCATTGAGAAACCCAAATTTTTTGACAACCCTATAGTTGCAAAAACCTAGTTAACGGCCCAAAAATAGGCCCTGGTCCTATGGATGTATATACAATGTATATACTCTGATGATTAACTTGTGTGATGACTGTATTATGCTGATAGCATACCTGCCAACTTTTGAAATCAGAAAAACCTAGTAGCCAGGGTCCAGGGGCCGCAGGCCCCGGTAGGTCCAGGACAAGGTCCTGGTGGGGGGTTCAGGCTTCGCCCCCCGACGCAAAATGATTATTAGCATTCAGACAGGTTAAAATGTTGCTAAAACCATCACTTTTCTATCAGTCACAGTGACTTTTCAAAACAAAAATATTATAGCAAAAATCATATGGGTTGATTGACATGTTTATTCTGTAAGCTAACTTCAATAGTTTGAAATTATTTTGACAGTTAATGCCAGTTATCCTGTCAACCTTTCACAAGACTTCAATTTGTTAATTGAAAGTATAAACAGTATAAACACTTTTTACAGTAAACAAATGGTAAAACAGTACTAAACAATTCCATTAAAAAAAAAATTGCTGTCATTATTAACTTTCTGTCCAAGCTTGTATAATCTACTTCCTTGTTCAATTGTAAAAAATATTCTGTGCCTAAAATTCACATTTCTATCACAATTATCATACTGTAAACATGGTAAGCTAACTTCATTAAAATTAATAGTCCTGTCAATAGCATGGAATTACAATTCAAATGTAGTTTTTTTGTAAGCCTTTCAAAAGAATTCAAAATATGAAAAATTAATGAAAATTAATTTAAGCCATCAGACACTTGAAAAGTGGCACATCACATCTCTAATGTAATCATTTTAACTTTTCAACAGAAATAGCACTGCAAAAATATTAAGGACATACTTCTGTATTTTGGTAGTTATGCTGTCAACATTTAACAAGATTTCTTCAACTTGGACTTGAAAGCATAAATAGTATAAACACTTAACAATTCCAATAGATAACATTGGTGTCATTACCTTTTTGTGGCTAAAATCCGAAAAACGTTGAAAGTTTTCCACTTGTATCGCTAGCAACGGCATTAGACTTGTGTTTTTTTTGTCCCAACGTGGTCTTTTACATCGCTAATTCCTCCGTGTCCGATCGAAAAATCTTGTCTGCACAAGGTGCAATTCGCGTAGTTTTCACCCTTTTTGGAACGGATAATTATTCCCGGATAGGCTTTTGAATATTCTTTACGGAATGACTGCAGTTTTCTTTTCGGTTTAAGACTCGTTTGCGATGTTTCTCCGGCTGATTCCATGATCGTTCGCTCGTTTGGAAACAATGGCAACAGGTGCCTCGTGCTTGGCAGCGGTGCTATAAATAGCCTCGCGCATTTTAAAAAAATACTTTTTTTTAATTAATGAAAAAACGTATTTTTTATCACTGCAACCGTAACCCGGAATAGGTTGATGAAAACCGTACTAATTACGGGAAAACCGGAGTAGTTGGCAGGTATGTGATAGTATATATTTGTACCATGAATTGATTTACGTGGACCCCGACTTAAACAAGTTGAAAAACTTATTCGGGTGTTACCATTTAGTGGTCAATTGTACGGAATATGTACTGTACTGTGCAATCTACTAATAAAAGTTTCAATCAATCAATGGATAAAAAAACTGATGGAAGCAGTACAGCACCAGGGCCAACACTGCATACTACAATGTAAGCTTATCAATGTATCATTGGGAAACTTTTTAAACCTTTCATTTTATACGCTTGCAGTAATAATGTGTGTACCTCAATGACTCCATTAAATTGGAAGTGACTCCCGAGTGATCTGAATGAGGAAACCATGTCTCCAACAATCCGACTGTCATCGGGCGATGACTAAGCTCCTGCTGGGCCCACTCTGGAACAGTATGATCATTTGGCGGATCTAAGAGGACAAACGCAAACATGCAGACATGAAAAAGTCAGCAGAATGTTTACTATTTCTTAAATATTTTTTCAAATGTATAAATTAAGCCAGCAATGGAAAAGAGGTTTTGTCCTTACCATCAGCGTTGTCACCACCCTGCTCCATCATGTCGTATACGACGCCTAAGACACTGCTCACTACTCCTGGCAGGTCAGCAGAGGTTCCCGCTGTGGTGGAGGCAGATATGCGCTCAGTGGTGCGAGGCTGAAGGTGCTGAGCGATCGCGGGATGGATGACGGTGAGCAGAGCTGAAACATGGGACAACGGCGAGAGAACAGCTGAGGACGACAGGCCGCTGATGCTCACCTCCGCATACTGGGAGGAAAAATAAGCAGAATTTAATATAGGTTAACTACAAAAAAGCAGATTACATGTTATTGAAAGTTGTATTTAGATGTGTCACCATGGGCAGTGAATGAGCAAACAGCTCCATTAGGACGTGAAGGAAGGAAGGGGCTTCTGGTTCGCTCGCGTGGGAGCACTGAAGCAGCCACGACTCTGTGGAGGTGCCCGACAGTGAAGAGGCATCCCAGCCATGCAGCACACCCTTCAGACTCACTTCCACACCCTCAGGTTGGCCGCCTTGTCTCCAGGACATTGGCTCTAAAGTGATAGCACAGCTCTGTGCAACGTCACCTGAGGGAGAGGAGACTTACAGGTGAACACCACAGGGATTCTTTATGTTCAATGCACAAGTCATTTGTACTTAGATTAGAGCTGCACGATGTATCTACATCGAACCAACATCGAGGTTTTAATTAGTGGGATAACGTAACCACAAGAGGCTGAGGGTTTTTTTTCTCCGCCGTAACCAGCATTCGAGGGACAGCCATGTTTGTCAATCAAAATTGTTGAGTGATTTTGTCTCTCGCTTAAAATGGAGAAAGACGTGTCACTCTGTACATCGCTCTCAGCAAGTTTATTTAACAGTAGGATTAACTGAATGCAGTGAGCACTCTTTTCAGTAATCACAATCTTTGCACACAAGAAGGACAGACAGCCTTGCGACTTGCCAGTGAGAAGTCCCGTAAAGTAACAAAGAAAAAATATGATGTCAAAGCCAAATATCTGGGAATATTTCCACTTTAATTCGGATGGGCAATATGAGCCCATCAACACAGACCAACGAGCAAGAATGCTGTAATCACGTGACAGCAAAATATAAAAAATCCACTATTCGACCTAGTTTTTCCAACTGGAAAAAAAATGCACTTTAAGATGTTCAATATTTATTTACAGTAAGTTATATTATTGCTTACAGAAATTAGTCAATTTCATTTTGTTTATGTACTTAGGATAAAGTTATTTACCTTGTAATTACAGTACAATGGTAAACAATTCTACAGTAGTGACATAAATAAATAATGATAAATGGGTTGTACTTGTATAGCGCTTTTCTACCTTCAAGGTACTCAAAGCGCTTTGACACTACTTCCACATTTACCCATTCACACACACATTCACACACTGATGGAGGGAGCTGCCATGCAAGGCGCTAACCAGCACCCATTAGGAGCAAGGGTGAAGTGTCTTGCTCAGGACACAACGGACATGACGAGGTTGGTACTAGGTGGGGATTGAACTAGGGACCCTCGGGTCGCGCACGGCCATTCTTCCACTGCGCCACGCCGTCCCTAATCTAATTTAATATTATTTTAAATGGTTACTTGCATTATAATCACATATCACAATTACATTATAAATTGATTTATTTAGTTTAAGAGCAAAATGTTGACAAAAGCTCTGTCTGCATTAAGCAAAAATATTTTAAGTAAATTATTGCATATTGTTGTTCTTATGTGAGAGTCTAAACAAGTAACATGTCTTTCTTCACTCATTATTTTCAGTTGTATGCATTTATATGTATAAAATAAAAAAATTGCAAATCAAATCGCAATTTTGGGGAGAAAAAATGCATTTAGGTTTTTACTCAAAATCGTGCAGCACTAATCTCGATCTTGTCCACGTTATACTTGTTTTCACTTTTTACATGTGTATGGCATGATAAAGGTTTGGTAAGTTTGCATTTTGTTCTGCATAACTTGATGAAACTATTTAATCCAAACATTAAATAAGAAATAAAATATATATTAAAAAAAACAACCTTGGTCGAGCCGCAGAATGCCCCGTGTGACAGGAAAAGCAAGGCTGTGTTGGTTTTCAGACGACAGCAGGTATTCAAGAGTGGACCGGAACGGCAAGCTCTCGATCCCGAGGGGTGTCTTCTGAGCGGTGTAAAGGTTCAACAGTGCCACCATCGGGATGACTTTGCCACCAACCTTTGCCAGGACCTGAGAGAGCTTGTCAGAGCCAAGCTGGTCCTCACATTGCATGTTCTGTATTGAGGTAAGGGCAATGCAGATGTCCATCAGTGGATTTATTTGACCAAAAAGTGAGGATGGAATGATACAAAACTTTCATGTCACGGTTACTGTGACCAAAATGATTAGTTATTATTGTCGCTGGAGTGTTAAATGTGATCATGCCATTTATAGACTCTGAAATCTTTTAACAAAGTTCTACTTAAAAAAATAACTATAATGAAAAGACACAATATACTTTCTTCAGGGTCTCTGCAGGTTTCAACATGTAAAATTTAAGACTTTTTTAAAACCATTTTGAAAATAATTTATGACCATTTCACATCCATACGGACAAAAAATATAAAAAAGTAAAATCAGAGGTCGACAATGAATTGTAATTATATGAATTCATTCACTGCTCGTTCATGTTTGAAAACAAAATGGTTAAACTAACTAAATACACCCGGAGCTTCTCTAGTTTAAACTAATTGGAAAAAAATATTAGCAAACATCGTAACAGCTAATTTTCAGATTTGCCATAGAAGTGTTTTCTTGCATAAGGTGCAGTGTGCTTCATATCAAGTGTTGTCATGTAACCTCAACATCAGCAATGGTAGAGGAAAGCACAATATATTGTCTGTGAAAGGGACAGTCAGCATCTCTGCTAAAGCTAAAAGGTTAATAACTTTGGTAATGTTTTTTTCGGCTGTCAGAATTGAGCAAACTGATAAAAACATCTACAGTACTACTGTATCTGCACAAAGTAGTGAAAAACAGTGTGCAGACAGAGTGATTGTCTAAAAAGGAAGGCAATTATGGCTTGCAAGCCTCAAACAGAATTTGGATGTGAATAATGTGGATAACATTCAAATGTGCTGAACTCATTTTGTATCCGGTGTATATGGATACATTTGTACCTGTTTTTGTGACTTTTTTGAAAACATATTGCTAATACACAAGGATTAGTATTTATTTCGGCATGACAAGATGACATTCACAAATCTCCATTGCTTTCCTCACCCCACAATAAGATGTGTAAACACTAAACAGGCAACCGCTTTTAATGTCAGTTGTTGTATAAACTTGGTGTAAAGATTAGGCATGAGAAGCTGACCTGAAATTATTGGAACAAATAATATAAATAATAAGAGAATTATGTTTTTTTCATATAGTTTTACTGCTGAGTACACTACTACCACAGAGAAATTAACATGTGCTTCCTGTATGTAATAATATGATTTCACTACTAAACATCTCATTGTGATTTCCTTTGGCAATTGGCGCCACTTAACCCACATAACACTCCTTTGGTGGGGTTATGATGAGATTTACAAAGTTGTGCAAATGTTTGTGGCGTTTCAGCATCTTTTGACAGACTTATCCTGGATTTTTGACTTTTACATTATCATTCCATTCACTTTCACCACCATGTTTACAAACACTTCCTTCCTCGATGGCTGCACATCTGGGTACGAAACACTTTATACGTTTCCATCCACCATCTTCAACCATGCATTACATTGATCGTTCAGGAGACACAAATCGTTGAACTTTTACTTACCCATCTTATGCAAGTAAATTGGCTTTGCTGTGGGCTTTCGTTAAGTTTTCTCCATTGCTATGCTAACTAAGCTGTCAACACACAGCTGCGCGCGCACAGCAACAGCTGGTGGTGTTTGATCAATTCTGACCAGGCAGCAGTTAGTTCCGCTGTGTAGTTACGTTATAGCGTCTTCAAAAATCGAAACATTTCAAAGCGAGACTGAAGTTTATGCATGTTTTGAATAAAAGTAACATCAATAGATTTTTAAGACCTTTCAAACTCTTATTTAAGTCCTTTTATGAGATTTTAGGAGAATTTTAGACATTTTAAGGCCTTAAATTCATATTATTGGACTTAAGACTTTTTAAAAACTTTTTAAGACTCCGTGGATACCCAGTTTCTTGGCAGAAGAAATATTGTTGTGGAGTCTTAAGAGCCACATAAAATGTATATTTTACTTTTGTTTTAAATTATATGTCAGTGAGTTTTATGTCTTTGTTTTTATGCTTTCCTATACTGTATGTTTACTTGTTTGTGGTGTACAGCCCTTTGTTTTTCAACTGTAGTTTTTAAAGGGCTTTAAAAATGAAGTTGATATGGTGTATTTTTATGTGTTGCAGTTTTTTGTTTTTTTTTTAAAAGGTAAAATAAATAATCAATTACGATTCAGGAGCAATAAAAATCGATTATTGATGTATATTGATGCAGTTTTACATGTATTTTCCTTTCACCAAATACGCGTTTGTCACTTGCAACTAGTGTTGTCCCGATACCAATATTTTGAGTGGTAGAAAATGAATTATTAATCTACCTGTTCACTTACTGTTAATATCTGCTTACTTTCTCTTTTAACATGTTCAATCTACACTTCTGTTTATATGTAATAATCACTGATTCTTCTGTTTGGATGCTTTATACAGTATAGGGTGTACATTTGTACAGAGTGTATAGGGTGTACATTTTGCACAGAGCGTATAGAGAGTACACTGTACAGACAGTATAGAGTGTACACTGTTCTCTTCCACACCTTTCATTGCACTTCTATATTTTTATATATTTACACATTGTTTTCTTGCATGCATACATCGCACTGTATGGAATGGCCTAAATCTCGTTACCCTGCGTAATGACAATAAAGCTGATTCTGATTCTTTACATTCGTTTTGGATGATACCACCAATTTAGGTATCAATCCGATACCAAGTAGTTACAGGATCATACATTGGTCATATTTAAAGTCCTCATGTGTCCAGGGACATATTTCCAGAGTTTTTAAACATAATATACATATTAAAAAATAAAATAAAATAAAAAGATTTTGTGGTGCTAAAAAATATTGATGTAATCATAGTAGTATCGATTAGATACGCTACTGTATTTGGTATCATTACAGTGGATGTCAGGTGTAGATCCACCAATGGCGTTTGTTTACATTCAGGAACGGCGTCATTAGTGGTCATGCCGGTGAGCTACGGTGTGTAGTGAAGCATGTTTAGCTATTCCTCGTCCTGCAGGGATGATACTTGTAAGAAACTTACTTTATTCGTCAGCATGGAGGCGAGAATCATTTAAGAAGTAGCTAAAACACTGCCGACCGTGGCTGGACTATAGCCACTAGCTAGCTAGCCATGTCTTAAAGCACCTCTTCCTGAGGGTGTTTCAGTGGTACAGCTTCACTTTTATCGTTAGTTTTTAAAGCCAAAATACGTCCATTTTCCCTTTTCGGTCTACACACCTTGTCTGCTTGTAAGTACTCCGTGATTGTGCGCTGGCGAACATGCTCGTCTGCTCGTGACGACGACGGAGGGGCGGGGGGAACCTGTACTTTTTAGAGACGGTACAGTATAGTACCGAATATAATTCATTAGTATTGCGGTAATATACCAATACTGGTATACCGCACGGTACAACCCTACTTGCAATATTTAAAAACATCCATCCATCCATTTCCTACCGCTTATTCCTAAAAACAGTGCATTTGTAATAAGAAACAGTTAAATTAATTTCCATTACATTTACCAAATTGACGGAACTGTGTGCAAAACTGGAACATAACTGCCCTAAAATAAAAGGAGCTGGTCAGATCTATCGATGAGGTGAATCGCTGCAGTCAGCCAAATTTTACAACAGTCATCATTACTTTTTTTTTTTTTTTACAACAAATATATTGATTAACGCAGCATGTTGGAACAGGGGTTAGTGCATGTGCCTCACAATACGAAGGTCCTGAGTTCAATCCCGGGCTTGGGATCTTTCTGTGTGGAATTTGCGTGTTCTCCCCGTGACTCCGTGGGTTTCCTGCGGGTACTCCGGCTTCCTCCTAGGGATAGGTTGATTGGCAACACTAAATTGGCCCTAGTGTGTGAATGTTGTCTGTCTATCTGGATGCAGTTGTCTGTCTGTCCGAATGCAGCTGAGATAGGCACCAACACACCCCGCGAACCCAAAAGGACAAGCAGTAGAAAATGGATGGATGGATGACCGACGTTTACGATTTTATAATCGTCCAAGTCCGAATTATGATGCATCTGAAAATCGATTATTTCCCCCACCTCGATTTACAAATTAGATTGCAAGTTATTGTGACTCTAAAGTTAAAAGTACCAAAGATTGTCACACACACACTAGGTGTGGTGAAATTTGTCCTCTGCATTTGACCCATCCCCTTGTTTACACCCTGAGAGGTGAGGGGAGCAGTGAGAAGCAGCGGTGGTCGCGCCCGGGAATCATTTCCAACCCTTGATGCTGAGTGCCAAGCAGGGAGGTAATGAGTCCCATTTTTATAGTCTTTGGTATGAATTAACCCCCAATTCCAACCCTTGATGCTGAGTGCCAAGCAGGGAAGAATGCTGATATGAGCTTTTAAACATAACCCGTTAACCGCTGCCAATCAAATGGTGAATAAGATACTCTTTAGGGTTCATGTTTGTAAATCTGACTGTGATGAAGTCAGCGCCTCACCAGCCATCAACCTCACCGCACGTCACTAGTGTGTTGGTTTTCTCCAGGCACCAGTCGGCGGGGGTAGTCTGCAGCTCACCTGCGCTATTAAAAAAAATGGACAAAAAGCCTACCTGGACACGCGAAGAGCTGTCAAGCCAGTGCAGCACGACGTGCCTTTGAGCCAGCATGTCCTGGACAGCTTTGGACAGAATGTTCTCGGACAAGTCCGAATGTATGTCAAGGTGTTCCGCACAGAGGAAGTCCGCCAGTTGTGTCCAGCTCCGTGGGCACTCGGACACAATAAACACTTCATTCCTCCCGTGGCTCGAAAGGTCGTCCTCCTGGGAATGTGCGGGCTTGCCAGAAGCCCGGCTCGCCTTCCTGGGCCTGAGGGACAGCTTGGTGGGAGAGGTGATGTCCGGTCGGTCCCACTGGAAGTCCAGCAGGATTTCCTTCAGGGCGGTTTGCACCGAAGCGGACTGGCTGCAAGGCTGCTTCCGCTGCGGGGTGCGGGACTTTTCCCTCTCGTCGAATTCTACCTCGAAGTCCTGGAATGTTTTGTGGCAAAGCTCCTTAAAGTCCGAGCCCCTCGCTTTGAGGCTGGCGTGTCGGCCCGTCTTGCTTTGGAAGAACTTATAGCCCCAGCGCACTTTGTCAAACCCGTGCTTGTATCCGTAGTGCAGCAATATCTGTAGAATCCCACGTTTCAGGACGTCCACACGATCTCGGTCATCCACATCGACGACAAATACCAGGTTGTGAGAAGCCATGGCGGCAATCGGCTTCAATGGAATGTCAATTCAAACATGTGCGCCATTGACAACAAATAACATGAGCGACACAAACTTCATGCTAGCTCGTAGTAGCTACTGCGACTCATGTAGCGATACATTTTCTTCCATTATTGGTTCAAACGTTTGACACACAGCGAATTACGTAGACACTAGCCACGTCCGCGTTTAAGTTACTGCCACGAAAACGTCTCAAAGCACAGCACAACATTTTGTCCCAAATTACTCGGCAGTCGCCATTTTCTCGTCGTCGCCACCTCTTAACCGTTCGCGCTCCTCCAACGAAGCCCCGCCTTCTTTTAGCTGATTGGTCAACTCCCTTCACAGAAACATCCTCATTGGTCCAGATGCGGTGTGGTTGCTACGCAAGAATTTGATTGTGTGGCTTTGCCTTATCACGGTTGGTTGAATCGGCCGTCAGTCAAGTGTCACAGATGACGACATGAAGAGGCGGGGCTTAGAGCCACAGGCCCCTTCCGCGTTTAACTTTTAAATACAGCACCGTGTGACGTAACAAAAGACGCTCAGTGTCAAACTCGTATTTATTGATGGGCCACATTGCAGTTATGGCTTCCCTGTGTGTAACAGTGAATAATATATGAATATAAATGTATTAGGATTCACTTTTTTTTCTTTTTTTTTAATCGGTATATCTTACTTACTTCACTTTGAAAATGATAAAATATAGTAACAGTTACTTTCATCGCTTTGATTTTTTTTATAACGTTGATGTTCCAGGCAATCTTATTTTCAGTGGGTCGGCAACCCGCGGCTCTAGAGCCGCATGCGGCTCTTTAGCGCCGCCCTAGTGGCTCTCTGGAGCTTTTTAAAAATGTATGAAAAATGGAAAAAGGTGAGGGGAAAAAAATCTATTTTTTGTTTTAATATGGTTTCTGTAGGAGGACAAACATGACACAAGCCTCCCTAATTGTTACAAAGCACACTGTTTATATTAAACATGCTTCACTGATTCGAGTATTTGGCGAGCGCCGTTTTGTCCTACTAATTTTGGCGGTCCTTGAACTCACCGTAGTTTGTTTACATGTATAACTTTCTCCGACTTTATAGGACGTGTTTTATGCCACTTCTTTTTCTGTCTCATTTTGTCCACCAAACTTTCCACAGAGGTGAGTTTTGTTGATGTTATTGACTTGTGTGGAGTTCTAATCAGACATATTTGATCACTGCATGACTGCAAGCTAATCGATGCTAACATGCTATTTAGGCTAGCTATATGTACATATTGCATCATTATGCCTCATTTGTAGCTATATTTGAGCTCATTTAGTTTCCTTTAAGTCCTCTTCATTCAATTTATATCTCATGACACACTATATCTGTATGTAATATGGCTTTTAATTTTTTGCGGCTCCAGACAGATTTGTTTTTGTATTTTTGGTCCAATATGGCTCTTTCAACATTTTGGGTTGCCGACCCCTGGGATAGGCAAATATAAGCTTTGGCTTCAGTCTATTCCTTTTTCGGTCATTCTTTTTATTTTATTTTATTTTAGTGTGTAAATGTGTATGATTGTTAAATATGTATAATCTGTACTGTTAAAAACTGGTCACACAAAATGGTTAATGGTTGATGGTTGATTATATGACCGAAATAAACGTATTTAATTCATTTCATTCACAAAAAAAAAAAAATTGGTCAGTAGCCTGAATTTTACTGTAAATAACTTTGTTTAAAATTTTTTTTTTTACAGTAAATGGAAAAAAACGGTACTACTGGTTTTAATATACAGTTGTTTTTACTGTGTATCACTGTAAATTTAAACATTTTACCACCGTTTTTTTGACTTAAAAATTTTTTTTTAAGTTTTTCAATCTAATTTAATTTTTACACCTCACAATTTTAAGGATAGCTTGCTTTGAAAATGAGCCGAGCAGATATTTAAATATAAATTTTTATTTTAACAAAATATTTTTAGAGTATAGTATAGTATATTTGTTCCACGATTAAATAATATTAAACTTTAAAATATGCAATTGCATGCAGTATATGGTTGTTGTTTTTTACTGCTGTATAATTATTACATTTTCTAATCATAATTAACTTAATTTATTACTCGCTTGTATAATTAAATTGAACTCAAGAAAAGACCCCAAAATTTTGACAAAAATGCACTTATCTGCTTGCAGTTTATTTTTGGGAATAATCTATACATCATTTTTGACAACACTCAGTTTTTTTGGTAAAAAATGAAGGAACAACACTTTTAGTAAAAAAAGGAAAGAGCTGTATTAACTATTATTTCCAAGCTTTCGCGGGCCACGTGGCGGGCCAGACGTGGCCCCTGGGCCTTGAGTTTGACGCAGGTGCTTACAAACATGGACACAAGACGTTGGTGAACGAAAACGTCTCATCAACACGACTCAAAAGTTCACCGGTAGAAGATCCCCACTGCATTTTGGACTTTGTCATGCTGGGTTAATATTGTTTTTGTACGCACGTCAGACAAAAAGGCCTCTGGCGGGTCATTCAGATACAATTAGGATGTTAAGCGCGTGTTACCTTTTTGTTCTTCCCCCTGCAAGTGGAATCACTAAACAGCTCCTTCCATCCATCCATCCATCTTCTACCGCTTCAAAGCAAATATTATTATGTGAAGGAGAGCGCCGTGTGCAGTAATTAGATGTCAATGAAAGCGCAATGACCACAGACTGTTATGATTATGCATAAATTATGCACAAAAAACACAATGTACCACTCAGTATTTATTAATAGCTGTTCCTTCCTTTCTTCAGTATAATGAAATATCCTAATATCCTTTTGTTAGCTGTGTGCATGTGTGCTCCTGTGTACTTACTACTTCTACTGGGTAGAACAGGTATGGAGCCAAAACACACCCAGTAAGATTTGGTATCCCAACAAATTGACATTGTAGAAAAAGCCGTGATGGCACAGAAAAACAAGTTTTGGCAACAAATGTGAAGTGTAGTGAATTATATTTATATAGCGCTTTTTCTCAAGTGACTCAAAGCGCTTTTACATAGTGAAATCCAATATCCAAGTTACATTTAAACCAGTGTGGGTGGCACTGGGAGCAGGTGGGTAAAGGTCAACGGCAGTGACAGTGACTCGGATGGCGGAAGCGGGGATCAAACCTGGAACCCTCAAGTTGCTGGCACGGCCACTCTACCAACCGAGCTATACCGCTATAAATACAAACACTGAAAAAATATATTTTTGGTTGATATAATTGTTTGTATCATGACATGTTTTCCATGCCAACATTCATATGTTTGTGCACTTTTGTAGTTTTTGTTAGTTTCACAGGTTTTTATTTTCAACTTTTTTTTTTTCACATTCGTCCACAAGCCCCATGTCAAAACGCTTCCATTAATTTGAAACCGTAAAAAAAAAGAAGCAAAACTAAAAAAGAGAAGCGAATGTGAAAACTATTTAAAAACAAACTGAAACACACAGAAACAATAAAAGTGTACACAAATAGGAATATTGGCATTGAAAACCTTGTCATGATACAAAAAAAAATATTGTACTTTTTAAATGTTTGTATTGGTTGCCAAAACTTGTTTCGGTGCCAATACAACACAACCTTTTTTTTTTTTCTCTCCAAATATCCAATCTTTCTGGCAGTGTTTTGGCTCCATAAACAAGGAGCCTTTTTGAGTAAAGTGATAACTGCTGCCACCAAGCTGCAGGTCTGTGTACCGTTCTAACATGAATACTAGAGTGTACACAAAAGATAATGAAAATCTCCCCTGCTTCTCAATTATTTTTGGTCAAAATACAGTCATCATACCGGTATTCAGCCTTCTATTCCCAGTTACGGTTTAGTTACAACAACCATCTTTGTACTCCCACTGCAATCTGGGTATTACAAACCCCGTTTCCATATGAGTTGGGAAATTGTGTTAGATGTAAATATAAACGGAATACAATGATTTGCAAATCCTTTTCAACCCATATTCAAATGAATGCACTACAAAGACAAGATATTTGATGTTCAAACTCATAAACTTTATTTTTTTTTTTCAAATAATAATTAACTTAGAATTTTATGGCTGCAACACGTGACAAAGTAGTTGGGAAAGGGCATGTTCACCACTGTGTTACATGGCCTTTCCTTTTAACAACACTCAGTAAACGTTTGGGAACTGAGGAGAAACATTTTTGAAGCTTCTCAGTTGGAATTCTTTCCCATTCTTGCTTGATGGACAGCTTAAGTTGTTCAACAGTCCGGGGGTCTCAGTTGTGGTGTTTTAGGCTTCATAATGCGCCACACATTTTCAATGGGAGACAGGTCTGGACTACAGGCAGGCCAGTCTAGTACCTGCACTCTTTTACTATGAAGCCACGTTGATGTAACACGTGGCTTGGCATTGTCTTGCTGAAATAAGCAGGGGCGTCCATGGTAACGTTGCTTGGATGGCAACATATGTTGCTCCAAAACCTGTATACCTTTCAGCATTAATGGCGCCTTCACAGATGTGTAAGTTAACCATGTCTTGGGCACTAATACACCCCCATACAATCACAGATCTTGGCTTTTCAACTTTGCGCCTATAACAATCCGGATGGTTCATTTCCTCTTTGGTCCGGAGGACACAACGTCCACAGTTTCCAAAAACAGTTTGAAATGTGGACTCGTCAGACCACAGAACACTTTTCCACTTTGTATCAGTCCATCTTAGATGAGCTCAGGCCCAGCGAAGCCGACAGCGTTTCTGGGTGTTGTTGATAAACGGTTTTCGCCTTGCATAGGAGGAGTTTTAACTTGCACTTACAGATGTAGCGACCAACTGTAGTTACTGACAGTGGGTTTCTGAAGTGTTCCTGAGCCCATGTGGTGATATCCTTTACACACTGATGTCGTTTGTTGATGCAGTACAGCCTGAGGGATCGAAGGTCACAGGCTTAGCTGCTTACGTGCAGTGATTTCTCCAGATTCTCTGAACCCTTTGATGATATTACGGACCGTAGATGGTGAAATCCCTAAATTCCTTGCAATAGCTGGTTGAAAAAAGTTTTTCTTAAACTGTTCAACAATTTGCTCATGCATTTGTTGACAAAGTGGTGACCCTCGCCCCATCCTTTTATACCCAATCATGGCACCCACCTGTTCCCAATTTGCCTGTTCACCTGTGGGATGTTCCAAATAAGTGTTTGATGAGCATTCCTCAACTTTATCAGTATTTATTGCCACCTTTCCCAACTTGTTGCTGGCATCAAATTCTAAAGTTAATGATTATTTGCAAAAAAAAAAAAGTTTATCAGTTTGAACATCAAATATGTTGTCTTTGTAGCATACTCAACTGAATATGGGTTGAAAATGATTAGCTAATCATGCGGCCGAAATGAGTTTCCTCCGCCGGGTGCCGGGGCTCTCCCTTAGAGATAGGGTGAGAAGCTCTGTCATCCGGGGGGAGCTCAAAGTAAAGCCGCTGCTCCTCCACATCGAGAGGAGCCAGATGAGGTGGTTCGGGCATCTGGTCAGGATGCCACCCGAACGCCTCACTAGGGAGGTGTTTAGGGCACGTCCGACCGGTAGGAGGCCGCGGGGAAGACCCAGGACACGTTGGGAAGACTATGTCTCCCGGCTGGCCTGGGAACGCCTCGGGGTCCCACAGGAAGAGCTGGACGAAGTGGCTGGGGAGAGGGAAGTCTGGGCTTCCCTGCTTAGGCTGCTGCCCCCGCGACCCGACCTCGGATAAGCGGAAGAAGATGGATGGATGGATGGATGGATGTATTCCGTTTATATTTACATCAAACACAATTTCCCAACTCATATGGAAACGGGGTTAATAGTATCATAAGTCAATGTACTGTAAACTTGTATATAGGTTTTAAAAGCCCAAGATCATTTAAATGTTCCTTTGTATGCTGTGTAAATATTTAAAATCAATGTGTACCCTAAAGCATAACAGATAAGGGTAAATAGGATGCGTAAGGAACGAGGTATTCTTGAATTTGAACTTTTAAATGTGGTTTTGTGTGCGTTATGTTCATACACAGTATATATTATTCCATCATTGTAATAATTCAGCCTAGTGTCCTCAGTTTTGGTTTAGTTACAACAACCATCTTTGTACTCCCACTGCTATCTGGGTGTTACGGCACCATGAGTCAAAGTAACCTTGTATATAGCTTTGAAAAGCCTAAGACCATTTAATTATCATTATTTTGCTGTGTACACGGATCCAATTAAAATGTATTTTAAAGCATAGTAGAAGCAATGAATACATGCATTTTTGATGTAATAATAATTTAATATATAATAATAACATTATTACAAATTTTGCAAGTGCGAAAATAATGTTCAGTTACACATTTAACAGTGTTTATTATTGTTGAAATTTTTCAAATGACTGAATTAACAAGTTAGTATTATTCTTATTTTTCTTCTGTATTGTGTTCTTTTTTTCTTTTTCTCGCTCTTTCTTTTAAATTGTAATTTTACTGCTTTTTTAACATCATGGCCAGAGGACTACAGATGAAAACTAGCCGTCTGGCTAATTCTCGCTTTTTTTAACCATGTGTAGTCAAGTGTTTTTATGAAATTGCATTGTCCCCTTTGAAATAAACTAATCTAATCTAATCTAATTTACAAACTTTTTTTTTTTTTTTTTACACCATTTGCTGCATACTGAAAAGTCAAAATATGTAAGGGGCTATTTTGATATTATATAATAATTAAAAAAATAGGCTAATTACAAATATAAAGATAATGTAAGTTACAAGTGACTAAGTATGTTATTATCAATAATTATTTTTAAAGTTTCAGCTTTTACATTCCTATTTTTTTGCTGTTTTTCTTACACTTTCACTGTTGGTACTTTTTCCAACAGCATGCTGCATGCCAACAAAACTCGGCCTTTGGACACTCATGGAAGTAAGGATACTTTATTGTCATCGCACAAGTACAACTGAATTTAATTTCCGGCCCAGACCCGTTCAAGAGCAGACATACATTGTACAGGGTGACAGAACGGGAATGCTGATGGGTCGCCACAAACAAATTTAAACCTTTCACTGCAATTGTCCATTTTTAGTCCTCAAATTCGTCGTGCAGAGCAGACAGCGTCTCCAAGATGTTGTCCAGTTTCCTGGTTTACATACATGGCGTTAACATTCATCTTTACTTGACTTTCCCATCTAATAGTGAAAAAACTCCAAATATTTATTCAAAACATTGCAATTAATACAAAGTACATTTGATATCAAGTACGGTACAAAGGTTACAGTTTGCTACAAGAGTCGAGACGACTCTGCGAGTCAGGAGCAGGATACAAATCTACATTCCATTTGGTTACAAAGCAAAACAAGAATAAATATTTTTTTTTAGAAAGGAATCTTTTTCGTTTAATATTCACACAACAAGAGCGCGAACTCTTGTCAAAGTTTTGTCTCGAGTGACGGCCAGGCCACTGCGCGTATTTACAACATTAGCGGAGCGGCTACTGGCGTCCCGGGACTTTAGGAATACAAAAAAAAACAATGTCCATTTTTAAGTGTGCCTCTATGGTAGAAAAAGGAATAGATTTAGGAAAGCTTGTTGCTACCACACTCCTCACGTCTACGCCGCAGTACTGGTGCACGTCCAACGCCCGTGTACTGCAGGTGATGTGTTAGTAGGCACGCCGGAAGCCCGAGAACGTCCCCAGGATGCTCACTGGGTGGAGTCGGAGTCACTGGAGTCCAGGCCGGCCTGCGCGTGCGACGGGGCGCAGTGGCGGTGGGCGGCCGGAGAGCAGTGGAGGGTCTGGGTGCTCCTCCTCAGGTTCTCCAAGGACTGCAAGAAGGAGCGTCGCGCCCGCTCCTCCTCCAGCGGCGAGGATCCCTCCTCCTCCACCTCGGCGATCTCGGCGAACGTGACCGGCTGGGTCTTGAAGCGGGCCTCGCGGGGCCGGCGGGCGCGGCTCTTGCCCCTGGATGGGCCCTTGGGGACGGGCAGCTGCTGGGGGAACTCCTCCATGGCGGAGGACATGAGGTGGGCTGGGAGGACGTGGAAGCCGGACGGCTCCATGGCCATATGACGCACGGCGGCCATTGCTTGGAAACACCAAACTTTCTCGAAAAAAAAACACAGTCCGGTAGGAAACCTTCAAGTCCGGCACACACAAGGTCTGAAGCGAGTCTAAAGCTTCCGGTCTGACTCGTCTTGGGTGAAATCCTGCAGCTCTCAGCTCCGGTTCTGTCTTTTATAGCAAGTCAACCCGCCCCCTTCCTCTCTTGCTCTCCATATATGTCCTCCGCACCGTCCCACCCACTCCCACCCCCTTGCCTCCTCACCCGGCAGGATTCAGTCAGCCCCCTCGAAATAAACACACGGCTTTGAGGTGCGAGCACGGCAACTTTGATTTACGGCGAGCCAACTGGCCAGAAAACAGAAAAATATTGGCAAAAAAACCTGAGAAGGTTTGTGTGAGAAATGATGACAAAACAGTTCTTGTGGAGTAAAAATGACACACACACACACACACACACACACACACACACACACACACACACACACACACACACACACACACACACACACACACACACACACGTTATCATTTGGAATGCGGACCAAGTTTTTGATCATCACTTGTGGGGACCACCCTTTCTATCTTGTAAATAATGTAAAATTGATTGTAAATAATGTAAATAATTCAATGTATACACCAGGGGCGTCACTAGCTTTTAAGGACAGGGGGGGCTTTGCCCCCAGGAGATGCACAGGATGCGAGTGAATGTTACGCACGAGCACAAAACTTCACAAACGGCTAACAAAGACTTAGAAATTATTCATTGTTATTATTATTATTTCAAAAAAATGCACGGGACGAAATGAAATGCTCCCCGGGATGATGGCTTTTAACCATTTTTTTTCTTTTTGTTTTATGTATTTATTCATTTTACATTTTATATTAAATGTCTTGGTTTTTCCTCCCTCTGAAAATCCTATGAAATGTTTAACAAGCCATCCTATAATAATAAAACAGCTATTAATGTAACAATACAATAAAACAAATATATTTAATGATGTTTTTTTCATTATTTTAACAATAGAATAATGTATATTACTTTATATAGATTCTACAAGAAACACAAAACTTAAAAAATAAATGATTTACAATTGCACACACAAGGTTTTGTGCAGCTTCACTCATTGTAAAGGAAGATAATGTGCTTCGTACACCTGCAGGACCGCAAGCAAGGTCGCAGAGAAAATACGGGCTGGAATTTGAGTGATGTGGGCATTTTCTATATGAACAAGTCCAAGGACCGCAAGCAAGGTCGCAGAGAAAATGCGGACTGGATTTTGAGTGATGTCTGCATTTTCTATATGAACAAGTGGAATGGATTGGATACCGACGCACTAAAGGGGCTCTCTACCTTACGCTACGAAGTGAGGGGAAACTGAGTGAATAATAACAGGTTATATGATTATTTATTTAAACTCATATTTGGGCCACTTTATAATGAATATGTCGGCATTTATTTGTAAAAAAAACAAAAAAAACCACCAAATTATTTAGGGGGGCTTAAGAATATTTTAGGGGGGATTGAGCCCCCCTAAAATAGGGCTAACAACGCCAATGGTATACACTCTGATGATTATCTTGTGTGATGACTGTATTATGATGATAGTATATATCTGATAGTATATATCTGTATCATGAATCAATTTAAGTGGACCCCGACTGAAACGAGTTGAAAAACTTATTCGGGTGTTACCATTGAGTGGTCAATTGTACGGAATATGTACTTCACTGTGCAACCTACTAATACAAGTCTCAGAATCAGAATCAGAATCAGCTTTATTGTCATTACGCAAGGTAACGAGATCAATCAATCAATCAAACAGGTTGTGGAGGCATAACATTTTTTAGGTAAAATGGCCACTGCCAAGTTAGCTCTAGGGATGTCCGATAATGGCTTTTTTGCCGATATTCCGATATTGTCCAACTCTTAATTACCGATACCGATATCAACCGATACCGATATATACTGTTGTGGAATTAACACATTATTATGCCTAATTTGGACAACCAGGCATGGTGAAGATAAGGTCCTTTTTAAAAAAAATTATAAAATAAAATAAGATAAATAAATTAAAAACATTTTCTTGAATAAAAAAGAAAGTAAAACTATTTAAAAACAGTTACATAGAAACTAGTCATTAATGAAAATGAGTAAAATTAACTGTTAAAGGTTAGTACTATTAGTGGACCAGCAGCACGCACAATCATGTGTGCTTACGGACTGTATCCCTTGCAGACTGTATTGATATTGTCATGTCTGTGTAATCATGTTTTGTTTTAGTCATGTTTTGTTTAGTTTAGTTATTGGACTCTTTAGTTTCTGGCTTTTCACTCCCTTGTCTTGTTTCCATGGTTACCCATTAGTTTCACCTGTTCCACGTTTGGACTCATTGTGCACTCTTGTTTGTCACCATAGCAACCCATTAGTTTTCACCTGTCACGTCACGCACCTGTTTCACGTTTTGAGTCACGCACCTGTTTTCGTTAATCATGTCTGTAGTATTTAAGTTCATTGTTTTCAGTTTGTCTTTCTGGCGACATCCCACATTTATGCTCTTCACATTCCTGACACTTGTTTTCATGTGCATCTTTCATGCTGCTACTTTAGTCCAAGCCAAGTAAGTTTTTATTTATCAATGCTATAGTCTTTTGGTTTCATAGTTTGTTCTCCACCATTGTGCGCGCTTTTCGTTTGTACTCTTTTTTTTTTGTCCTTTGTTAGTGTAAAAAATAAAAATATGTACTCACATTCCCGTCTCGCCCGAGCCAACTTTCCGTTGCCTTCAGGAAAAGCAAACACCCAGGATCAAGTCATGACAGATAAATATTGATATATAATGTAGGAACCAGAATATTAATAACAGAAAGAAACAACCCTTTTGTGTGAATGAGTGTAAATGGGGGAGGGAGTTTTTTTTGGGTTGGTGCACTAATTGTAAGTGTATCTTGTGTTTTTTATGTTGATTTAATTAAAAAAAAAAAAAAAAAAAAAAAAAATTAAAAAAAACCCGATACTGATAAAAAAAGAAACCGATACCGATAAGTTCCAATATTACATTTTAAAGCATTTATCGGCCGATAATATCGGCAGGCCGATATTATCCGTTATCGGACATCTCTAGTTAGCTCATACACGTCTTTAAATCTCTAGATTGATGAAGTAATGTGCTGATCATTCTTACTGGGGACCCTGGGGAAAAAAGAGTTAATATGGTTCATGGGGACCAAATTTAAATAATTTTGCATAATTCACACACATTTGTACGTGACTACTGAGGACCATTTAAATTTATTTTTTTTAAAGTTCAAATTAGATGTTAAAAATGTTTACTTTTCAGTAAACATGTTTTATGGTCCAAAGCTTAAAAATCACTTCAGAATGGATCTGACTATCATTTAAAAAGGTTTCCCTTTAGGGGACCTGTTTTTTTGTCCCCATACCGTCAGAGGTCCCCTAAAGGTGATTGTGTAAATAGAGCGATGTCCCCATTAAGTAAGCATTGCCAGAACACACACACACACACACACACACACACACACACACACACACACACACACACACACACACACACACACGGTGATGTGAGCCGATGGCATCATCGGGAATGACGAGATGGCTTGAGAGTGGTTTGTGTCACACAACTCGGCCGTAAGTCGTATCACATCACCTCCTGTCTATTTTTAGGCGATCCGACGTCCCAGCAGCTGCCCGCTCACGTGACCTTTCATGACAGTCGTGTTTACGATGCACGCCACACCCCCACAATTTGCAGGTTTCTTGTCAAAAGAATGGCTTTTTGAATATTCATCCATCTTGCTGTGGTCTGGATCGTCTGCTGATCCTGAGCCAGTGCAGGATGGTGGTACCTAGGGGGTGTATATTGTAGCGTCCCGGAAGAGTTAGTGCTGCAAGGGTTTCCGGGTATTTGTTCTGTTGTGTTTATGTTGTGTTACGGTGCGGATGTTCTCCCGAAATGTGTTTGTCATTCTTGTTTGGTGTGGGTTCGCAGTGTGGCGCATATTTGTAACAGTGTTAAAGTTGTTTATACGACCCACCCTCAGTGTGACCTGTATGGCTATTGATCAAGTATGCCTTCTTCACTTATGTGTGTGTAGAAGGTCGCATATATTATGTGACACGTTGTTTGTATGGAAGAAAAGCGGACGTGACGACAGGTTGTAGAGGACGCTAAAGGCAGTGCCTTTAAGGCACGCCCCCAATATTGTTATCCGGGTGGAAATCGGGAGAAATTCGGGAGAATAGTTGCCCCAGGAGATTTTCGGGAGGGGCACGGAAATTCGGGAGTCTCCCGGGAAAATCGGGAGGGTTGGCAAGTATGGATTAAAGGCCTCACCTTTTCTCCTCCAAACATATTGCTGCGTATTGTGGCTAAACAGATCAATTTATGTTTCATCTGACCACAGAACATTCCTCCAGAAGGTCTTATCTTTGTCCATGTGATGTCAGATAAAACAAAAATTTAGCTCCATGCGGCCCCTGAGCTAAAATGACTTGGACACCGCTGATGTACAGTATTACAGTATATGTAACAGTTGCAGAAAAAAAAGGGCAGCTAAAAATATAGAGTAGATCAAGCAGAAAATAGATATTATAAACAAAGAGAAGTAGCTAAGATAGAAGCGGTCGGACAAATTAAAAAAAAAAATTGAGACTTCCCGCGGGCCGGATTTTGGACGCTGATGTAGATAATCATATCTGCTGTACAGATTTACTTTAGAAAAGAGAAACAGGGTTTCCTCTTGATGTAATTGAATGTGGCGGGCCTCCAAAGCTTTTACATTACCGCCACACCTTGAAAATAAGGTTGGTTTTTTTCAAACCTGAAAACAAATTAAAGTAATATATACAGTATTGTAGCCCACATGAGAAATCGCACAATATTTTTAACTTTTATTGCCAATCTTATGATAACCAACGGCACAATTCCAACAGGCTTTACCTCTAATGCAAACACTTTTGTCTCCAGACACACAAAAACACTTCTTCATTCTCCGCCAATCATCTTTCAGGCACGGACGGTGTGTTTGTAAACATGGTAAAAACTGACATCAAATCCAAACCACACGGACATAAAACATTACGGTCGTTACAGTATGAATTAATATATATATATATATATATATATATTAATATATATATATATATATATATATATATTAATATATTTCTATATATATATATATATATATATATATATATATATATATATATATATAGCCTATTATTTGTGCAATATTGACAAGTGATGTACCGAAAACTTGACCACCAACAAAACGCACACCATTGTCTGGAGCAGGGGTGCTCACACTTTTTCTGCAGGCGAGCTACTTTTCAATTGATCAAGTCGTGGGGTTCTACCTCATTCATATATATAATTTATATTTACTTATTTATGAAATATATGTTTTTGTTAACAAGTTAAAGGTGTTTAATGATAATGCAAGCATGTTTAACACATATAGTTAATATTGTTAATACATTAAAGGTGTTCAATGATAATACAAGTATGTTTAATACATATAGTTAATATTTTTAACAAGTTAAAGGTGTTTAAAGATAATGCAAGCATGTTTAACACATATAGTTAATATTGTTAACAACTTAAAGGTGGTTTAAGATAAAACAAGCATGTTTAACACATATAGTTAATATTGTTAACAACTTAAAGGTGGTTAAAGATAATACAAGCATGTTTAACACATATAGTTAATATTGTTAACAACTTAAAGGTGGTTAAAGATAATACAAGCATGTTTAACACATATAGTTAATATTGTTAACAAGTTAAAGGTGGTTAAAGATAATACAAGCATGTTTAACACATATAGATTCCTTTCTTTCATGAAGACAATAATATAAGTTGGTGTATTACCTGATTGTGATGACTTGCATTGATTGGAATCAGGCAGTGGTGATGATAACGTCCGCATTTTCGAATGGAGGAGAAAAAAAGTCCTCCTTTCTGTCCAAAACCACATGAAGTGGTTGGTTTTTGGCATCTTATTTGTCCAGCTTCCGTACTCCTTTGTATACACTTTACAAGAAATACATTGTCGGCAAACTCCGTAGCTTGCTAGCTTGTGCACGCCAGCTTTCTGAGACTCTTATTTTGGTAGCGCAGGCAGGATGAAGCAGAGCTTTTATTGTGCAACTGTGCAGTCGGTCTTTGGAGTTTTGACGACAGGTACGGCGCAAGAGTCTGTTGAAATAAAGTGTTTCTCGCCTTCCAGTCGGTAATTTTAATGAGCTGGCAGCAGCCAGCGTCATCTCAGAAGACCCTCGGGTGCTGTGAATGTCAATCAAGTGACAAAAGTGACGTCATAGTGAAGATTTATGATCGCTCATTTTTAGGACTATTTTTTTAATGCCTGGCTGGTGATTGACTGACACACCCTCCGAGATCGACCGGTAGATCGCGATCGACGTAATGAGCACCCCTGGTCTGGAGCGTTGTCTGCGATGTGGATGTGTTTTTTTACATATATTGCAGATATACCCGCAAACAAAATGTGCAAATATTAAGAGTACAGTGGCGGCTTTTAAGAAGAGAAAGTGAAACTAGAGCAACAGCGCCAAGCAAGTGTGACGTCATGCTCGCTTCAGCCTTTTTAGACATCGAGGGACAGAAGTAGAGTCTCTAAACACGACTACATTCGACAATAACACCAGAAGAAGATGCTACATTTGTTGATTGTTGAGATTTTTAATGATTTTTTTTAAATTTTGATTAAAAACAACTAAGTATATTGTACAAAAAGCAGCAACAATTGAACAAATGGCAAAACAATAAAACACATATGTTAATACTGATTATTATTTACATATTTATTTTTAAATGTATGTATTTTTGAGCCTCTTTAAAGAAAAAATATCATAGCAAATGATGCAAATGATGTCGCGGTGACCACGCCCATAACCACGCCCCCACCACCACAGGCATGCTGGCAAACCCTGAGAAGCGTTGGATACTTCTCTTATTGCCTTGTTTGTATTTGACTTTATTAAATGTTTGGGTAGAATTTTATTAAACAAAACCAGTTTTCTTTAAAGTAATACAAATATCTATCACAGCTGCTTATCTATTTTATGGATGGAATGTAGTTAATCATAGAACTGGCACCCGATGTTATTAAAAAATAATTGATTTTGAATCGAGAATCGTCTTGAAATGAGAATGGATTCTGAATCGAATCAAACGGAATGTGGCGCCGAAGATTCACAGCAAAGCTGATATCTACCGTACTAACCGTGTGCAAAGTGGATTGCGTCTGTTAAGTAAGCAGAATAAGGCGTGCAATCCATTTTGCGTCTCTGTCTTCAAAACGCCCACAATACTGGGAAAAGAAGATGCAAATATACGTAATGTGATTTATCAACACTCATCAGCGTTTTGCGGGCACTATTTTGCCTTTTATTTAGCACGTGTCAGAAGGAGGTGCAAACAACATAAATCCTCCATCCTACCTGTGTGTCAACATTTTAGACGGCCATAAATAAATAAAAAAATAAACATATCGTCTATTCAGCAATTTCCTTTTATAATTGTATTTCTGCTAGATTACTTAAGGGGCTGATGCCTTTTTGTGTCTGCTGGCAATTTTTTTATGTTGTTTTTCTTAAATTCATGAAATACATTTTACTACATTATAGCGCCAACACGAAAATACATCTTTCATTGTGCATTTGTCATGTGTTTGAGTCATTCCAGACGCTGGAACGCACTGGTGATGCGATCCACAGTCTGGCACACAGAATTAAGTGTCAGTGTGCATATGTTTCTGCTGTCTGGATAAAAGGTGTTACAGTTTACAGGTAAAGCGGTAGAAAATGGATTAGAAAGGACAGATTTAAAAAAAAACAATTTTTTTTAAATAAATAAATTAATTAATAAAGTTTTATTTATTTTTTTACTTTGAAAAAAATAAAAAAGTGTAACTTTTAAAAAAAACATTTTTTAAACTTTATTGTAATTTAATTTTTTTTATTTTAGAAAGGACAGATTTTAAAAAATAATACCAGAAAAAATAGTTTTTGTAACTTTTTTTTTAAATTTTAGAAAAGACATTTTTTGTTTTTAAAGTAAAAGAAAAAAAATTATATATATAAACATATATATATATATATATATATATATATATATATAATTATAATATATATATATAATAATTTTTTAATTATATTTTTTCATGACTGAAAACAAATTATATATATATATATATATATATATATATATATATATATATATATATATATAAAATTATTTTTTGTTTAACTTTAAAAAAAAAAAAAAATTATTTTACTTTTTTTATTTTATTTTAGAAAGGACAGATTTTAAAAAATAATTAAAAAGACTTCCCGCGGGCCAGATTTTGGACGCTGGCGGGCCGTATCCGGCCCGTGGGCTGTAGTTTAGGGACCCCTGATCTAGACACAACATATTTGTGGAATAAGAAAATGAAAGTTATATCTAATAATATATATCTTTTTTTCTTCTTCAAAATGCTGAGCTGCAGGCTAAAAATGGCCGCCAAACTGCACTTTGGAAAAAAGAGAATAAGACAAAATGTTTACTTAGTTTTTTGTTTTCATTAAATATCTTCTTTTTCAGCCTTGTGAGGGTTTGTGACCAAAACACGAGCGTAAACAAATGTGCCGTCCAACTTTCTAGGAAGGTTTGCTCACTATGTGCTCGCCGTGCAGGGACGCCTCCATCACCACGGTAACCCAAATGTCAAGACCAGGGCGGAGAAGACCCAAATTGGGAAGTCACAAATCTTCAGCACCTCGTTGTGGTGCAGGCACGCATACCGGCGTAGACCGTATGTTACATTTATTGGCAATATAGCCAGTGGCAAAAAGAGCAGTGCAATTGTAGCACAGTGTACAACATTTAAGTATTTAGGAGTACAGATGTATTGAACCGTGTAAACATTTAAGCAGAAATATTGCAGTGTGGTTCACATTTTGGACAGCAAGGTGCAACCTGGGTGATAAAAGCATTCAGCAGCAACACAAGCATTTTTTTTTTTTTTATGTATGATTGTGAAAAAAAAGTATGTCATTTGTTGTAATAGAAAACGTAAAGAAATTGCGGGAATTGCGCATACTTGTATATAGCCAGTAATTGTCATGTCTTTTTCCGGGGTAAACAAATTTCCAAAAAAGTATGGGTATTGGGAAAAAAAAATCCAAAAAGTGATAGGTTTTGAATTAAAAAAAAAAGAAAAAGTAATTGACATTGAAAATAAAAATATTTAAAAAATGTTTTTCAAAAAAGTAATTGACATTGAAAATAAAAATATTTAAAAAATGTTTTTCAAAAAAGTAATTGACATTGAAAATAAAAATATTTGAAAAAGGTTTTTCAAAAAAGTAATTGACATTGAAAATAAAAATATTTGAAAATCTTTTTTCAAAAAATTAATTGACATTAAAAATAAAAATATCCAAAAAGTTATCGGTATAAAATATATATATTTTTAAAATTGGTATTGATACTAAAACAAGTAATCGTATCGGAATAAAAATAAAATATCCCAAAAATCAGGTGTCAGTATAAAAAGAAGTCTGAAAAGTAATTGGTATCGGAATTAAAAAAAAATATTAAAAAGTAGTTGGTAAAAAGTAAAAAAAAGCAATTGTATCGGTATGAAAAAATATCCCTCAGAAATGATTGCTATCAGTACAAAAAGAAAAGTCCAAAAAGTAATAGGTATTGTAATAAAAAAATTTCAAAAAGTAATGGAAATGAATATTGGGATAAAAAATCCAAAAAGTAATCGATGTTACTAAGGAAAATAAAAGTCCAAAAAGTTATTGGTATTGAAAAAAAAAATTCTAAAAGTAATTGGTATCTTTTAAATAAATGTCCAAAAAGTAATCGTATTGGTTTTAAAAAAAAAAATCCCAAAAATTATTAGTATCGGTATAAAAAGAAAAGTTCAAAAAGTAATTGGTATCAGGGAAAAAAACTGTCCAAAAAGTAATGGGTATCGGTATCAAAATTGGTTTCCAAGAAGTAATTAATAATACAGGTAAAGACAAAAAAATGTCAAAAAAGTAATTGGTATCAGTATTACATTTTTTCCTTTACATTGGTATTGGTTAAAAAAAGCCGAAAAAGTAATTGGTATCAGTATTACATTTTTTCATTTACATTGGTATTGGTTCTAAAAAGCCGAAAAAGTAATCAGTATCGTGTTGAATGAAAACATCTGGTATCGCCCATCACTCCAGTGCTGGAGTCAACAAATACAGACTTCCCCATACACCAAGCCTCCCCCGCCCCCGCCTCCGAGAGATAGCGCAGGGAGACACGAGTTATTAATAAAGTTGGAGAGTGGGAAGTATGCACTGTTTGTACAGCGCAGCCAAAAAGATCAAAACAAGCCATGTTTATGCTTCTTATTATTCATCAGACCTATTTCACCAATCGTTGGAGTTGTGCACATTAATGTGAGCCCAGTAGTTATTATCATCAATCCAATTGAATGCATACACTTGTGCAATATAATAATAATAATACATACTCATAATGTATATATTGATATCAAGGTGTGCAGAATTATTTAGTAGCTTCTGTGCTCGCTGCCGCACAAAAACATGACTGGGAAAAATAAAACAACCAATCCAGTTTTTTCTCTGCGAAACATCAACATGCCCTGATGGCGTGTCACATGACCTGAGTGGCAGCTGGCTGTCCTACGGCTCGACTGAGGTCATCTTGTCCGTTATTCCAAAATTAGAAACGGGGCACCCTCTGATACCGGTACACGTTCAAGCGATGCTGCTTTTAAAGCCAAATTGGTCAATAGTCTCCAGAAGTCACTGAGCTCACGGCAAAAGCATCTCTTGTTCCTCCCCTTCATGATGATTGAAAAAACAAACTTTTATCTGGAGTTTTGACCTCTGCTGTACGCCGTTTTAATGGGACAAACTCTCAAAATCAAGCTTGTTTCGGTGCTCTCAATCATTGTCTTAACTTTTTTTTTTTCAATTTGTTTCTGAGCACCGAAACAAGCTTGCTAGTTAGCTTACCATGAATTGATTAACGTGGACCCCGACTTAAACAAGTTGAAAAACGTATTCGGGTGTTACCATTTACTGGTCTGAAATATGTACTGTACTGTTTCATATCATGTATTCTCTTCCTTTGCAATATACTAATAAAAGTTTCAATCAATCAATCAGAAAAACATCTTGCTAGCTTACTTGTTGTCGCCTCCGTTTGCTGTCAGAGGCACAAGGTTGACGGCTGTCCACTTTGCTGATAATCTTATTAGCTTGTCTTGCAACTCATTGCAGCGTTTAGAGAGGAATGTTGATTAGATCGTAATTTTATTGATATTTCATCAAAAAAACGCGTAAGTGATATTTTGACGCGGAAATTGCACATGCCTGTATACAGACAGTAATTGTCATGTCTTCTACTGGGGTAAACACATTTCCAAAAAGGTATCAGTATAGAAAAAAAAGAGGAATAGGTTTTGAAAAAAAAAGAAGAAAAAAAAAAAGTAATCGACATTGACAATAAAAATTGTCAAAAAGTAATCGGTATCAAAAATGTCCAAAACGTTATCGATATAAAAAATAAAAATATAAATATAAAAATTGGTATCAATATTTAAAAAATGTCCAAAAAGTAATCGTATTGGAATGAAAATAAAATATCACACATATTGTTGGTACCAGTATAAAAAGAAGTCTGAAAAATAATTAGTATCGAAAAAAAAAAATCTAAAAAGTAATGGTTATTAGTATGGGAAAAATGTCCAAAAGTAATCGTATCGGTATCAAAAAAATTATGTAATAGGTATCGATATTGAAAAAAGTGCCCCCCCAAAAAAATTGATATCGGTTTGAAAATAAAAGTCCAAAAAGTAATTAGTATCGGGGAAAAAAATGTCTAAAGAGTAATGGGTAACGGTATCGAAAAAATTTACAAAAAGTAATAAGTATTGAACAAAAATGTTAAAAAGTAATTGACATTGAAAATAAAAATGTCCAAAAAAGTACTCAGTATCAAAAATGTCCAAAAAGTTATCGGTACAGAAAAAAAAAAATAATTAGAAATTGGTATAAATATTTAAAAAATGTCTAAAAAGTCACGATTATTAGTATTGGAAAAATGTCCAAAAGTAATCGTGTCTGTATCAAAAAAAATATCCAAAAAATAATTGGTATCGGCTTAAAAATAAAAGTCCGAAAAGTAACTGGTATCGGGAAAAGAAAGGTCTAAAAAGTAATGGGTATCGGTATCGAAAACATTTACAAAAAGTTACAGGTATTGAAAGAAATGTTAAAAAGTAACTGGTATTGAAAATAAAAATGTCCTAAAAATAATCGGTATCAAAAATGTCCAAAAAGTTATCGGTATGGGAAAAAAAACTAATTTGAAATTGGTATCAATATCAAAAAAGTGTCCAAAAAGTAATTGTATCGGAATTAAAAGAAAATATCCCACACATTTATCAGTATAAAAAGAAGTCTGAAAAATAATTAGCATGGAAAATTTTTCTAAAAAGTCATGATTATTAGTATCGGAAAAATGTCCAAAAGTAATCGTATCAGTATCAAAAAAAATATCCCAAAAATAATTGGTATCGGCTTAAAATGAAAAGTTCGAAAAGTAACTGGTTTCGGGAAAACAAATGTCTTAAAAGTAATGGGTATCGGTATCGAAAACATTTACAAAAAGTTCTAGGTATTGAAAGAAATGTTAAAAAGAAACTGGTATTGAAAATAAAAATGTCCTAAAAGTAATCGGTATCAAAAATGTCCAAAAAGTTATCATTATGGAAAAAAAACTATTTTGATATTGGTATCAATAGGGTGTGGATGTGAGTGTGAATGTTGTCTGTCTATCTGTGTTGGCCCTGTGATGAGATGGCGACTTGTCCAGGGTGTACCCCGCCTTCCGCCCGATTGTAGCTGAGATAGGCTCCAGCGCCCCCCGCGACCCCAAAGGGAATAAGCGGTAGAAAATGGATGGATGGATCAAGAAAATGTCCAAAAAGTAATCGTATCGGAATTAAAAGAAAATATCCCACACATTTATCAATATAAAAAGAAGTCTGAAAAATAATTAGTATGGAACATTTTTCTAAAAAGTCATGATTATTAATATCGGAAAAATGTCCAAAAGTAATCATGTCGGTATCAAAAATAATATACAAAAAATAATTGGTATCGGCTTAAAAATAAAAGTCCGAAAAGTAACTGGTATCGGGAAAACAAATGTCTTAAAAGTAATGGTATCGAAAAATGTCCAAAAAGTAATCGTGTCGGAATAAAAAAGAAAATATCCCACACATTTTTGGTATCAGTATAAAAAGAAGTCTGAAAAATAATTAGCATCGAAAAATGTTTCGAAAAAGTCATGATTATTAGTATCGGGAAAATGTCCAAAAGTAATCGTATCGGTATCAAAAAAAATATCCTAAAAATAATTGGTATCGGCTTAAAAATAAAAGTCTGAAAAGTAACTGGTATCGTGAAAAGAAATGTCTAAAAATTAATGGGTATCGGTATCGAAAACATATACAAAAAGTTATAAGTATTGAAAGAAATGTTAAAAAGTAACTGGTATTGAAAATAAAAATGTCCAAAAAATAATCGCTATAAAAAATGTCCAAAACGTTACCAGTATAGAAAAAAAACACATTTGAAATTGGTATCAATATAAAAAAAAATTCTAGAAAGTAATTGTATCGGAATTAAAAGAAAATATCCCACACATTTATCAGTATAAAAAGAAGTTTGAAAAATAATTAGCATCAATTTTTTTTTTTTTTTTAAAGTCATGATTATTAGTATCAGAAAAATATCCAAAAGTGATTGTATCGGTATCAAAAAACTATCCAAAAAATAATTGGTATCGGCTGAAAAATAAAAGTCCGAAAAGTAACTGGTATCGGGAAAACAAATGTCTAAAAATTAATGAGTATTGGTATCGAAAAAATGTACAAAAAGTAATAGGTATTGAAAGAAATGTTAAAAAGTAACTGATACTGAAAATAAAAATTTCCAAAAATTAATCACTATCAATATAAAAAAAAAATATTTGTATTAGTATTAAAAAAATAACTCAAAAAAGTAATTAGCAAGAGTAATGATGTCACACTTACATTAAATATGTTACACAGTCTGTACAAAGTCACGGTGTGGTACAAATACATTTTTTATATCGGTCGAGATCGATGACTATTGGTATTCTTTATGACCTACCAAAAAATAAGGATTAGGAGAAAAATATTAAATGTAAACATTCTTATTTCCAATGTAACCTTCCTCTGAGTGTAACCCCCTCATCTTTCAAGACAGAAAGGATTCAAACAATGTAAACAAAATTGTAAAATCACATTGAACACTTAATAATCTCTAAGCTGCAAAAGTAAGGAATGTGTTACACGACATCGGATTCAGTTTTATCGTCTTTAAGGCACAAAATGATTAATTGTTAACTTTTTTTTTCCTAGAGCACTGACGACACTGGCACACCCAGAAACCAAGTCCACTCAGTCCACAGTATTTCATGGGAGACACAACACAATACAACCAACATGGCCACTTCTTTAACAAGCTGTGTAAAAGAGGACAAGTGATGGTGACGGCACACAAAGGAGGAGGAGGAAGAAAAGGAGGGTCAGGTCCGATCGGTCAGCTCGTTCTCAGGGAAACTTCTCAGCAAATCCCAGCGTGACTTCACACGGCCCTTAACACACACTTTTACTGTCCAAACTGCTCTTGTTGACACCAACTTCTGTGTCCCCTTCCTAGAAGAGATCCTTCTAAACATCCTCTCGTTACTTGTCATAACCGATCTCTGACAAATTGAAAAAAAGCTTCCTATACTTGTTACGTAACCGTCACGTGAGTTGTCTCCAGCACAGCAACAGCTGGCAGAGGTAAGCGGACCAGGCAGGAACGCTGCAGGATTAAAGACTAAATTGGCCCTCCGGTAAATGGAAGTGTTTTCCAGCTCATGGCGGCAGCAGTCAGCAGCTGGAAGGCAGAGTTTGGCTGCTGGGAAGCTTGTTTGCTTCGCTCTAAGCTGCTTTGCCCAAAACAGAAGCAGGACAGTGCTGCTGATACTGGAAGTCTATTACCTCCACCAAGGAAGTCCACCTATTCATTTGCTTGTGGGGAAACTTCCTGGCTGTCATGTAGAGCAGTGGTCCGGGGACCAGTGCCGGTCCGTGATGCATTTGCTACCGGGCCGCACGGAAACATTAATGAATTTTTAAACTACCGCATTTTATCCAACTGGACTTTCGTCTGTCCCTCTAAACCGGGGGTCGGCAAAGCGCGGCTCTTTAGCGCCGCCCTAGTGGCTCCCTAGAGCCTTTTCAAAAATGTATGAAAATGGAAAAAGATGAGGAAAAAAATTAGGGATGTCCGACAATGGCTTTTTGCCGATATCCGATATTCCGATATTGTCCAACTCTTTAATTACCGATACCGATATCGACCGATAATACTAACATATGAATTCATTTGAAAAATTACAAAACCATAATAAACACTGTTGAATGTGTAACTGAACATCAATAATTTCGTACAGGCAAAATTTGTTGACACACTAGGTTATGCAGTTACACATTTATATATATATTTTTTTCTATTCTTACATGGGAAAAAACAACAGTAAAAATGTAAGAAAAAATAGGAAAAAATAGGTATTTATGAAAAAAAAGCTGACATTTTTAACTAATAATTAATAATAATATACTTAGTCACTTATACTATAAAGTTTTGTATTTAAATATATACAATACTTATTTTCTAGCAAAAACATTTATAAAAAACAAAACAAAATACCTGCCCCCCCCCATACTTAACTTCTTAATCCGACCCTTGGCTGAAAACGTTTAGACACCCCTAATGTAAAATATTAAGAGCTCTCAAAATTTAAATAAAATATACCTAAAATATAAACAGTTAATTAAAAAATAAAATACAAACTTAATAATTAGAAAAATTACAAAAACCACAATAAACACTGTTAAACGTGTAACTGAACATTAATAATTTCGTACAGGCATAATTCTTTGACACACGAGGACAGTTATGAAGTCAAACAACGGTAATAATATTTTGAATCTATTCTTACATGGGAAAAACAAAAACAGAAAAAATTTAAGAAAAAAGAGAAATGAGAATGTAATGAGAGGAAGCTGAAATGTTCTAATTAATAATGTACTTAATCACCTATAATATATAGCTGATAAAATATCTGTTTATAGCATTTTAAAAAATGGGCCTTGCATATTTTGACTTTCCAGTATGTGGCCCCTGGTGGAAAAAGTTTGGACACCCGTGAACTAAAGTATCAAAAGTAACAATAAAACACATATATACATATAAATATATATTTATTAGGGATGTGCGATAATGGCTTTTTGCCGATATCTGATATTCCGATATTGTCCAACTCTTTAATTACCGATACCGATATCAACCCATACTGATATATACAGTCGTGGAATTAACACATTATTATGCCTAATTTGGACAACCAGGTATGGTGAAGATAAGGTACTTTAAAAAAAAATTTTAATAAAATAAAATAAGATAAATAAATCAAAAACATTTTCTTGAATAAAAAAGAAAGTAAAACAATATAACAACAGTTACATTGAAACTAGTAATTAATGAAAATGAGTAAAATTAAACTGTTAAATGTTAGTACTATTAGTGGACCAGCAGCACGCACAATCATGTGTGCTTACGGACTGTATCCAAGGTCAAGGTTCAACTTTATTGTCCCCGCGGGGAAATTTGTCTTGGGCCCAGTGCATCATTGCTTTCTTAACATACACAAAAACAACAGAACACAAACACAAGCACAGACACAAACACAACCATACAACTAACATTTAAACATCAGAACATGGAGCTTGATAGACATAGGTGGCACTTTGATGTAGGCATAAAATCTACAGTATGGAGATAAAGATAAAGTACCAGTGTGCATTGCACTAGAGCTCATGGATAAAGTGCTATGTGCTAAAGTGCTTAGTTCTAAAGTGCTATGTGCTAAGTCATACTTGCCAACCTTGAGACCTCCGATTTCGGGAGGTGGGGGGTGGGTGGTGGGGTGGTCGGGGTGGGGTGGGGGCGTGGTTGGGGGCGTGGTTAAGAAATACTGGACTTTCAGTGAATTCTAGCTATATATATAATTATTTTACTATATATATATATATATAAATAAATACTTGAATTTCAGTGTTCATTTATTTACACATACACACACACATAACACTCATCTACTCATTGTTGAGTTAAGGGTTAAATTGTCCATCCTTGTTCTATTCTGTCACTATTTTTCTAACCATGCTGAACACCCTTTCGCAGGTACCCAGAAAGGTTTCGAGTACCACCAAAAAAACTGAATCTCTGAAGACAGTATAAATCTGTGTTAAAGGTGTACAAATACTGTTTGTATAATAAGCATGTTATTCTTTACAAATGAGGGTTAAGAGTTCAGTACTAAAAAAACAAAAAAGAATGTGGCTTAAGTACAGTTTTTTAATTGAGCTGCTGCATTTTTTGGTTGGGTTGTTTATTTATTTTGAGGAACTTCTCCATTTCTAAAAGGGGAGGAATGTTATAGAGTGATCTATGTTTGTCTGTTGCCATCTCATGGTGAATGTTGGCTATAGCGTACTGTGGTTACCGTATTTTCCGCACTATTAGCCGCACCTAAAAACCACAAATTTTCTCAAAAGCTGACAGTGCGGCTTATAACCCGGTGCGCTTTATATATAGATTAATATTAAGATTCATTTTCATAAAGTTTAGGTCTCGCAACTACGGTAAACAGCCGCCATCTTTTTTCCCCGTAGAAGAGGAAGCGCTTCTTCTTCTACTGTAAGCAACCACCAATGTAAGCACCCGCCCCCGTAGAAGAAGAAGCGCGCGGATATTACGTTTCATTTCATTTGTGTGTTTACATCTGTAAAGACCACAAAATGGCTCCTATTAAGAGACACGCATACAACGCAGAATTCAAACTCAAGGCAATAAGTCACGCAGTAGAACACGGAAATAGAGCAGCAGCAAGAGAATTGAACATAAATGGTGCGTAGGTAGAGGAAGCAACAAGATGACCTGCGCCACTAAGACAGGGAGACAGCGCCGGACGACATACGCCAACATCTGCCAGTGGATTGTAAATGCCTGGGCGGATATATCGGTCTCAACTGTGGTCCGAGCTTTCCGGAAGGCAGGATTCACGGAACTGCTGGACAACAACAGCGACACTGACTCTGATGACTTCCACCAGACGGAGCCGGCCATTTTGGATGCCGTATTCGCCCAACTTGTTAATTCAGACACTGAAGAAGAATTCGAGGGATTTATGGATGAGGAATAATTTCAAAAAGTGAGCTTTAAATGTTTATTTTGTGTGTTGTGTGACATTAACGTTCGAGCAACGTTGAGTTATTGATGTTGCTATTGCTCTGCACTAATTTGAGTGTTACTATTTTTGTGATTGCACATTTGCACATTACATTTTGGGGGTGAACAGAGTTGTTAGAACGCTGGTTTGTAATATATTATTAAAGTTTGACTGACCTATCTGACTGTTTTTTTGACATTCCCTTTAGCGCAGCGTAGGCGCGGCTTATAACCCGGGGCGGCTTATAGGTGAACAAAGTTTTGAAATATGCCATTCATTGAAGGTGCGGCTAATAACCCGGGGCGGCTTATAGTGCGGAAAATACGGTACTTTTTGGTTGGCCAACGATTTACGTGGTGTTGCGCACCTGACGTCAAGTGTGTGAGTCTGTTCTGAAGTCTACAGTAAAGAGACGTACTTCATCACCTCGCCTGGTTATTGCCTCCAACTCAATATATTACAACAACATTGCTGTTTACGGCAGACGAACTGCTTTACGGTAGAATAAAACATGACTGCTGTTGTTGTGTGTTGTTACCGCGCTGGGAGGACGTTAATGAAACTGCCTAACAATAAACCCACATAATAAACCAAGAACTCGCCCTCGATCATTCTACAGTTATAACGTGTGTTGTGGGAAAGCGGACGTGAATACAGGCTGTTGACACGTCACTCAGGTCCGCATGGAGCTGGAGGGGGCGTGGCTTCCAGCTCCGCCTGAATTTCGGGAGATTTTCGGGAGAAAATTTGTCCCGGGAGGTTTTCGGGAGAGGCGCTGAATTTCGGGAGTCTCCCGGAAAATCCGGGAGGGTTGGCAAGTATGTGCTAAGTGCTAAAAAAAGTGCTAACCTATGAATTAACATTCTATTGCACATTGTTGGTCAGCTTAATGGAGGCTGGGACAAATGATAATTTAAGGCGGTTAGATTTGCATATGGCAGGGTTCCATATTCAGGGAAGAGTGGGTGTTGTGAGTTGGAAATAATTTTCTTAGCTTTTTTCCTAACTGCCTGCTCATAGATGCTCTGTATAGGCTCATATTCTTTCCTCCCTACAATTTTCATTGCCGTTTTATGCATGCCGGCCAGTTTGCTTTTTAGCTTAACGGTTAGGTTGCCAAACCATGAGGTGATCCCGTATCTAATGATGCTCTCTACAATGGCACGGTAGAAAATCATCATGATGTGGCTGCTTACACCGTACAATCTTAATTTTCGCAAAAAATATAGCCTCTGTTGCAGTCTATTGCAGACTGTATTGATATATATTGATATATAATGTAGGAACCAGAATATTAATAACGGAAAGAAACAACCCTTTTGTGTGAATGAGTGTAAATGGGGGAAGGAGGTTTTTTGAGTTGGTGCACTAATTGTAAGTGTATCTTGTGTTTTTTATGTTGATTTAATAAAAAATAAAAAATAAAAAACCGATACCGATAATAAAAAAAACGATACCGATAATTTCCGATATTACATTTTAACGCATTTACATCTCTGAAAAAAAAATTTTTTTTGTTTTAATATGGTTTCTGTAGGAGGACAAACATGACACAAACCTTCCTAATTGTTAGAAATCCCACTGTTTACATTAAACATGCTTCAGTGATGAGAGTATTTGGCGCGTCCTAATTTCGGAAGTCCTTGAACGCACCGTAGTTTGTTTACATGTACACCTTTCCTTGATGCTGCCACAGTGAGACGTGTTTTATGCCACTCCTTCTTTGTCTCTATTTGTCCACCAAACTTTTTATGCTGTGCGTGAAGGCACAAAGGTGAGCTTTGTTGATGTTGTTGACTTGTGTGGAGTGCATATTTGGTCACTGCATGACTGCAAGCTAATCGATGCTAATATGCTGTTTATGCTAGCTGTATGTACATATTGCATCATTATGCCTCGTATTTTAAGTATATTTGAGGTCATTTTATTTGCAGTTTCCGTTTCCTTCAACTTGAACACACGCATCTTTACCTCTGGCCATTCTAAGTCAGTAATTTCCAGGAGTTATCACACCCTCTGAAAAGCCTTCGTTTTAGTCATGTTTTCCAATGTTGTAAAAATGTGTAGAATAAATATTACATTTCAACATTTCTGTCAACGAAGATTTGCGTCAACCTGCTACACATAGTCATTTTGATAGTAGGCTAATATAGACACTTACATCATGTGATGTCTTCATTTTAACACTTATATAAAGCTTTTTGCGGCTCCAGACAGATTTTTATTTTTTGTCCAATATGGCTCTTTCAACATTTTGGGTTGCCGACCCCTGCTCTAAACACTACCAATAAGCTTGTTAATAGATGTATATTACAACTCCTGATAGGAAGTCGCCATTTGTTATAGTACATTAATGCACATTAATGAACATGTAAAATGTTAGACAAAGGCTAACTTCCATCTGCAAGGTCATTGTATATAGCAGGGGTTCTCAAACTGTTTGACCTCGGGACCACTCCAATATTAACACTGAATTAGTAATCTAACTCTTGATTTTGATCATATTCAATAAAACAAAATTCTTAACCTAACGTATTTTTCGGACTGTAAGGCGCACTTAAAATCCTTTCATTTTCTCAAAACTCGACAGTGCGCCATATTACCCGGTGCGCCTAATGTACGGAATAATTTTGGTTGTGCTTACCGACCTCGACGCTATTTTATTTGTTACATGGTGAAATGATAAGTGTGACCAGTAGATGGCAGTCAGACATAAGAGATACGTGTAGACTGCAATATGACTCAAGTAAACAACACCAAAATGTTATATGTTCCATTGAAAATATAGAACATTACACATGGCTCTCAAAAATCTATCAAAATGTTTTATTACGACTTTGGTACGCTATGAAGGCGCACCGCTTGATGGATTGTACTGTGCTTCAACATACGAGTATTATTATGGTGTGTGTATAAGGTAAGACATATTATCTGGGGTTTTGTTTCGCAATATTATGCAAAAGCAACGTTTCTTATCTTCTGATCTGTATTTGGGATCTGCATAAGTCGTGAAAATTTGCGCGCGTCCGGCTTTTTAGTCTGTGCTGACACCGTAGTCGATAATCATTTTCTTTTTCTCAATCTTCTTGTTATGGGACATTCATCCTCTGCTGTTGCCATTTCTAATATAAAGTAGTGTAAAGTTCTTACTTATATCTGTCAGTAAACTCGCCATGAAAGCGCTAAAACATACCGGTGTAGTGAGTTTACATTATTCACCCAAGGAACTTTAGTTTTTAGAGAGTTCTGGTCGGACGGTTTTTCACGGGTCACATTCCGGCGTTGTTGCACTAGTGAGCCACGGATGAGGAGATTCTGCTCCGTTATTGATTTAAGTAAAGTCTGAAGGTCATTAAAACAGTTAGCTCCATCTTTTGACACTTCTTTCACTGCCGTCCTTGCACACTACACCGCTACAACAAAGATGACGGGGAGAAGACGCTGCTGAAGGTGAGCCACGTAAATAAGACCGCCCACAAAACGGCACATCCTGAAGAGACTGTCAGAAAGCGGCTTGAAGATGATCTGTAAAGCATCATCTATGCAACATTTTGAACAAAGAACCACCATTACATGTTATGTAGACCACAAGGAAGTCTTTTCAATTTGGAATTTAAAAAAATAATATAACCCCTTTAATACGGTACTCACAGTTTACTACCTTGTAAAATGATATAAAAGCATGTGTTAATCACAAAGATTATTATTAATTTAACAAATAAACCTTAGGCTTAGGTCAGGCTGATTTGAAAAATAAGTACTAACCAAATAAACAATACATTTACATACAATATGTAAGTTAAAGTTAAAGTTAAAGTACCAATGATTGTCACACACACATTAGATGTGGCAAAATTTGTCTCATCCCCTTGTTCACCTCCTGGGAGGTGAGGGGAGCAGTGAGCGGCAGCGGTGGCCACGTCCGGGAATCATTTTGGTGATTTAACCCCCAATTCCAACCCTTGATGCGGAGTGCCAAGCAGGGAGGTAATGGGTCCCATTTTTATAGTCTTTGGTATGACTCGGCAACCTACCGATCTCAGTGCGGACACTCTAACCACAAGGCCACTGAGCAGCATGTATTATGTTCTGCTAAAATAAATAATCTAAATTACTAATAAATATGTTTCAGAACATGGGGCGGGCTGGCTCAGATGGTAGAGCGGCCATGCCAGAAAACTTGGCTGTTCCAGGTTCGACTCCAGCTTCTGCCATCCTAGTCACTGTCGTCGTGCCCTTGGGCAAGACACTTGACCCACCTTTCTCCCAGTGCCACCCACACTGGTTTAAATGTATCCTAAAGGCGTAGATAATGCGTTTCACTATGTAAAGCGCTTTGAGTCTCTAGAAAAAAGCGCTATATAAATATACAATTTACTTCACTCGTTAATTCACAAATCGTTTAAATTCTGGCACATTGATGCACTTTAAATCTTACTAACAAGTTGATCTATATTTCTTTTTGGTTTTCTTTAGCAATAATAAAGATACAATGCTATGCAGAGGTGTACTTATAACAGTTTTATCGACAAATGATACTATTTATAGTCGTGTTTTCTTTTTTCTAACAGAAAATAATTGAAAAGAACTGATTTAAGGACACTTATTGCGTACTGTATGTCTTGCTTGTTTGCTATTGCGTGCTTTGCTGTTGTGTAGCTGCTAGCTCCTACCATGTTTTTTTTTGCAATCAAGCAAAAACACAACACGAGGAAAAACATGAAAACAAACGATAACACCCAAATGTCAAATAAAATGATTTTTTTTTAAAATTTTTTGCAGAACTTTGTGGTTGAACGTTTGCTTCATCACACACAGCTCCGCAAACAAACCCCCACTCTGCTTTGTGCTTCCTGGAGCTGATGTTCCTATGATAACCGTAATGACCCGTAAAGCACTGAATATTTACCTTAAGAAACCACTGGAATGCCTGTGATAGTTCAGGACTAGTTTGTCAGGGTTTTAAAAGATCGTATGTGTATACGTCTAGAAAGAACAGCCAGTGACCAGTAAGCTGGTGCAGGAACTGCCCTTAGAACCAAGAAAGGTTATGTCTGTGTTGAACAAAAGAAACGAGAGGACATGCTCTCATGTTCAGTGTTGTGTTCTCTTCCCGCACATGTGCTGCCAACCTGGGCTGCCGGTGACCCCGACATGAAGGAGCCATTAGAGCAGGGGTCGGCAACCCGCGGCTCCGGAGCCGCATGCGGCTCTTTGACCACTCTGATGCGGCTCAGCTGCATTCTTGCCAACCCTCCCGATTTTTCCGGGAGACTTCCGGATTTCACTGCCTCTCCCAGGGCAAACATTCTCCGATTTTCACCCGGACAACAAAATTGAGGGCGTGCCGTGATGGCACTGCATTTTGCGTCCTCTACAACCTGTCGTCGCGTCCGCTTTTTCACCTAAGAAACAGCGTGCCGGCGCAGTCACATTTTGTATGCGGCGTCTGCTCACACACTAAGTGACAGCAAGGCATACTTGTTCAACAGCCATACAGATCACACTGACGGTGGCCGTATAAACAACTATAACACTCTTACTAATATGCGCCACACTGTGAACCCACACCAAACAAGAATGACAAACACATTTCGGGAGAACATCCACACCGTAACACAACATAAACACAACAGAACAAATACCCAGAATCCCATGCATCCCTAACTCTTCCGGGCTACATTACACACCCTGCTACCACCAAACCCCGCCCACCTCAATCTATGCACGGGGGTGGGGGGGTGTTGTTGATGTGTGGGGGGGCAGGGTTGGGGTGGCGGGCTTTGGTGGTAGCGGGGGTGTATAAAGTAGCCCGGAAGAGTTAGGGATGCATGGGATTCTGGGTATTTGTTCTGTTGTGTTACGGTGCGGATGTTCTCCCGAAATGTGTTTGTCATTCTTGTTTGGTGTGGGTTCACAGTGTGGCGCATATTAGTAAGAGTGTTAAAGTTGTTTATATCGCCACCCTCAGTGTGATCTGTATGGCTGTTAACCAAGTATGCTTGCATTCACTTATGTGTGTCTGCAGAAGCCTCATATAACATATAACTGGGCTGGCAAGCTGTTTGTTCAAGCTGTAGAGGGCGCTAAAGGTAGTGACATCACGGCACGCCCTTATTATTGTTGTTTGGGTGAAAATCAGCATACATTCAAGAGAATAGTTTCCCTGAAATTTGGGAGTCTACCGGAAAAATCGGAAGGGTTGGCAAGTGTGACGCTGTCAAGTGCCCTTCATATAAAACTCGCGGGCCGCACTAACATTACATTTCCATATTAAGGTGCGGGCCGCGTGTCTGAGACCCCTGGTTTATACATAGCACAAAGCAAAAAAAAATTTGTATGTAGTGTTATTTCATTTTAAATTTCAAAAGAGTTTTGTGGCTCCCATTGTTTTCTTTAATTTGTGGAAACGGGTCAAAATGGCTCTTTGAGTGGTAAAGGTTGCCGACCCCTGCATTAGAGGAACCGCAGGGTTTCTCACGCTCACCTCCACTGACAAAAAGACTGTCAACGATTACTGCCGCACCTCCTCATTAAAGCATTACCTTCACACTCCTTTAACTGCGCACAGAAACTCAACCTAAACTCAACCTGCCGCACAAAATCTGCCAGGAGATTCCTTTTACTTTCATGTCAGGCGACCAACCGCAGTGTTCGATTCCAGCAAAACGACGTCAACAGAAGTCCAGTTAGGAGTGACGTCTGTGTGCACAGCAGTGTAAGGCGCACATCAACTCCACAGAGTAAACACATAAAGGGCATATTTTGTCTTGTTTGTGGTCATTCTGGAAGTGACCATTCTTTAGTGAACAATTCTTTTATTTTTTGCGGCCGGCCTTTACACGTTACAACACGCTTGGTCTGCTGGAGGATAAGAAGACAAAGCAGGAAGGATCAGTGTTGCACCATAGACATCTTATAATTAGACGCAGCATCGACCGCTACTGCCTACTGGCGCTGACGAGACGCGGGGCCGCCATATTGGAGTGGTGATCCCCTCCACTCAGTGCAATTCATTTGGCAGGGGCAATGAACTGTCAGCACATTTAATTCATCTTACCGCACTGAATACCACTGATTTTCACGCGTTTTTTTGTCATACGTGTAGCTATGATAAAGGACACATGTTTTGGCGTGATTTATTATTCATAGTTTGCTTAACAGTAATAGAATATTCTTATATGCTATAAGTGACCAGACGTCCGAGATCAAAACAGGGAATATAATCCCAGAGGAGGGGGAAAAAAACGGTCAGCTATTTTTAAGTTCAAGAAACAACATGATTAAGTTATATAAACATGTATGAATACATTATATATTTATATATCTTAGGGACCTATAGATTGTATCTCTGTTGCTGCAGCAGCAGAGTTTATTCTGTCTTGACACTTTGTATTGATATTTTGTATTACACTCTTCCCTTAAATGATAATGTTTACAGTGATTGTTTTATATGTATTTTTATGTATGTCGCTTTGGATAAAAGCGTCTGCCAAATACTTAAACATAAACATATATAAACACCTGAAAGTCTTTATATCAGCTAAAACCACCAATCTGTTTCACTGGATTCAGAATAAAACCAAATTCTGTCTTACAATCTTTATCTTCATCATTTATTTCAACTTTATGTTATTCAATATGACATTTTTAAATGTAATTGATTTCATTGATAAGCAATTCTATTATGGTCATACTCTTGTTTGCTAGCAGCTACGATTTCAGTACTATTGAAGATCTTTGCTCCTTCTCAACTCTGTGGTAATATTCTTTTCACAAAATACAACCAATAGTACGTTCATGTTAAATCTTACTTGTGAAAAGTAATCCCCCGATTCCTATTTTCAACAGTCCGCTCATTTGAGGAGGAAAACGCTGAACACCATCTTTGTTTGTTTTCTACCTGTCAACTGTCAGTTTAGGCTGCTCGCCGGCTCCTCATCACCACTTCAAGATGGCGGCCAAATTTCTCGCGTCACAGAAGCCAATGCTGCGTCTAGTTATAAGATGTCTATGGTTTACACTGCACACCAGTGGTAGCCATTTTTGTGTTATTTGAAGTTATCTAGTACTGCATATATTAATAAGTTACCGTATTTTCCGGACCATAGGGCGCACCGGATTATAAGGCGCACTGCCGATGAATGGTCTATTTAAAAAAAAAAAAATTTCATATGTTAGGCACACCGGATTATAGGGCGCATTAAAGGAGTCATATTATTATTATTTTTTTCTAAATTGAAAACACTTCTTTGTGGTCTACATAACATGTAATGGTGGTTATTTGGTCAAAATGTTGCATAGATTATGCTTTCCAGATCATCTTCAAGCCGCTTTCTGACAGTCGCTTCAGGATGCGCTGTTTTGTGGGCGGTCTTATTTACGTGGCTCACCTTTGACAGCGTCTTCTCCCCGTCATCTTTGTTGTAGCGGTGTAGCGTGCAAGGACGGGAGTGGAAGACGTGTCAAAAGATGGAGCTAACTGTTTTAATGACATTCTGACTTTACTTAAATCAATAACAGAGCAGCATCTCATCCGGAAACAACCACACCGGAAATGTGTGCCGTGAAAAACCGTCAGACCAGAACTCTAATAACTAAAGTTCCTTGGGTAAATAATGTAAACTCATTACACCGGTATGTTTTAGCGCATTCATGGCGAGTTTACTGACAGATATAAGTAAGTAATGGCATTCTGATTCCTGGGGTGACGATTCAATTTAGAATTGATTCTTGACTCAACACAATTCTCAATTCAATGCATTTTTTGTTATGATAATTATAATGAAACTTTTTCAAAAAATGTTACAGGTTAGAAAAGCTCCTTCTGGTTGCATGGAGATGGCCTAAAAACGTCTTTATAGAAATTTATTTTTTCTAATTGACTTTTGAAATTTATAAATAGATTTAGAATCGGGATGAAGAGGAAACGCGACTCAGATGTGAATCGTTTTTTTTGTGCACCCTTAATAGACGTGTTGTATATGAAAGGCAGGGTTTCCCGCAGCACTTTGTTGTTAAGGCGGCCGCCTTAACAACAAAGAGCCACCGCCTAAACTAAAGTCTTAACAAGCTGCTCCGCTTAGTTCCGTCTCTGTCTCTGTCAGTACGTCTCTGCAGCATCCAGCATAGTCCCACCCGCAGAACTATCTGATTGGTTACACACAGAGGGGTAACAGCCAATCAGCAGTGCATATTCAGGGCGCATGTAACAGCCAATCAGCAGTGCGTATTCAGAGCGCATGGCGTCAGTGCTCCTTCGATGGAGTGAGCAGAAAGGTAAGCAGAAGGCAGCGGACTCTCCCCAAATTATAATAAACACTTCCAAGTCAACTACTAGTAACATCACTATGAGCCCGTTGACGTTGTAGAAACATAAGCGGAAGCTCAGCTCGCTCGCAGTCCTTGAGGTGAAGGCTAATTAGCTTTTAACGTAACGTTAGCTCACTGTGCGGTGTGTGTGTGTGCGTGCGTGTGTGTGTGTTACGGACAGCAAAGCCCCGTCTGTCTGAGAGAAAGACAAGCATTATTGACCTACAGTTAGCAACTTAGTTATTTCACTTCACCTTTTTCTGTGTTGATTGAGCTGTGTTGAAGCAGCAAAAAAGGACATTATGTTAAATGAAGAGTTTCCTGAAGCTGTCTCTGATAGTTGATATAATAATGTAACTGCATCATAAAGCCTACATGAACTCCATAGTGTTCAGGGATGAATAGTCTCTCCTATTGCTATTGTACTATTTTTTCAGCTATAGTTCCATTAATCATTAGTAATGTAGCAGCCTAGTTTTGAATGGCAGGATCCCTGCTATCACATGTTGATAAAAAATATAACATTTACATAATAAAAATCAACTACAGGCTTCCCAAATGCTGTAATAAATTAAGCATGATGAGTTGAGCATATGTCAGCATGTGGCCCCACTTTTAACTCTTTTTTTCAAACACTTATTGCAAACGCTTACTTACAGTAAGTTATTAATTTAACTTTGTAAGTCATTATTTTAGTATCTCAGGTAACTAGGACTGTTTTGTTTTTACTTTACGGAAAAAATATCGAGATATTTATCGTATATCGCCATTCAGCAAATGGGGCGGAAAACACAACCAAAAGTTGTAGGCTTCTTCACGTGACGAAGCCAGCCTACGTCACCACAGTCTGTAGTCTATTGCCCCCCCCAGGCTGTGGTGGCAGCGACGAGGTGGAGACGTGATGGCGACAGGCCGAGTTACACCCACCCACCCCCTTCCCCGGTCCCCTCCCCCTGGAGAGTCACCACCTTAACTAACACATTTTCTGGGGGAAACAGTGAAAGGTGTTCTTAAATTACTTCTGTTGTGTTCTGGAGCTATATCAGATTAAAATTCCATTCAATTACCTTGACCTTCTAACATAACAGTAGAGGAAACATTAAAACTGCAAAAAAACAAAACAATTTTAGCCAGCTTTATTGCTTAGTGAAAACAAGGATTTTATAATCAAACAACAAACGTTATCACATCTTTAGTATACAGTTACAACAATGGTTGGCTAACATCTCAGCTGTTGGTAATCCTGGAACAAATGCAACTTGTGCAGATATTTACTATATCGTTCATTTTTTTTTAACAACCTCACCACTTAGTTTTACCGCGCAGAACTTTGACACAAACTTGACCATACTTGATCGTATATTTGAAAATATCGTTTTAGATAAAGTCTGGTACAAATGACATTGCATTCCACCTCCAAGACTTTATTAGCCATTGTTGTGTTTATAAAACAGCCCGTGTTGTGTTCACGGTTCCTTGCGGGGACGGAGCAATGGAAATGTGTCGTCACTTTTACCTGGAGGGCGAGAGTTCATTGCTGCTCGGCGGTGAACCTCAGCTTGGTGCCCGGCCGGTGACCCTCTGGCTCAGGGTGGATGCTTCTGAACGTCAAGTTGATGCGCGGGCCTCGGTCATGGTACTCTTTCGCCACCTGATGCTGAGACATTTCCCAAAAAATTAGGGCGCTCCATTTTTACGTGCGGTCTCTCTAATTCTTGTTGGACAAACACTGTGTGCCTCAGAATTGCCAGGGGACGGTTTGATAATTTTCAGCTGGTTTAGCTGTGCTAGTTGCTGCGTTTCAATGGTTTACTGGGATGTCAAAATCTTCGAGTTCCTCGTCAGAGGTTTTACCTGGAACACACCTCGAGGTCGATCTTTCTACTTGGAAAGTCCTCACCATACCCGAGTTGGCTTTCAAATATAGCTGCTCTGAATGTAAACAATAATAAAAGCTTCTGTAATATCCGTTATTAGAACTTCTGACTAGTTTTTGCCACACAATGACTAGGGTTCAGATTTGAATCAATACCGGTAATCAAACCACTTCTGTGAGTGTTAACAAATGTTTGTTAGTAAAATAACATTTTTTAGGTAACATTTAAAAATGAGTTGATAATAGAAACTGTGCTGTTCAGTTGTGATATTTCTTATTACATTTGAGTCTCACTTGCAATGCAGTTGCACTTTCAATACATCAGATGGTAGTACCGGTACTCTCTAGGCCATCTATGGTATGTTGTCTAACTAGGAAGTAGCTTCTTCTAGGAAGTTGAATGTGTTATGTTACGCCCTATAAAGTGTTTATACTGTAAGTAATAGGCTTATTAAACACCAGCTGTTTGATCGTAACGTTCATCTTTGGAGTTGTTGAAATTGCCATTTAAAATCATGAATGCTAGCATTAGCCTCTCTATGGCAAATTCAATGTAAATTAGCATCAAGCTAGTGCATTTTGAAAGGGGGCCTTACTTTCCGTTGGAGCGTTTTCTACCAAGCGTACTAGCTTTGCTGGTGTTGAAAATTGAAACATTATTTAGAGGGATTTTTGCTGAGTGCTGCTTGAGTGATTGTTTATGTGAGCCGCTGTTTTGTGTACAACTGAGGTATCGAAATAGGGCACCATTTCATATATATATATATATATATATATATATATATATATACATATATACTGTATATATATATATATATATACACACACACACATATATACAGTACATATATACACACATATATACACACACACATATATACACACATATATATATATATATATATATATATATATATATATATATATACTACGCGATCAAAAGTTTAAATACACTTGTAAAGAACATAATGTCATGGCTGTCTTGAGTTTCCAATAATTTGTACAACTCTTATTTTTTTGTGATAGAGTGTTTGGAGCACATACTTGTTGGTCACAAAAAACATTCATGAAGTTTGGTTCTTTTATGAATTTATTATGGGTCTACTGAAAATGTGACCACATCTGCTGGGTCAAAAGTATACATACAGCAATGTTAATATTTGGTTACATGTCCCTTGGCAAGTTTCACTGCAATAAGGCGCTTTTGGTAGCCATCAACAAGCTTTTTGGCAAGCTTGTGGTTGAATTGTTGACCACTGCTCTTGACTAAATTGGTGCAGTTCAGCTAAATGTATTGGTTTTCTGACATGGACTTGTTTCTTCAGCATTGTCCACATGTTTAAGTCAGGACTTTGGGAAGGCCATTCTAAAACCTTCATTCTAGCCTGATTTAGCCATTCCTTTACCACTTTTGACGTGTGTTTGGGGTCATTGTCCTGTTGGAACACCCAACTGTGCCCATGTGCTCCACTCACTCTATCACAAAAAAATAAGAGTTGTAGAAATGATTGGAAACTCAAAACACCCATGACATTATGTTATTTACAAGTGTATGTAAACTTTTCATCGCGACTGTATATACACACGCACATTTTTCTTCTTCTTCAAAATCTGTCCTGTCCAGCCACTTTAGTAAATGTTTGAGTAGAATTTTGTTAAACAAAGCCTTTAAAGAGGAATGTAGTTAATCATAGAGCTGGCACCCAATGTTATTAAAAAGGTATTGATTTTGAATCGAGAATCAATTCTGAATCAAATCGTTACCCCCAAGAATCGCATCAAATCAAATTGTGTGGTGCCCAAAGTTTCACAGCCCTAATACTGATACTATCTCTCTAGTGTAACGCCCTTCCATCTCCACTTCTTAAAGTTTACTAAGCACTTATGTCTTGGGGTTCTTTAAAGCTAGCTCAGCGGTTATCTTAGCTATTAGCATGCCTTCTCCTGGCTTGCTCTTGGCGTGTAGCAGGTTTAGCCTCGCCCTCCAGTGATAATACTACCGTATTTTTCGGACTATAAGTCGCAGTTTTTTTCATAGTTTGGCCGGGGGTGCGACTTATACTCAGGAGCGACTTATGTGTGAAATTATTAACACATTACCGTAAAATATCAAATAATATTATTTAGCTCATTCACGAAAGAGATTAGACGTGTAAGATTTCATCGGATTTAGCGATTAGGAGTGACAGATTGTTTGGTAAACGTATAGCATGTTCTTTATGTTATAGTTATTTGAATGACTCTTACCATAATATGTTACCAGGCACGTTCTCAGTTGGTTATTTATGCCTCATATAACGTACACTTATTCAGCCTGATCTTCACTATTCTTCATTTATTTTGAATTGCCTTTCAAATCAACGTTCCCTCTAAGGTGCGCGCCTGCGCAATTGCGCACTGCTCAAGCGTCCTCTGCGCACAGCAAATATATGCCGCGCACCAAATCAAATCCCATCTGAATTCTAAACAAAATAAACACATTCATTCTGTGTAATTTTGCAATGCAACTCTGAGTGACAGTGACAACAAGCGGCCCTAACGGTGTTCGTCAACACCGTTCAATTGAACATCCAGATGCTTCGAGGACAGGAATTATATCGATCACTTTATTGAGCAAAACTGTTTATATTCGGCCATAACCACACCAAAAACATGAGTAAAAAACTTCTATCTCGAAAAACGAGTCATTTTCTGCCGTACAAACCAGGCCAAAACCAACTTGTCATCCGTCACCAACACGCATAGCACTAAGCCACTGGTGCGTTTATGGCCACACAAAAAGTCGGACAACTCAAACACCACACAAAGTTACACTATGACTCCTCAGTCATACGTGTGCTTATTCTACTGTCATTTATCATTAATGTTAATTTATTGATATTAATCATGGAATGCTGTTACTCGAGAAAGTTACAGGAATGCACACTTCATCCTATGCTTACATTTCATTGGGCAACATGAGGATGTTTAAGGGAAACTAAATGTGATCTCTGAAAGGGGTACAAATGATTTCCAAAGCAGGACCCCCACCCAGACATATTGTACAATACTAATCCATAGCTTATGAATAACAAGATTTCTTTTATTTTCATTACAATTGGGCCAAATCACTAAAATTACAAAATAATCTCATGAAAAGGACTCCTCTCATTTGAGTGTTATTATAAAAGATTGGCTTGAGACAGGTGTGCTGCTGGTATTGCCACGTGTGAAGTTGCTCACATGTGCTCCACTGAATGCTCAGGGAGTTTTTGTGTTTGCTCACACACATGAACAATAAGAGGGAACATTGTTTCAAATGTCTATTCTTGGTGTTGGGTTTTATCAAATAAATTTCCCCAAAAAATGCGACTTATACTCCAGTGCGACTTATATATGTTTTTTTCCTTCTTTATTATGCATTTTCGGCCGGTGCGACTTATAGTCCGGAGCGACTTATAGTCCGAAAAATACGGTACATGATATTGACGTTGAAGATAAGCAATGCAGTTTATTTGCCACAATGAAGGTGAATATTACTTGCTTGGGGAAGCGGCTCCACACTGTGTATGGAGCAGTGACGTGCAGTCACTAGAGGCAGGTGAGGCGGGGCCTCACCTACCATCATGGAAAGAAAAAAAATGTAAAAAGAAAAAAATACATATTAAATTGTTAAATGTATCCAGTGATTATACTATAAAGTTATTTTCCATTTAACTTCACCAGTTTTAGATTATTTTTATTCAAAATCGCTGAATTTTCACATTTGCCGTTCAAATACTGAGAAGAGACGGTGCAGTGAACAACAGCCAGTCGAGGCACGTCACTCAGTGCCTCAACATGGACGGACTCGGCTAACTGCTGGTCTGCTGTGCAGTGAGACCGTATTGCTATATGAACTATATTATACATTTCCATAGTTTAGTTAGCTGAGGTATATAATGTACAGTGTATTTTGTCAACAACTGTATGTGTGTAAAGTATTTCTTGTGCTGAGCGATCATAAAACGGCTGCAAAAGACGCACTGGCTGAGGCTCGCCTCCTGCACCCCCGCCGTAGAATGCACGGCAAACCCTGACGGGAGTGTTATATCAACTAAAGCCCACACTTAAACTTTCCATGTGCAAGATTGAATCTATTTAAAAAAGTTATTTCATTAGAAGCCAAAAAGTGCAAAAACAATAATGTTCGTGTTGCAGACTGCAGGTGTACCTAATTCACAACTCCTCCAACACAAACATTATTGTTTTTGCACTTTTTGGCTTCTTATTAAATAACTTTTGTAACCTATTTTTATGGGCTTTCCTCTTTGTGATGTTAAGTTCCTGTTATGCGCTGTTATACAGTATATGCCTTGAGCTCTTATTTTGAAGGCGCTAAGAGCGGAAGTGATGTCACGTTGCGGAGGTTTTTGAAAGAAGGTAAATAAAGTGGTCCTCGTGTAAACTGGAGCCTCCGTGTTTGTTATTTTGTAGTTTCATACAGTATAGGCGACATTTATAAACCCTCAGTTACACTTTTTTAAATAGATTCAATCTTGCACGTGGAAAGTTGAAGTGAGGGCTTTAGTTGATATAACACTCCCATCAGGGGGTTCATTAATCCAGCACAACAGCGGCGCATTTATAAGTAAAGGTAAGACCATAATAACGTTTTTTTTATTAAATGTGCTTTTTTGTGTGCTACAGTTTGTATGTGTAAAGTTAAAGTTAAGTTAAAGTACCAATGATTGTCACACACACACTAGGTGTGGTGAAATTTGTCCTCTGCATTTGACCCATCCCCTTGTTCACCCCCTGGGAGGTGAGGGGAGCAGTGGGCAGCAGCGGCGCCGTGCCCGGGAATCATTTTTGGTGATTTAACCCCCAATTCCAACCCTTGATGCTGAGTGCCAAGCAGGGAAGAATGCTGGTATGAGCTTTTAAACATAACCCGTTAACTGCTGCCAATCAAATGGTGAATAAGATACTCTTTAGGGTTCATATGTTTGTAAATCTGACTGTGATGAAGTCAGTGCCTCACCAGCCATCAACCTCACCGCACGTCACTGGTATGGAGACACGTAATTAGCTGCTAGCGGCTTGGGACTGAAAATAAATACATCGTTGTGGGTCTGGGTTCTTACGGGTTAAGAGGTGTATCCCCACACTTTTATCAACATCAAGTGCGTGTCAAAATGAGGAGAGAGCTGAAACAAATGAAGTCCCGTCAGGCTGAGTTAAATAATGAGCGGGGGCTAGTAAACGTCAGCGTGCGTTGCAGGTGTCTTTGTGAGGTGGGATTCATGGGCCGCGTGACCCCTCCCCCTCTCGGCGAGACCCTAAAAGCAGAGATGAAACTTTTGTTGCGACGCCGAGGGAGGCGCGCCATAAAACACCTGTGACCTTCTCCTTTTCTCTCGTTTCGACTCCCTCAAAGTGCAACCCTCTGTGTTCCCCCCTCGCTCGTTTTAATATTAAAGACAAGCGGTCGTGTAAATCCTCGCCGCTCAGACAGCGTGGCGGCCATTGTTGCGTGTGTGCGGGAGAATCAGGCCGCAAAAACAAACTCTTACATCACCGTTGACAGATTTTTTCAACAACATGTTCAGGATTGTTTGCCTTGGCGGAGGTCTGAGCGCGACTGAGTCAGGAAGTATGCTGAATCAGTGTGACAGCTGGAGCCTACCTGCCAATCGTCCTGTGTGGCTCCGTCCATTATGAGCAGCGTGCCGTGATCCAGAGGAACCCTGATCTGCTCCACATACGTGTAGTCACCGTTCTCCTCCTGTAACGTCACAAATAGGGTACATCACACACACACATAGATAGAATCATCATCATGTGTTATAGCACAAGCGATCAATTACGCAAGATGAACTGACACCTGTGCTTCTTATGCCTTCAAACAAAAACAATACACAGCGACAAACAACTGTTAATGAGAATAAAGTGGGTGTCATGTTAAGTCGCGTTACACAACTTAAAAGGTAAACAAAGGGAGTTGGCCATTTTGGGCTATTTTGGGACAAAGACCAGGGGCCTCATGAATTAAACGCACATACGAACAAAAACCTGGCTTATTGTCCTTTTTCACAGCAAAGTTGAGATGTATCAAGAGTGAACTGAACGTAGCGGTGGATATCTTGGCAACAGACAGAGGGTGGTTGTTTTGATTTTCCCAATGTAAAAAGATTGAGGCCCCAACTCTTAATTACCGATTCCGATATCAACCAATACCGATATATACAGTCGTGGAATTAACACATTATTATGCCTAATTTTGTTGTGATGCCCCGCTGGATGCATTAAACAATGTAACTTTACCATGAATTGATTAACGTGGACCCCGACTTAAACAAGTTCCATCCATCCATCTTCTTCCGCTTATCCGAGATCGGGTCGCGGGGGCAGCAGCCTAAGCAGGGAAGCCCAGACTTTCCTCTCCCCAGTCACTTCGTCCAGCTCTTCCCGGGGGATCCCGAGGCGTTCCCAGGCCAGCCGGGAGACAGTCTTCCCAACATGTCCTGGGTCTTCCCCGTGGCCTCCTACCGAGGTGTTTGGACGTGCCCTAAATCTATATACATTTATTCCATAATTATCAACTCTTAAGACTGACAGAGTTCAATATTTATCAAAATGCTTGTTTAACCTATCAAGTCATTTACAGGCTGAATCTTAGGCTCTGTAGCTTGGTTCCTATCTACCATCCCCAGCATGCCCACAACACTCGTAACTTAGATCTGATATCAGGTAAACATCGTTTACTGGATTGTACCGCTCGAAGTGTTGTATGCAGGGGACCAAAGATTTGGAACCGGCTTAATGAGAGCCTCAAGATGCTTTATCCATTCTCCAACTTCAAAAAGAAACTGAAAACTTACCTATTAACCACCTATATTTAATGCCTCATGTGGGGTAGACTACTGTTTGGTTTTGCATGGTTGAAAGAATGTATGTATGTGTATGCTTGCTTTAGTACTATTATCTTGTGTTAATCATATAGCGTTGTTTTTTGTTTTTGTTGTTTTTTGTTGTTGTGCTTGCTACCATGTTTCATCATTCCATGTATATACTGTCCTCTGGACCCCCTGTCAAAAGCTTCTTCTAGCTTATTTGGGGGACCCTTTCACGTACCAACATCTTTAAATGATGATATTCACTACTATTGTAATTGTTATATGGTATTGTGAATAAACTAAACTAAAACTTGAAACTTAAACACCTCCCTAGGGAGGCGTTCGGGTGGCATCTTGACCAGATGCCCGAACCACCTCATCTGGCTCCTCTCGATGTGGAGGAGCAGCGGCTTTACTTTGAGCTCCCCCCGCATGGCAGAGCTTCTCACCCTATCTCTAAGGGAGAGCCCCGCCACCCGGCGGAGGAAACTCATTTCGGCCGCTTGTACCCGTGATCTTGTCCTTTCGGTCAAACAAGTTGAAAAACTTATTCGGGTGTTACCATTTAGTGGTCAATTGTACGGAATATGTACTGTACTGTGCAATCTACTAATACAAGTTTGAATCAATCAATCAAAAACAAGGTTTTCCAAAATAAGAGAACAACTTCAACTCCAGTTATGGAAAAAAGTGCCAACATGGCACTGCCATATTTATTATTGAAGTCACAAAGTGCATAATTTTTTTTAACATGCCTCAAAACAGCTTGGAATTTGGGACATGCTCTCCCTTAGATAATCCTAATACCCACTACAGAAATGGGAAATACTATACTTTGACTTTCACAAAGTGCATTATTTTTTTTAAACATGCCTCAAAACAACAGCTACAAAAACAATGAAGGCACACAGCTTCAGTCCAGAGTATACTAGAGCATACTTGCCAACCTTGAGACCTCCGAATTCAGGAGATGGGGGGGGGGTTTGGTGATAGCGGAGGTGTGTATATTGTAACGTCCCGGAAGAGTTAGTGCTGCAAGGGGTTCTGGGTATTTGTTCTGTTGTGTTTATGTTGTGTTACGGTGCGGATGTTTTCCCGAAATGTGTTTGTCATTCTAGTTTGGTGTGGGTTCACAGTGTGGCGCATATTTGTAACAGTGTTAAAGTTGTTTATACGGCCACCCTCAGTGTGACCTGTATGGCTGTTGATCAAGTATGCATTGCATTCACTTATGTGTGTGTAAAAGCCGCATATATTATGTGACTAGGCCGGCACACTGTTTGTATGGAGGAAAAGCGGACGTGACGACAGGTTGTAGAGGACGCTAAAGGCAGTGCCTATAAGGCACGCCCCCAATATTGTTGTACGGGTGGAAATCGGGCAGCACTAACTCTTCCAGGACACTACAATATACACCCTCCCCCCCATCTCCCGAATTTGGAGGTCTCAAGGTTGGCAAGTATGCAGATAAGAGTGTTTTGCATTTTTCCCATCATGCATTGCAGGGGATTTAAATGGGTGTAATTGTGCTTGAACATTTTTTTAATAATATCTACAATGTTCAGTGAGCAGGTTGTGTTACATGTGACCATGTGAGTGTTGACTTTTTGTGTTAGTTTATTTGCGCTATGAGTGGGAAAGGTTGTTAGGATTGGGTCATATACACAAATGCTGTACTGTAAACATATCAATGTGCAATTCATGGTCATTAACCTATATTACACAGGTTGTCCACAAGATGGCGGAAAGGTTGCATTATTATTTATATTGTATTTAGAATTACCTAAGGTACCCCGTGGGCCAGATTTTTTGTTAAACTCAAGATATTTCGCAGGCCAAAATAAACAGTGAGTTGCAGTTTTGACACCCCTGCGTTAGAATGTAGAGATGGTAAAATATAGTACTGTAGTGTTGTGGTTAAACAGCCTCAGAACCTTCTTTTCTACAACAAGAGTAACTTTGCAAAAGTTCACGTGGTAAAGAAGAGTGCGAAAACACGTTAATAGACTTTGTGAGCGTTGAATCAAAGACGAGACTGACCGGAGGCGGCTGCTTGCGGAGGGAGAAAACTCTGGTGTCGCCCAGACTCAGCGAGGCAATGGTGGGCTTGGCGCCCAGCGAGGCCTCGTCGTCGCTGTGCCAGCCGATGCTGTCGTGGCCGTCCCGATACAGGTTGCACAGCAGCGAGTTGAAGGGGCGGCCGCTGACCTTGGTGACTGCTTCACGAAGGGTTACCAGCAATGGATGCCACTGTGGGGGTAGGAGAGATGATGAGAGACTTGTGTGCATCGTGTCGTGCACTGGGAAAACTCACAACTTCATCAAGTATATATATTTCTAATTTCTAGTCAAAATATCGAAACAAACTGAAAACAAGTCACAATAGTAGTAGTAGTTTTTTTGGACATGTTCAAAACAAATAAAAATAAATGAAATAAAATAAATTAAAAACAGGAAATAATCTTAATAACATTACAGTAAAGTACAGGAATAGAAAAACATACAATGAAAACACAAACAAATGAAAACAATATACAATTGTTAGTTTTTTTCATATAAAAAAAAAGTACCGTATGCCGAAAATGCATAATAAAGAAGGAAAAAAACATATACCGTATTTTTCGGACTATAAGTCGCAGTGCGACTTATATATGTTTTTTTCCTTTTTTATTATGCATTTTCGGCAGGTGCGACTTATACTCCGGTGCGACTTATACTCCGAAAAATACGGTATAAGTCGCACTTTTTGGGGAAATTTATGTGATAAAACCCAACACCAAAAATTAACATTTGAAAGGCAATTTAAAATAAATAAAGAATAGTGAACAACAGGCTTAATAAGTGTACATTATATGAGGCATAAATAACCAACTGAGAACGTGCCTGGTATGTTAACGTAACATATTATGGTAAGAGTCATTCAAATAACTATAACATATAGAACATGCTATACGTTTACCAAACAATCTGTCACTCCTAATCGATAAATCCCATGAAATCTTATACGTCTAGTCTCTTACGTGGATGAGCTAAATAATATTATTTGATATTTTACGGTAATGTGTTAATAATTTCACACATAAGTTGCTCCTGAGTATTAGTCGCACCCCCGGCCAAACTATGAAAAAAACTGCGACTTATAGTCCGAAAAATACGGTAGTAAAAACTGCAACTTATTTACTCCCACCCCTTATTTTTAAACCAAATAACTCACTTTCTCATTATCATTATTATTACATACAATAACTAATTTACTGGTCTTATTACAATATATTATCAATAATCTCAGGGCCTTCAATTGATCGCAACTGGACAGTTTGGTTCGTCTTGGAAGACATTTCGCCTCTCATCGAAGTCGGCTTCATCAGTTCATGCTCATAGACTTAGATTGGTCAGATGTAGTCTTAGACTTAGATTGGTCATATCTAGTCTTAGACTTAGATTGGTCATAGCTAGTCTTAGACTTAGATTGGTCATATCTAGTCTTAGACTGGTCATATCTCGTCTTAGACTTAGATTGGTCATATCTAGTCTTAGACTTAGATAGGTCAGATCGAGTCTAGCGGCTGGTGCCAAAACCCCAAATATTTATACATCAAAACCAGGAGGGTGTACCTGGGCAAGGATGGTTTCGCCCTATCGTAGTGAGAAAAACAACTGTTTTAATGCAAGCGGACAATCCTAACTGTAAAAGCCAACAATAGTCGTTCAGGTGTAATTTCCCCTCGTTAGTGCGGCAGAACGATCGCTGTGGATCGACTACTACCAGTCCAAAATAGTCAGAATCCCCCATGTAAGCATTCCATTCATTTGTAAACAAATGGCATTCTGGTCACCTTCTGTGACCAGAATGTTTCTAACTCCTGTTATTTGTTGGAGGCTAAATTGCAGAATCTTTTAGGAATGGTTGAAAGGACACCTCTTCTGTTCAGGGATGGTTTTTCAACCTTGACATAGATAATTGATTGATTGATTGAAACTTTTATTAGTAGATTGCACAGTACAGTACATATTCCGTACAATTGACCACTAAATGGTAACACCCGAATAAGTTTTTCAACTTGTTTAAGTCGGGGTCCACGTTAAACAATTCATAACTCAACCATTCCTAAAATACTGCAATTTAGCCTCCAACAAATAACAGGAGCTAGAAACCATTTGTGCCATTTGTTTACAACTGAATGGACTGCTTACGTGGGGATTCCGACTATTTTGGACTGATAAGTCGAACCACTGCGATTGTTCTGCCACACAATATTTCAATGCTAACGAGAGGAAATTACACTTCAACCTTTGCATTAAAACAGTTGTTTTTCTCACTACAATAGAGCAAAACCATCCGTGCCCAGGCACACCCTCCTGGTTTTGGAGTATAAATATTTGGGGTATTGGCACCAGCCGCCAGACTAGATCTGACCAATCTAAGTCTATGAGCATGAACGTCTTCCAAGACAAACCAAACAGTCCAGTTGCGAACGATTGAAGGCCCTAAGATGACATTCATAGACAAATTATCAAAAATATTTTACCCACTTTACTTAAGCACAATAATACAGTACAATATACACATATATAGTCACATTAATACAAGTACTAATTGACGGAAACACCAACCAACAACAATACCTACCCAAATGATTATAATAATAATAATAATAATTATGTCAACATTTTGTGATTGTTAGGAACCCTCATTCTTGTACATATTGAAAAACATGTCATTGTATCGCTTTTTAATATAGAATCAAGGTTGGTTATTCTTTTAACTCAGCATTCAAACTGTTCCTGAATAGTTTTTTTCCCCAGTGAGACATAAGAACTTGTTTTTAAGCAATAGATCTTCTGAGGGGAAAAAAAGCTACTTTTCAGCATCACATGTTTGTTATAAGACACAAAACTTCACAATACTAGCAAGTAGAGCCAATAATACATTTTAATTGTTTTTAAAGCTTCAATATAATGTCTAATTTCAAGAAATTTACCAAGACAATTTTGACTTGTTGCATTGGTGTCAAGACTTGGACTTTGGCGTGGATTGTTTTCCCGTGGTGCAAATGATTTGGACCAGACATGGCGTGAAGGTAAATACATATTTAATTTTAACACTCAAAAAAAGAACAAACAAAAGGCGCTCACAGTGGAGGCACAAAACTTAACGCAGGGAACAAAAACTTGGACTATGCATAACTATGAACATGGCAAAACAAAAGACACTAACTGTGGCATAAATAACCACAACTTACTTGCGGAAGCAAAGAGCAGCATGAATGTGATGTCGCCAGGCCGACCAAAAGAAAATGACAGGCTTAAATAGTCATGGGGTGATTGAAAACAGGTGCGTGAGTTCAAATGAATCAGGTGCGTGAGTCGTGAGGACAGGTGAACTGATTGGTAGTCATGGAAACAAAACAGGGAGTGAAAAAACAGAGACTGACAGAGTGCAAAAACCAAACAGAACATAGCCAAACTAAACATGATCACCAAGACATGACAATTGGTCATTTTTTTTGCTCATTATAAGCAAAAATAACTTGTATTAACTCTCTTTAAAGGGCAATTTTTTCCAGTGTGACTGCTTAGTGGAAGTTTTTTTTTTTAAACGTATACTGCGTACGTAAATTAACAAAATAAAATTAAACGATGCAGTGGTCATATTGATACATTTTGTACGTTAAAGATGCTTGAATCCGATGTAAGTCAGTAACATATGCTAATCCATCCAATGAAAACATTTTAGTTTCACGTTAGGGCGATTTTGATATTTTGCATTTAATGAACAGCTAAAAACGAGCCGTGCGATAGAATTGTGCAAAATTAAAATTTGTGATTTTTTAAGTCTATTCATTTTGAAGAACTGGAATTTAAACTGAATTGTCTCCGCCCCGACAGGATGTGGCATTGGAATGACAGGAAGCACAATTAAATTGATGGCAATTCAGAGAAATTCACAATAGCTCAGTGACAGAAATAATGTGTCACATTTAACAAAGTTTTAGACTTTAATAATAGTACACAATTTATTTATATTCTATTACTATTTACCCATGCTATTTATAACCTACTCTACATCCTATTTTATTTATATGATTATGTACATAATATTACTATTATAGTACTTATTGGGCAAAAACTATGGTGGCCTGGAAGTGCAAAACACTTTGATATTTCGTGAAACAACTCACAATTTCAGAAAACACAACAAAAAAAACCAATATATGACATTGGAGTCGTTTCGGCTTTTGTTTTTGTATTTTCTGAAATTCTAAAGTATTTTGTTCTTTGTTCATTTGGTTTCTGCTATCGTATGTTCTTTTGTGAAGTGAATTTATAATATAATTTATACTTTATACAGCGCTTTTTTCTCTTGACTCAAAGCGCTTTTCATAGTGAAACCCATTATCTAAGTTACTTTTTTAAACTAGTGTGGGTGGCACTGGGAGCAAGTAGGTGAAGTGTCTTGCCCAAGGACACAACGGCTGTGACTAGGATGGCAGAAGCGGGGATCAAACCTAGAACCCTCAGGTTGCTGGCTAAGCTCGGTTTTGGCTTTTGTGTTTTTATTAAATTACCAAGTGTTTCGTTTTTCTCTAAAATTGTAAACTCTTGCATCTTTTGTTTATGTTTTTTCTGTAATTGTAATTTGTTTCATGAAATGTTAAAGTGTTTTGCACTTCCAGGCCACCGTAGAAAACTAGGACTTCAGGCACTGTATTTTGTGCCATTCATGTGTGCTGCTATGAGAATAAAGTTCCTTTAATCTTGAATTGCCCACCGTTTTGAATTATTGGATAAAGTGAAGCATTCTGGGAAATTAGGTATTTTTTTCCACCATATTCCATAATTAAAAAGTTAAGAAAATATGATGTGTACATAAGGTTCATGGTATTAACATTTATATTTAAAAAATGTGTAAAACAGTTATGTATGGAAGTGGTCTCGAACACCCAGGTTTGGACCAGGCTGCAAAAAATATATATATATATTTGTTGTTTTCCAGGTATGTTATTTTGAAAAAATTCCCACTTCCGCCCTTGCATCACTCTAGTGCACTTGATTGAGCCTCCTCCATCATTGTGTGGTTACGGTAAGCTCGCACTAACGAGTTGCAAGGACAAGGGTCCCACTGAGTTTATTTTGCTGTAGTAATTGGTCTGACACATGTACACTGTAATACTTTTAGTCAGATTATTATGTCACTTTGGACACCCTGCCTCGTGCAAAGCAATGATTAAACAGGGGAACAAGGCAGCAAAAGATATGTCTTGTTTGGTTCGTGAATGGTGTGAGACGAGGGGCGTGTCCAAGCCATGTCATACCTTTGTGTTGGCAGCCATGGTGGAGCGGGCGTACGTGTACGGCAACTCCCCGAACCAACAGGTCAGCCTTGGCTCCATGTAGGCCTCGCCTGAAGTAAACACACATTGAAAACACAGCATGGAGGAGTGCGAGCGAAACAACAACTTGAACTTTCTTCACATCAGGGGTGTCCAAAACGCAGCCCGAGGGTCATTTGTGGCCAGCAGCAAAACATTTTAACAGCCTGCAGTACATTAAAAAAATACTCTTACAAAAAAAAAACATTAAAAAGTGGAAAAAAAGGGCAAATTGGTGAAATGTAACGAGAAAAAGTTGCAATGTGGACTCTAATAACACAAAGCTGCCATGCAGGCTGGTTTTTCTTTAAAACTATCATGGCTCAAAAAATAATAATGACTCAAAATCAATGTTGTTATGAATTATTGACCTACTGAAGGCTTCAATTACTTCACATCAAATATTACAATTTGAAATTATTTTTTGGGGGAAATATTACCGGTACATATTTTGTGTGTTTACCATAAAAAAAGTTTTCTATGCCAAATAAGGCATAAAACAAACAAAAACAAAAACAAATACCAACAACTTATAATCAACAGATAGATCTGAAGTTGATCTGGAGATTTAAGTGTTGAAAGGAAACATAAAATAATTGTTGGAATTTTGCCTATGCTTCACAATCTTTATGAGAGACAAGAAGACAAAAGGGTTTTTGTTTTTTCGCTTTCTAACGTATAAAAATTGGCTCGTTCTCGGTAGCTAGCAATGCAGCTAATGGGAGCAATCAATTCTACCTCTAAATCACTTTAAACATGCATTCAAAAACCGTCAACAATACTTCATTTACGTCCTGTAACCTGTTTAATAACCAAACTGTAGCGAAATTGATATTGTAAGAGCAATATTAGGTTATTTCAATTAAGCGGAGAAAACTATAATTTACGGGGGATGTTGATTTTTGAAATAGTTAAAGCAAGAACGAATATTAAATACAAATGTATTTCAGTTTTAGGAGTTAAATGGTGGAACAAGCTCAGTGATGAGCTGAAGACATGTACTTCTTTGTTAAGGTTTAAGAAAACATTGAAAGGTGAAATAATTGAAAATTTAATCCCATTGATTTAGATTTTTTTTTTTAATGTTGATGTTCCAGGTAATCTTATTTTCAGTGAAGGTTTAGGATAGGCAAATATAAGCTTTGGCTTCAGCCTATTCCTTTTTCGGTCAAGCTTTTTCTTTTCTTTTCTTTTCCTTTTGTGTGTAAATGTGTATGATTGTTATATATGTATAGTCTAAACTGGTCACACAAAATGGTTAATGGTTGATGGTTGATTATATGACCGAAATAAACTTATTTCATTTCATTTCATTCATTTCAAACAATGAGGAACTTTTTTTAATAGCGTAGTAACACATCGGCAAGAGATAATCTAGCTTCTACAGCGACACGAAATGTGTTTGAGTTTGTAATGCACAACACTGCGATAGGACACCAACCTGTACTGAGTGAAAAACATGAACAATCATATTACAGTATCTGTAAAGTATTTGCCCGCATTTCATGTTTTCTTTGTACACAGTAAGCTAGCCAGACAGTGTATGTACTGTAGTTGTAATAGCATGCAATGCGTGCTGCGTTAATCATGGTCGATATTAAAGTGATTCACTCGATGGACAGTTGTCTGTTTGGTCAAGCTGACCGGGGACGTATCCTGTTGATTTTGGGTAAGCAATCCATTTATGTCGAAATAGCTTGTCTCCAAGTTCCATATTTATAGCGTCAAAATTGCTTTTATCACCCTCTCCCGGCTTCCGTCTGCTCCAATTTCTCACTCTTCCTTCGTGCTCGCTTCTATAAGCAGCACTATATTTAGCTTCAAAAGTCTAAGGTTGTGAATCCTTAGTTTCCTAAACACAGTCGTCTTTGTTGTCTGTTACCAAGTCTGCCATGATTAGAAAACACTCGTGTTTGATTCCGGAAGTCGGAACACACATGTTGCCAGAAGTCAGACATGTGATGCTATTGAAACAGAAATCAATGCGCGGTATAAATCAGTTCCGGAAATGATCAAATTATGGTAAATATTGTACATATTACATATTGTTGTGAACGTGCCTGTTACTACATTATATATATAAAGTACTTGCAATGTGTGTATAAAACGTTGGAAGGTTTTGAAGTTGTTTTAGAGGGCTGTGAAGGCTACAACGGTGAGTCCTGTTAGCCAAATCTTTCAAGCGTTTTTTTTTATCATCTTTAAAATCCATCCATCTTCTTCCGCTTATCCGAGGTCAGGTCACGGGGCAGCAGCCTAAGCAGGGAAGCCCAGACTTTCCTCTCCCCAGCCACTTCGTCCAGCTCTTCCCGGGGGATCCCGAGGCGTTCCCAGGCCAGCCGGGGGACATAGTCTTCCCAACGTGTCCTGGGTCTTCCCTGTGGCCTCCTACCAGTTGGACGTGCCCGAAACACCTCCCTAGGGAGGCGTTCGGGTGGCAGCCTGAACCACCTCTTCTGGCTCCTCACGATGTGGAGGAGCAGCGGCTTTACTTTGAGCTCCCCCCGGATGGTAGAGCTTCTCATCCTATCTCTAAGGGAGAGCCCCGCCACCCGGCGGAGGAAACTCATTTCGGCCGCTTGTACCCGTGATCTTGTTGTTTTGGTCTTAACCCAAAGTTCATGACCATAGGTGAGGATGGGAACGTAGATCGACCGGTAAATTGAGAGCTTTGCCTTCCGGCTCAGCTCCTTCTTCACCACAACGGATCGATACAGCGTCCGCATTACTGAAGATGCCGCACCGATCCGCCTGTCGATCTCACGATCCACTCTTCCCCCACTCGTGAACAAGACTCCTAGGTACTTGAACTCCTCCACTTGGGGCAGAGTCTCCTCCCCAACCCGGAGATGGCACTCCACCCTTTTCCGGGCGAGAACCATGGACTCGGACATGGAGGTGCTGATTCTCATCCCAGTCGCTTCACACTCGGCTGCGAACCGATCCAGTGAGAGCTGAAGATCCTGGCCAGATGAAGCCATCAGGACCACATCATCTGCAAAAAGCAGAGACCTAATCCTGCAGACACCAAACCGGATCCCCTCAACGCCTTGACTGCGCCTAGAAATTCTGTCCATAAAAGTTATGAACAGAATCGGTGACAAAGGGCAGCCTTGGCGGAGTCGAACCCTCACTGGAAACGTGTCCGACTTACTGCCGGCAATGCGGACCAAGCTCTGGCACTGATCATACAGGGAGCGGACCGCCACAATCAGACAGTCCGATACCCCATACTCTCTGAGCACTCTCCACAGGACTTCCTGAAGGACACGGTGGAATGCCTTCTTCAAGTCCACAAAGCACATGTAGACTGGTTGGGCAAACTCCCATGCACCCTCAAGGACCCTGCCGAGAGTATAGAGCTGGTCCACAGTTCCACGACCAGGACGAAAACCACACTGTTCCTCCTGAATCCGGGGTTCTACTATCCGGCGTAGCCTCCTCTCCAGAACACCTGAATAGACCTTACCGGGAAGGCTGAATCAAATATTCCACTTTAAAAAATGTTTGGTGGAAAATGTTGCATATTTTGTGCTTTTGCCATAAAAACAAGAGTTTCTTTCACAAAAAGGGCATAAAACATTTAAAAAATACATTAAGAAAATCTAACTTTTTATCAACAGATAGATCTGAAGTTGATCTATTCTATGTAAGCGTCAATATATACCTTGATCCATCCATCCATTTTCTACCGCTTATTCCCTTTGGGGTCGCGGGGGGCACTGGAGCCTATCTCAGCTACAATCGGGCAGAAGGCGGGGTACACCCTGGACAAGTCGCCACCTCATCGCAGGGCCAACACAGATAGACAACATTCACACTCACATTCACACACTAGGGCCAATTTAGTGTTGCCAATCAACTTATCTCCAGGTGCATGTCTTTGGAAGTGGGAGGAAGCCGGAGTACCTGGAGGGAACCCACGCAGTCACGGGGAGGACATGCAAACTCCATGATGTTGCAGAAAAAAGACCTTTTTTTTTTTAACCGATTTTCGAAGTCTAAATGGGTGAATTTTGGCGAATTAAACGCCTTTCTATTATTCGCTCTCGGAGCGATGACGTCACGTTGTGACGTCACATCGGGAAGCAATCCGCCATTTTCTCAAACACATTACAAACACCGAGTCAAATCAGCTCTGTTATTTTCCGTTTTTTCGACTGTTTTCCGTACCTTGGAGACATCATGCCTCGTCGGTGTGTTGTCGGAGGGTGTAACAACACGAACAGGGACGGATTCAAGTTGCACCAGTGGTCCAAAGATGCGAAAGTGGCAAGAAATTGGACGTTTGTTCCGCACACTTTACCGACGAAAGCTATGCTACGACAGAGATGGCAAGAATGTGTGGATATCCTGCGACACTCAAAGCAGATGCATTTCCAACTGGACTGGACAGATCAGCTTTCAGGAAAAGAGAGCGGATGAGGGAATGTCTACAGAATATATTAATTGATGAAAACTGGGCTGTCTGCACTCTCAAAGTGCATGTTGTTGCCAAATGTATTTCATATGCTGTAAACCTAGTTCATAGTTGTTAGTTTCCTTTAATGCCAAACAAACACATACCAATCGTTGGTTAGAAGGCGATCGCCGAATTCGTCCTCGCGTTCTCCCGTGTCGCTGGCTGTCGTGTCGTTTTCGTCTGTTTCGCTTGCATACGGTTCAAACCGATATGGCTCAATAGCTTCAGTTTCTTCTTCAATTTCGTTTTCGCTACCTGCCTGCACACTACAACCATCCGTTTCAATACATGCGTAATCTGTTGAATCGCTTAAGGCGCTGAAATCCGAGTCTGAATCCGAGCTAATGTCGCTATACCTTGCTGTTCTAACTGCCATGTTTGTTTGTATTGGCATCACTGTGTGACGTCACAGGAAAATGGACGGGTGTATATAACGATGGTTAAAATCAAGCACTTTGAAGCTTTTTTTAGGGATATTGCGTTATGGGTAAAATTTTGAAAAAAACTTTTTTGGTTTTAACCCTTCTGAAATTGTGATAATGTTCCCCTTTAAGAATTGGAACAAAATCAATCTTATTTTCAGCATTTTTATGAGTGAGAACCCTACAGCTCCTCCGGACCAAACTTGAGGGAAGCCTTAAAAGTAAAAAACAAAATCGATATATTGTATTGGTTTTCAAAATGAAAAATATCAAAATAGCCCCTGGATGCGTTCGTTTTTCAGTGTGCATCCCTCAAAAATTTGGACACCCCTGATTTACGTCAACGCTACAGTGGAGCACATTGCCAACAAGCTCATTCTGACAGCCTGTGTCCATTTTAGGAGAGAGCAACTGTGTCTCCCACCACTGGGATGTTGTCCACACTCGGTGTACTTTGGCCAGCCCACATGTACAAGAACATGAAGAAACCCAAACAAACACTTCCAGGCAGACGTCACGTTTTTTTTTTCTTTCTTTCTTTACTACTCCAGGCCTCTTGAGATAATACGTACAAACATTCGCGGTCATTTATCAGCGGACAAAAGCCCCCAGTCTTTCCATAAAAACACGCTTGGGGCTCCAATTTAGAGCTGCGATGGAAAATGTGAGTCAGCGTGCAGAAGAGTCTCTCAGAGCCAAGCAGGACAAGAGATGCACAGATTTAACTGTTGACTTCTTTTTACATGACAAAGTCACAGCCCTGTGCAAACCCTAAGCGTAAGCCGTGTTGACGCATCTACTTTTTTTTACTGCGGGGTTTTCCACTAAAAACTGCGACACTCAAATACTAACACAAATTACTCATCTTACTCTTGATTTTAATCGTATTCAGTAATTATATCCAACCTACTTACAATTTAACTGGATAAACCGTGTCAAACGATATGAAAGCATGTGATAATAACAAAGATTATTATCAAGGCTTCTGCGATGAGGTGGCGACTTGTCCAGGGTGTACCCCGCCTTCCGCCCGAATGCAGCTGAGATAGGCTCCAGCACCCCCCGCGACCCCAAAAGGGACAAGCGGTAGAAAATGGATGGATAGATTATCAAGGCTTATTACAAAAGCAAACACTAAACAAATATACTCCAAAAGAAGGGACTCATAAAAACTCATGAAGAATAAATGTACATACAAGAATGCAGTGCGAATATAAAAATAAATATAAACTAAATGAATAAGAAATAATAAGTTGCTTCTTGAAATAAACTGTCAATTAAATGTAAGTGCTTGACCAATTTAGTAGAGATGTCCGATAATGGATTTTTTGCCGATATCCGATATTCCGATATTGTCCAACTCTTAATTACCGATTCCGATATCAACCGATATCGATATATACAGTCGTGGATCTAACATTATTATGCCTAATTTTGTTGCGATGCCCCGCTGGATGCATTAAACAACGGAACAAGGTTTTTCAAAATAAATCAACTCAATTTATGGAAAAAAATGCCAACATGGCACTGCCATATTTATTATTGAAGTCACAAAGTGCATTATGTTTTTTAACATGCCTCAAAACACCAGCTTGGAATTTGGGACATGGGGGGGTAGAGAGTAGCGGGGGGTGTATATTGTAGCGTCCCGGAAGAGTTAGTGCTGCAGAGGGTTCTGGGTATTTGTTCTGTTGTGTTTATGTTGTGTTACGGTGCGGATATTCTCCCGAAATGTGTTTGTCATTCTTGTTTGGTGTGGGTTCACAGTGTGGCGCATATTTGTAACAGTGTTAAAGTTGTGTATACGGCCACCCTCAGTGTGACCTGTATGGCTGTTGACCAAGTATGCTTGGCATTCACTTGTGTGTATGTAAAGCCATAGATATGTGATTGGGCCGGCACGCAAAGGCAGTGCCCTTTAAGGTTTATTGGCGTTCTGTACTTATCCCTACGTCCGTGTACCACTCCGTACAGCGGCGTTTTAAAAAGTCAGAAATTTTATTTTTTGAAACCGATACCGATCATTTCCGATATCACATTTTAAAGCATTTATCGGCCGATATTATTGGACATCCCTACAATTTAGTCATCATTTTTGCGCTTAAGAAACTTCTCTATGACTTTAGCTCCAGACTTCTTCTGTTTATTATTGTCATTACTGCCACAAGTGGTGAAAAAGTGAGTACCATGCTGAGAAACAAGGTAAAAGTATTTATTAAGTGACCTTAGTCTAAGTGTATGTAGATACGTGGACTGTGCACTGTGAAATCCATCAGCACGACTATCCAACTCGAGTGTAACTGGAGTATAAAAACATCATGAGCGCGAGTTTGCGGGGGCTTCACGTTTCAGCGTCTCGTTTCTAACGTCTACTCGACCCCTGAGGCCTGATCGCCCACCTTGTCTAACGTTGGTCTTCTGGGACCAGGGAAGCTCTGCCAGCAGCTTACTGAACATCCAGTCGGCTTCCTGGGCGGGAAGAAAGCCTGGCAGCAGCCGCAGTCTGGACACATAATGCACAGTACACACACACACAGTTCAAGAAAGACGGCCTGAAAAATGAATACCCTTCAAAAGATAGAAAAGTGTGTTGACACATCTTGTAAACATTTTGTATAATTTGTTTTTAAAACTTGGGACAGTTTAAAAAGGAAAACAACAGGTGATCATCTCGGACTGGAAGCCATTTTTTAATTCATGGTGTTCTTGCTTTGAGATTATAGATTCCCGGTACATGGGAATCTATACCGGTACTTTTGTGTGTGTTCATGTAATAATAAATGTTTAATTGTATAATAATATAAGCCCGTTTTTAAATGTAACATTTAACAGTGAACTGATAATGAAAACGGTGCTTTACAGTTGTTATATCTTGTTTTCTTACTCGTATGAGTCTCATTTGCAAGTATTATATAGTGGACTTTGCATGCAGTTGAAATTCAAAGAATTCAAAGACAATAGATGGCAGTAGTGGTGTGTTTTCGTCATCAGGAAGTAGTCTTTGCCATTAAAGGTTTTTTTTTCTACATCTAAAACACTTGTGGTCTACATAACATGTAATGGTGGTTCTTTGGTCAAAATGTTGAATAGATTACGTTTTACAGACCGTTTTTAGGCTACTTTCTGACTGTTACTTCTGGATGCGCTGTTTTGTTGGCAGTCTTATTGACTTGGGGCGGCGTTACTTGGTTGGTAGGCCGGACGTGCCAGCAACTTGAGGGTTCCAGGTTCGATCCCCGCCTCCGCCATCCTAGTCACTGCTGCTGTGTCCTTGGGCTAGATATTTTACCCACCTGCTCCCAGTGCCACCCACACTGGTTTAAATGTAACTTAGATAATGGGTTTCACTATGTAAAGCGCTTTGAGACACTAAAAAAAAGTACTATATACATTTAATTTACTTCACTACAATGTCGCACAAAGCACTTTGGGTAAACATATACCATATATGGATAATCCGCTGACGTCGCCAATGGCAAAAACTTCAACAAATGGGGCAAATTCCAGACGGCTCCTTTCTCGGAAGAATGAAGGAAGGCAAGATTGTTTTGTAGATATCTGCGCCATGCCCCCACGGTTTGATTTCAAGTTTGCGGAACTTAAGCAGATCTTAAATACAACAGATACCAATCGGTAGGAAAAGTTAGTTTTGCATGATGGCGTCCCTTTAAATTGAATGTGCAAGCATTGTCTTGTCCTACAAAGTGTTTATGGATGGATGGATCTTTATTGTCATTGCACAAGTACAATGAAATTTTACTACTCAATAATGCACAATAATGAAAATCTGAACCTATACCAATAATTTCCAGACCTTTACAACTGATATGTATTTATATACATATACACAATAAATAATTCACCCTTATCCCCAAAATGTATTCACTCTACTAAAAATATACATTCTATTGTATGGAAAATGATCATGTCAACTGACATTTATGTAGCCAATTAACTATATTTTGAGTACAAATACACTACCTACTATATTATCAAGGCATTAAATCGATCGCAACTTGACTGTTTGGTTTGTCTTTGAAAACGTTTTGCCTCTCATCCGAGTAGGCTTCATCAGTTCATGCTCATAGACTTAGATTGGTCAGATCTAGTCTAGCGGCTGGTGCCAAAACCTCAAATTTATACTCCAAAACCAGGAGGGTGTGCCTGGGCAAGGATGGTTTCGCCCTATCATAGTGAGAAAAACAACTGTTTTGATGCAAACAAGCAATCCTACTGTCAAAGCTAACGACAGTCGTTGAAGTGTTAATTCCCCTCGTTAGCATTGAGGTATTGTGTGGCAGACCGATCGCTGTGGATCAACTACTACCAGTCCAAAAAAGTCGGAATCATTCACGTTAGCATTCCATTCAGTTGTAAACAAATGGCACACATTTGTTGGGGCTAAATTGCAGAGTATTTAAGAATGTTTGAAAGGACAGTGTTGTATGTGGGAGACAGGTGGTGTCGCAGACCGCCTCCTCTGTTCAGGGATGGTTTTTCAACGTTGACATACACTATATTGCCAAAAGTATTTGGTCCCCCATCCAAATCAAGAGAATCATGTGTCCTAATCCCTTGGCCCGGTGTATAAAATCAAGCACTGAGGCATGGAGACTGTTTCTACAAACATTTGTGAAAGAATGGGCCGCTCTCAGTGATTTCCAGCATGGAACTGTCATAGGATGCCACCTGTGCAACAAATCCAGTCGTGAAATTTTCTCGCTCCTAAATATTCCAAGTCAACTTTATTATAAGAAAAGTGAAGAGCTTTGGAACAACAGCAACTCAGTCACAAAGTGGTAGGCCACGTAAACTGACAGAGAAGGGTCAGCAGATGCTGAAGCGCATAGTGCAAAGACTTTCTGCACAAGTTGCTACAGAGCTCCAAACTGCATGTGACCTTCCAATTAGCCGACGTACAGTACGCAGAGAGCTTCACGGAATGGGTTTCCATGGCCGAGCAGCTGCATCTAAGCCATACATCACCAAGTCCAATGCAAAGCGTGGGATGCAGTGGTGTAAAGCACGTCGCCACTGGACTCTAGAGCAGTGGAGACGCGTTCACTGGAGTGATGAATCACGCTTTTCCATCTGGCAATCTGATGGACCAGTCTGGGTTTGGAGGTTGCCTGGAGAACGCTACATTTCGGACTGCATTGTGACGAGTGTGAAATTTGGTGGAGGAGGAATTAAGGCGTGGGGTTGTTTTTCAGGAGTTGGGCTTGGCCCCTTAGTTCCAGTGAAAGGAACTTTGAATGCTCCAGGATACCAAAACATTTTGGACAATTCCATGGGATGGCACTTCAAGTTCCTTTGTGAGTAAAGGGCAAGGCAGGTGGCCAAATACTTTCGGCAATATTGTGTAGATGGCTTCCCTCACTCCTCTTTCGTACCATCCGTCCTCCTAGTCCAGAATCTGTATTTTTTTGTTCTCACAGGAGTGCCGTTTCTCCCTGAGGTGCAGGTAGACAGCTGAGTCTTGGCCTGAAGAGTTTGCCCGTCTATGCTGTGCAATGTGTCGGCTTAGTGGTTGTTTTGTTTCCTCAATATATCAATCAGTGCATCCATCATTACACTGGATAGCATACACCAGATTGTTTTTATGGGTGTGGGGTGTCCGGTCTTTAGGATGCACCAGTCTCTGTCTCAGGGTGTTGCCTGGTTTGAAGTGTACTGGGATGTTGTATTGGTTAAAAATTATTCTAAGTTTCTCAGACAGACCTGATACATATGGAATCACAATATTGTTGCGTCTGTCACATTTTTCCTCCTCATCCACTCTGTTCTCGTTATTTCTGGAACTGGATACACTTTTCACAAACGACCAGCTAGGGTAACCACAGGTTTTTGAAGGCTTCTCTCAAATGCCTATGCTCTTTCTCTTTGGCCCGTGGGTTGGTATGAACGTTATCAGCTCTGTGTTGTAGGGTTCTGATAACGGCCAGTTTGTGTTCCAGTGGGTGGTGTGAATCAAAAAGTAGGTATTGATCGATACGTGTGGGTTTTCGGTAAATCCCGGCAATGGAGGCCCCTGTTCTCTCCAATGTGGACATCACAGTCCGAAAAAGGCAACTTACTGTCTTTAACATCCTCACGTGTGAACTTGATGTTTTTGTCCACTGAGTTAATGTGCTCGGTGAAGGCTTGCACTTCTTGGTTTCTGACTTTCACCCGTGTGTCATCCACATATGTGTACCAATGACTTGGTGCTTTCCCCTAAAAGAGCTCAGAGTTCTCTCTCTTTCATGTCCTCCATGTAAAGGTTTGCTGCGATGGGGGATACAAGTGATCCCATGGCACAACCATGTTTTTGTGGGTAAAACGTTCCCACTTCGTATCGAGTATCGAGTGTTAAAGCGAAGTTCCAGCAAAGTTCTATAATTTTGAGTTGTTCAAACAATTAGAATCATTACATAAAGCAAAATTATTTTGGAATGTGTTAATAACATGCATATGATGAAGTGTCAGTAGCCCTTGGCTTTACATTAACTACGGTGGAACACGAGGAAAGATTGGTGTGTTGTTTTCTTTAATGTTGATATTAGGATACAATGTTATGCAGAAGTGTACTTATAACAATTTTATAGACTAATGATACTATTTATTGTCACGGTGGAGAGTGGGGGGGGAATACTTTCTTCTTCCAAGGGAGGGCATAACAGAAAATAACTGAGAAGCAGTGTAATAAAGCATAATAATACAGCTGCATTCATGTACACAACGGCGTGGTGTAGGTGTAAAATGGCGCTGACCTGTGGGCTACCGAAACTTGTTAAAATATGATCATGTGTCATGACCGGAATGACCAGGGGCGAGCACTGTGGATGATGTCGACGCGCCATTGCAGGACCACCTGCCTCATCTGAGACTGTTGGTCGGGATGACCCAGCAGACGGAAGTGTAGTTGTCGCGGTAGCCGGACGACCAGGCTAAAGGCTAGACTGTGACTTTACTTCCATCTGTTCCATCAATCATCTTTCATTTTCATTCATTCAGTACGTTTAAAGGGGAACATTATCACAATTTCAGAAGGGTTAAAACCATTAAAAATCAGTTCCCCGCGGCTTATTTTATTTTTCTAAGTTTTTTTCAAAATTTTACCCATCACGCAATATCCCTAAAAAAAGCTTCAAAGTGCCTCATTTTAACCATCGTTATATACACCCGTCCATTTTCCTGTGACGTCACATAGTGAAGCCAACACAAACAAACATGGCGGAAAGAACAGCAAGCTATAGCGACATTAGCTCGGATTCAGACTTGGATTTCAGCGGCTTAAGCGATTCAACATATTACGAATGTATTGAAACGGATGGTTGTAGTGTTGAGGCAGGTAGCAAAAACGAAATTGAAGAAGAAACTGAAGCTATTGAGCCATATCGGTTTGAACCGTATGCAAGCGAAACCGACAAAAACGACACGACAGCCAGCGACACGGGAGAAAGCGATGACGAATTCGGCCATCGCCTTCTAACCAACGATTGGTATGTGTTTGTTTGGCATTAAAGGAAACTAACAACTATGAACTAGGTTTACAGCATATGAAATACATTTGGCAACAACATGCACTTTGAGAGTGCAGACAGCTCAATTTTCATCAATTAATATATTCTGTAGACATACCCTCATCCGCGCTCTTTTCCTGAAAGCTGATCTGTCCAGTTTTGGAGTTGATGTCAGCAGGCCAGGGAAGCTAGGGTCGATATTCTTCTCTTGATCATCTTCGGTGGCATAAGGGACGGCGTGAGCCAAGACATCCAGGGGGTTTAGCTCGCTCGTCTGCGGGAACAAACTGCCGCCATTGCTTGCCGTGCTACCGAGGTCCTTTGTCCCTGAATTGCTCACACACTCCGGCAGATTCAATGGGGGTCTGGCGGCAGATTTCTTTGACTTTATCGTTGGAAATGCATCTGCTTTGAGTGTCGCAGGATATCCACACATTCTTGCCATCTCTGTCGTAGCATAGCTTTTGTCGGTAAAGTGTGCGGAACAAACGTCCAGTTTCTTGCCACTTTCGCATCTTTGGGCCACTGGTGCAACTTGAATCCGTCCCTGTTCGTGTTGTTACACCCTCCGACAACACACCGACGAGGCATGATGTCTCCAAGGTACGGAAAACAGTCGAAAAAAACGGAAAATAACAGAGCTGATTTGACTCGGTGTTTGAGAAAATGGCGGATTGCTTCCCGATGTGACGTCATCGCTCCGAGAGCGAATATTAGAAAGGCGTTTAATTCGCCAAAATTCACCCATTTAGAGTTCGGAAATCGGTTAAAAAATATATGGTCTTTTTTCTGCAACATCAAGGTATATATTGACGCTTACATAGGTGTGGTGATAATGTTCCCCTTTAAAAAGTGTGTGGGGCGTGTTACGGGATTTGTATCAAAAATAGGCATTTTATGAATAACACTAACTGTAAACTGTATAAATGATAAATGATAAATGGGTTGTACTTGTATAGCGCTTTTCTACCTTCAAGGTACTCAAAGCGCTTTGACACTACTTCCACATTTACCCATTCACACACACATTCACACACTGATGGAGGGAGCTGCCATGCAAGGCGCTAACCAGCACCCATCAGGAGCAAGGGTGAAGTGTCTTGCTCAGGACACAACGGACATGACGAGGTTGGTACTAGGTGGGGATTGAACCAGGGACCATTGGGTTGCGCACGGCCACTCTCTCCCACTGCGCCACATAGTCCCAGATGTTTAAACAAAAATGCCTATTGCTTAATAACGGTATATTTTGACCTGCATTGAATTGTTTTTGCATGTAATTAAGGAAGCCAAAGGTGAAGAATAATAAATAAAATGGCATTCGGATTCATTTTGTGTGTTGACACCCCTGGCCTACACAAACTACAATCAATGTGTGTACACTGCCATCTACAGGCCATTAAGCACAACTACCTCTCCCTGATGTGTAGTTTACACTTTATTCCCTTCTTTCGACTAAAGTCTGAGTGCCATTTTTTTTATATTGTTAGTGAAAATACTTTTACTGACCTGGAGACTCCTGCTGGTCCATGGCTGATCTCATAATCGCCTTCCTGGCTGCGTGAAGAACAAATAGTATTCCTCCTGAGAGCAGTGTTACAGAAAAGCGACAAGCTTGGTTCAATCGGGTACTTACTCGATAACTTTCTCAGGTGGAACTTCTCGAACTGGCTGTGAGGAAGGAATAATTTCTTGTCAATCCCACGTAAGTACTATGACTTTCTTTTGCTGTTTAATGATAAAGGTCGACCTTTATGGGCTGGTGAAACTCAACATTTCCAGAGGTTGCCTGCGGACGAACTCCCCAAGAAGCGGGAGCCGGAATGGCACTTTGGGAACGCTCCGTGTTCGGAACCACACCTGCATGAAAAGGATAAATGTGAATAATGTGTGGTTGGATGTGTCGAGGAAAGAGATAAGGAGCATATTTGACACAAATAATGACATAACAAAAAAACAACACAAACTTTAAAACCCTTAAATGACCTGCTGGTCTTGGTTGTCTGGGTAGCGGTTTGGCCCAGGAGCCCTGGACTCTGGCACGCTGACGTTTATCAGACATCACATCTGCGTGAGGAGTTTACAAAGGATGAGACTTGCACCTCCACTTAAGACAACACAAAAGTAAGCTCTCATGATAATACCGTATTTTTCGGACTATAAGTCGCAGTTTTTTTCATAGTTTGGCCGCGACTTATGTGTGAAATTATTAACACATTACCGTAAAATATCAAATAATAATATTTAGCTCATTCACGTAAGAGACTCGACGTATAAGATTTCATGGGATTTAGCGATTAGGAGTGACAGATTGTTTGGTAAACGTATAGCATGTTCTATATGTTATAGTTATTTGAATGACTCTTACCATAATATGTTTACATACCAGGCACGTTCTCAGTTGGTTATTTATGCGTCATATAACGTACACTTATTCAGCCTGTTGTTCACTATTCTTTATTTATTTTAAATTGCCTTTCAAATGTCTATTCTTGGTGTTGGGTTTTATCAAATACATTTCCCCAAAAAATGCGACTTATACTCCAGTGTGACTAATATATGTTTTCTTCCTTCTTTATTATGCATTTTCGTCAGGTGTGACTTATACTCCGGTGCGACTTATACTCCGAAAAATACGGTACACATAATAACTTGGGATGTAACGGTATTGTAGATACCGCGGTATTGTGGTTTCAAAGTCTTTACAATAACGTTGTGATGTGTAACGGTGTCAAACAAAAACGCCGTAAGCAGGAACTGAAGTGTCCATAGTAGGGCTGCAACTAACGATTAATGTGATGATCGATTAATCTGTCGATTATTACTTCGATTAATCGATGAATAATTGGATAAAAGAGACAAACTACATTTCTATCCTTTCCAGTATTTTATTGGGGAAAAAAACCAGCATACTGGCACCATACTTATTTTGATTATTGTTTCTCGGCTGTTTGTACATGTTGCAGTTTATAAATAAAGGTTTATAACAAAAATTGTTTTTTTAAATAAATAAAAAATACAATTAAAAATTGCCTCTGCGCATGCGCATTGCTTAGATCCTACGAATCAATGACTAAATTAATCGCCAACTATTTTTATAATCGATTTTAATCGATTTAATCCATTAGTTGTTGCAGCCCTATTTCATAGTAGATAAGAGGAATTGGTTTGTTTTGTTTTTTGGACCTTTCCTGAAGATTTCATCAAAATCTGTCCGTAACTGATAGAGTTATGTTGCTGACAAACACACAAACAGACACTGGTGAAAACATAACGTTTTTGGCGGAGGTAAGAAAGTGCGTTCTGCAAGACAAAGCGCGCCACTTTTGTCTTGAGCCTTTCCACGGCGACACAGCGCTAGCCGGTCACGTCGCACTGAACGAAAGGAAATCACCCCAAAAAATTACACTACAGGAAATATGCGGAAACTGAAAAATTACTTGATAAATCCTCAATTTATCCATCCGTTAGCCACTGCTTGTTTCTCTCAATGTCGCAGGGGGAGTGAGGGGAACCTATTCCAGCTGCACTCGAGCGAATGGCCGGGTACACCCTGGACAAGTCGCAACCTCATGAATCGTCACCCACAAAAGATGTTTGAAGCCAGGGAAGCCAAACATAATAATAATAATAATGGAATAGATTTATATAGCGCTTTTCTATCAACTAGAAACTCAAAGAGCTCACAGCACTCCACATTCACACTTAGGTGTTTCGGTTTGTGAGGTATTTACATTATTAAAAGTTATGTGACAGCGTGGAATTCTTTCCCATTCTTGTTTTATGTAGAGCTTCAGTCGTTCAACAGTCCGGGGTCCCCGCTGTCGTATTTTAGGCTTCATAATGCGCCACACATTTTCGATGGGAGACAGGTCTGGACTGCAGGCGGACCAGAAAAATACCCGCACTCTTTTTTTACGAAGCCACGCTGTTGTAACACGTGCTGAATGTGGCTTGGCATTGTCTTGCTGAAATAAGCAGGGGCGTCCATGAAAAAGACGGCGCTTAGATGGCAGCATATGTTGTTCCAAAACCTGTATGTACCTTTCAGCATTAATGGTGCCTTCACAGATGTGTAAGTTACCCATGCCTTGGGCACTAATGCACCCCCATACCATCACAGATGCTGGCTTTTGAACTTTGCGTCGATAACAGTCTGGATGGTTCGCTTCCCCTTTGGTCCGGATGACACGATGTCGAATATTTCCAAAAACAATTTGAAATGTGGAATCGTCAGACCACAGAACACTTTTCCACTTTGCATGAGTCCATCTTAGATGATCTCGGGCCCAGAGAAGCCGGCGGCGTTTCTGGATGTTGTTGATAAATGGCTTTCGCTTTGCATAGTAGAGCTTTAACTTGCACTTACAGATGTAGCGACGAACTGTATTTAGTGACAGTGGTTTTCTGAAGTGTTCCTGAGCCCATGTGGTGATATCCTTTAGAGATTGATGTCGGTTTTTGATACAGTGCCGTCTGAGGGATCGAAGGTCACGGTCATTCAATGTTGGTTTCCGGCCATGCCGCTTACGTGGAGTGATTTCTCCAGATTCTCTGAACCTTTTGATGATATTATGGACCATAGTTGTTGAAATCCGTATATTTCTTGCAATTGCACTTTGAAAAGCGTTGTTCTTAAACTGTTTGACTATTTGCTCATGCAATTGTGGACAAAGGGGTGTACCTCGCCCCATCCTTTCTTGTGAAAGACTGAGCATTTTTTGGGAAGCTGTTTTTATACCCAATCATGGCACCCACCCGTTCCCAATTAGCCTGCACACCTGTGGGATGTTCCAAATAAGTGTTTGATGAGCATTCCTCAACTTAATCAGTATTTATTGCCACCTTTCCCAACTTCTTTGTCACGTGTT